>NC_133110.1:21348599-21715266 GCF_022965805.1 Primulina eburnea
GAAGCGTCAGGCATGTATTTACGCAGCATCGATACATGAAAAACGTCATGTATCCCATAAAGTGAAGGAGGAAGAGCAAGTCGATATGCTCGATCGCCAATTTTCTCTAGAATCTCGTAAGGACCGATGTATCTAGGAGACAACTTCCCGTGTTTGCCAAATCTGACAACGCCTCTGAAAGGAGAAATCTTCAAGAATACTCTGTCTCCCTGTTCAAATACTAGCGGTCTACGTCTGATATTGGCATACTTGGCTTGTCTATCCTGTGCCGTCTTCATTATTTTCTGAATGATCTTCACTTTCTCTGTCATCTCACGAATCATGTCAGGCCCAAGTTCTGGTACCTCTGAGATGTCATACCAGTACAGTGGAGATTTGCACCTCTTGCCATATAATGCTTCAGACGGAGCCATCTCAATGCTCGTTTGGTAGCTGTTGTTGTACGAGAATTCACAAAGTGGGAGTGAATCTTGCCAACTAGTGCCAAAGTCTAGCACTACAGCTCTCAACATATCCTCTAATGTTTGGATAGTCCGCTCTGACTGTCCGTCTGTCTGAGGGATGATGGCAGTACTCAGGTGCAATGTCGTACCTAAAGCCTGTTGCAAGCTGTGCCAGAAATGTGAAGTGAATCGTGGATCACGATCTGATACGATAGACTTCGGCACACCATGTAATCTGCCTAACTCTCGAACATATATCTCAGCCATCTGATCGTGTCTTCCCAGCACTATTTAACTGATGTGAGTTTTCTATTCAGTATTCTGTGATATACATTTCCTTTCGATATGATTTGATTGCCTGGAATTTCGTGGACGAAATCATATCTTAGGGGGGGAGAAATGTAATGGCCGAGATTGTGATTCTGTTAATCTGAAATTATGGATTTTGAATTGATATGATTATTGCCGGACCATTCCGAGATCAGATTGGACAAAGTATATATATATATATATATATATATATATATATATATATATATATATATATATATATATACATCTATGTATATATATATATATATATATACTTATATGAAAGCATGAATAAGTTTTTTTGGGCCTGTTTTTGTACGGTTTCCGGTCAAACAAAAAACACGTGGATTGCATTGCTTTTCCCAACACACCAGACTCTGTGCTGTCACAAAATAGGCGCTTGTGTACATTTACAACATCCGGTTTCTGCTTCATCTCATTCCTTTCCGACTTCATCTCATTCCTCCTTGATTCTATCTGCTTACCACCCTTCTCTCTCAATTTTTGCATTCGTTGTTGGGTTTCTTTCGAACCCCCATATGCTTGTCATCATTTCCTCTCAAAAGTTTTGTGCGTTGTTCGATCTCCTTCGCCTCGGAAAGCGTCGACCAAGTGCATTTTTCCCATGGTTTTGTTCGAATCCACTGTGCTACTCATGTTGCTGTTTTTTCCGGGGGGGGTTGGGGTGGGGGGGGCATATTTAGCGTGTTGGAGAGTACTTTGGCACAAAGCCAATATAACGATTCGCAATGAGTTGGGTGTGGAAAGATGATGCTTGCGAGTTTAACTCTTCCTCCTCCGGCAAGTTTCACGGTTCGGTGGTCCCTGAAGTCGACGCCAGCAGAGACCACTGAGCTAACCGCAAGATCGTGATGTCACAGTGCCGCACAGAGGAAATGGAGCCTGGGAAATTCATCCGAAGTGCAGTAACACCCGAACATATTTTCAAAAATTGCATTGGGAGGTACAAAGTTTTTATTTATTTATTTTTTTGAAAAAAAAAGAAGTTGGGACATGGAAGGTTGAATTTAAACGGTTGTTTTTGTGTTAAGGAAGTACGGGTTTGTGTTGCATTGTGTTCGTCTGATCTATTAATTAATTTATTTAGGTTTCATATGTCCCGTAAGATGATAATTTTATACAGAAAATTCACCCTTTTTCATTTATTATGAATATCTTTCAGCTGGATTATTGAATGAAGAAAACACCTGTTTATGTGTTCGGTGATGTGAAGAAATTGACATATACTACCTGTAGGAGCTGCAACCAGGTTTCGTGTCTGTTTGGGACTCAAGTTTGGACTTTTCGTTTGCAAAAAAATTACTCTGAAAATATCAGGGAAAGAGAGATATAGCAATTGAAATTGTGACGGATTGGCTTTTAAAAAAAAATTGTACTGATAGGCAAATTTTGTGTGCTAAAGGAGTGAGTGAAAAATGACTTGAGATTTTTTAAAGATTTAAAGAGCGAATGTGGTTAAGATTTATTTAAATATTTAAGGAGCGACTATGCTGAACTTTTGATTTAGTTGAGGGCTTGACTTCACCTTCACCTCGAATAGGTTTTGATTCAATCATTTATTTCTTTTACTTGCTATAGGTAACAACGGTACTTGAGAAATTTGTAAATCGAATATGGAAGGACCAATGCTTTTCAGTTTGGTTTTGTAGGTAGCCCATAGTTTGTGTAAACAACCATGTGGGAGAAGCATGAAATCGAAAATTCTTGGGTGGATTTGTGGAGAAGCCTTAGAGAAGTGGAGTAAACTCGATTAACTATGTCACATCTGGTCAGTGCGCTTGTTTGTTCATGTGATGAGGATGTGGATAAGCTTATTGATTTCGGTGTCCTTTTGTCTTTACGGTGTTCTCTCTTCTTGGGCTCGGAAGGATTTTCCTAAGTTAGTTTACTCCTCTGGTTTTTTTTCGATTTTATTGCTTTCAATTTGTTATCGGTGTCCCACATTTTGTTTGTTCTTCTCTTGCTTATGTATTAAGTTACCGGGGTCTTGTCCTGCTTTTGGTTTGTTCTTCTCATGTTTATGTTTGAGCTTTTTTAAGTCTCTAGATCGGTTAGCGTTGAGTGGTTAGGCTTGAATTTTGTCATTGTGTTTACGGTGTTCTTTTGGGTTCTCGGCTTTTGCCCTAATACTGACTTGGAATTACCAAAGGACCTAGCTTGCTTTTGATACCAGGGATTTAAAATATTTGGCATACTTCTTTTTTATTCGATTTATTCACTAATAATAATGAATAGACTTCAATTTTTTGTTCTTTTTTGGAATATAATAATTCGTTTGTTTCATATGAATGTCATTTGCTCCAATTTTTCTTTTTCGTCAAGTGGCGAACTCTATTTTGCCACTTTTCTGATATTAATCTAGACCATCTCATATGAGATAAATAGTAGTAATTACAGCTTTTCAACCATTCTTTTCATTGATTCATTTTATAACTCGAAACTCCTAATTTCGAGCGAAACATCTCTTCTATTTCACAAGAACCCTTTATTTCAGGCTTAAGAAAAAAACGGATTCCTTGATATTGAAGAATAAATCTTACTTTAGATGAGCTACTGACTTGGAGTTTTGATAATTTGTAAAATACATATGCTTGTGACATTTAAAATATTTAAATTTCAGTGAAAAGCTGCGCTTCTTAAATAACTTATTGATGCATCTGCCAATCAGGAAGAAACTCTAATTCAGTCGACGGACTATTTTTGGTTGGGCAACTAAGGAGCGCTGCAAATTTTCTGTTGGCAAGAATCAATCTGTGTTTCCTTCCTTTTTTTAACAAGCACTTGAAATGACACGAGGCTCCTCCACGCAAAGCTTGGATTGATTGGCTCCAATCCTTGCTTCTCAAAGAGCACACTTGGGGTAAACCAGGATTTTAAGGTCCTCGCTGCTAAAGCATTTGACCTTGTCAAAAGCTTTTTCCCATGTTTGGGTTAAAGAACCATATTAATGTTCGCTTTGTACTAAGAAAATGTATAACTTTTATGTCTTGACAAGAAAAAACATCCTGCTTTTGAAAAAAAATATTTTATTAGCTAAAAGTTGAAGTAATGTCACAATTGGGTACAAGTTTATCTAAGAAGTACTCATTCCCTACTTTGTGTTAATTAGCCGAATCATCTTCTTTCCCTTAGTCTTTATATGACCTGCTCAGGCATTTACAATTTAACTGTATCCAAGCTTAATGATGTATTTTGTTTGTGATGTGTAATTTCTTATAAACGAAATTATTTAAACAATATAATGCATTAAAATTTTTCGAAATATATACCGTTTAAGTACAAGAGAATAGTATATGTATATGTAAAATGTACCCATTACTAAAACTTTAAAAATAGTAACTACTAACATTTTTTCTTCCCATATTCAACATGAACACGTTATTTTCATTTGTTTTTAGGTTTTTTTTATACAAATTGATCAAACTTGATTAGTCTCAGTATATATTGTTTCTTATATTAATTTATTACAAATAAATCTACTGTTGCTTCACTTTAGTTTATATATGGGTAAACACCTCAAAAATTGAGGTGACCTTACCTAGTATATATATATATATATATATAAAAGTTGCTTCATTTCCTCATAACAAAGAAATGACGAAGGTTAGGGGAAGCTTTAATTCTTGATACAAAAATTCAAGTTGCTTGAAATACGCCGGTTAGATTTTGAATCTGACTTCAGTACTGTGTTCCTATCAACGCAGGCTACAATTTGTGGTGACCCGGGCTCTAACTCAATTCTTTTTGGGATTAATTGGATCTTTACTAGAAAATGTGGGTCAAAATTTTGCTTTTAACATTAAATCAAATGTATCTAAAAAAACACAAGATATTTCTCTATTTTATTTCAACAAACATAAATACATATTTTGGTTCAGTACATCCATACAACTAGTGTTTAAAATACATTACATATCAAATGTAAACACTCCTAGCTCATCTGTTATGCCCGTAATCTCCATGCTATCTCAATCTCTCATCGTTGTCTTGACCCTGATCCTGCCCTACCTATTGTTATGCACATATACAGACACAACAACAGCCGGAAACTCCGGTGAGAACAAATCCCAGTATAAAACATGCGGTACTGATCTCGAACTCGAGCGGCCTATATCCTTCTTAGCGGCGGCTGAATCGACTAGGAACTGTTTAGAATATACAGTATTCCAAATATGAGTTTTATGATACTCATCATATGAGCATCTCATATTCTTTCTACTATCTGTATATTCAAGGACTTTATCTATGCAACTAACATGAGTATACAGATAAAGATGTGCCAAAATAATAATTTCAAATATTATTAAAATAAAGATTGTTTATACATAGAGTTTCATTTTGAACACTCGGCCAACATTTGGCTCGACAGACACCTACTCTAACAATTATTGTGTTCCAAAACTAAACTCCTCAGTTATTTATATTATTCGATTTCAACAGTCACATTGAATGCATTAATTAATGTTGTTCGTTGTGTCATCTTTTCGTTCATGTAGACATCTTTCTAACAATAGTGACAGTTATGCGTCGACTATTCTGCTTATGTACGGAATGTCATTTGTTCTGTCGAGATTCAAATAACAACTGAGGACATGCCTAACGAATCAGGAGTAAGACTGGTCGATTGATCAGTTCAGCTGCTCTATACTTGGTAATCAGTTCTAATTGATGTCCTTTCAGTTTGAACGTTCTGTTAGCTTCAATTCCAGTTTTCAGTTATGCTAATATCAGTTCTGCGGATAACTCATTCAGTTCTGATATCGATCAGTTTGTCAATTACCGAATCATCAGTTTTAGGACTTACTAATTTTTTTGAGAACTTTAGTTTGTTTACTTCAATATTACTTAGTCTTTTGCAGTCCAATAATTCTTCTTCAGTTCTAAGCTCAGTTCTGTGCTATCATGTCAGGCTCGCGAATTATCCGTGTCATCGATGTGAGAATTGAAGAAGATTATGCATGACATGAAAAATGTGAATTTGAGCAGCAGGGCCGAAGCCACACCGCACCCGCGGTGTTAGAGATACAGCACCCGCGGTGCATTGGGAGGAAATTGGTGAAATTGTGCGAACAGACACCGCACCCGCGGTGCTAGCACAACCGCACCCGCGGTGTGAGACCGCACCCGCGGTTATGTAAGGACCGCACCCGCGGTCTAAGAATTCCAGAAAATAATATTGCTGCCGAGAGCACAGCGCACCCGCGCCCTTATGCTACCGCACCCGCGGTAGTGCGTGTCATTTGAAAAACATGAACACTCGTCCCTTTTGCATGCAATATATGATATGTGTCTTCATTTCAGTAAACTATTCAGAACAAGAGCCGAGAGAAGGTTTGGGAGGAGCTTTCATTCTTTTGATCTTTGCACTTGAGATTTTGCTATTTCCGGTTATCCGATTTTAGATCCGACTTCGGTTTTGAACTCACCTCGTCAAGGGCTATCAAAGGATGTAAGTATTGTTCCATTCCAACCTATTTCGAAATATAGATGTTGGAGAAATTGTAATATGTTAATTAGATTGTGTTCTGGAGGTATTGAGCATGGTATATTCGTAACCGCATCAAGAAACGGATGTTATTTGCTAAGATTGTTAGTTTCCAGCATGTATTACGGTAAAATGGTACAGATTTCAGCTTATGTATTGAGGTTGATGAGTTTATAAGTTGATTATGATCGAGTATGATATTCTTGAGTTATCGGTATCGAATAATTATGCCGTTACGCCGTTGAATTGCATTGAAACCGATGTTAGCTTTGTATATTGATTTGCTTGAGATGTATATGATTGAAGTGCACATTGTTTATGCCATTTCAGATTTGTATTGGCTATTGTGAATTCGAGACTTCGACTACGACACCGAATATTCGATAGAAAGGTATAATTCATGTGGTCACGGGATTGCACAACTCGATTCAGATTTGATACGAGTTTCCCTAAATCACATACTAGATTGTTATTACATTTGATTATGTAATGCCTTGTTTATTGATTTATATTCGAGTCCTGAGATAGGAGAGATTGGCAGACTTGCCAAAACTAGACGTTTCGGTGTATCGACGCATAGGAGCAGATTTGCTATATGTGTAGACCCTCGATACAGAGTTGACCGAAGTCTAGGAATAAGACGTACCGTTGCCCCGAGTGGTTGGGTAGGTGACAGACCGTCTTATTCACACCGGGATCCCTAGATTAGAAAAGAGTCGAGTCAAGATTTGAATTGTTGAATACAGATTTGTATTCTACTACATGTTTAGATGTATATTCATGTTACTGGATTTATGTTATGCATTTGTACATGATTTATTACATTGCATGCATCCATGTTTTATACTGGGATATGTTCTCACCGGAGTTATCCGGCTGTTGTCGTGTCTGTATGTGTGCATGGCAACAGGTGGGGCAGGATCAGGGTCACGACGAGGACGAGAGAGTTGATAGCGTGGTGATGCCGGGTGTAGCAGAAGACTTCTTATGTTGTACTAGTAGTTTCATGTTGATACTAGAGATGTTATGTTGTTCTTATAACATGTATAACAAGTAAGGCTACTAGATCACGACATGTAATGTTTGATGACTGATGTTTGTTTTAAATAAAAATGAGACGCTTTATGTTAACATTCGATTAAAGGTTAGAAAGTGAAAATTTGACCCGTCATTTTTAATAAAGATCCAATTAAATCCCAAAAGAATTGAGTTAGAGCCCGGGTCCCCACAACAGGTGGTATCAGAGCAGTAGGTTCTGTAGACTGAGATAGAATAGAATGAGCGGGGTAGATCGAGTCATCTTCCTTGCTTTTGAGATGCTAGCATGCTTTATTGCTTTCCCTATGATATGTTGGGTTGTATTATCTGAAGTGATTTACAGCATTTCAAGCCTGAATCAGAACCGATTCTCGATCAGAGGTATATGATCAGAGGAGGGCTGAGACAGATGATATTGATTGGGTACTAATTAGTTAGATAATCAGATTTATGCCGCCTAGACGAGTGCCACAGCCAGAGCAGGGTAGCACATCAGGTGCACAGATGGATGTTACCGCTACACCGATGGAGACTTTATTGAAGAGATTTCAGTCTTTCCATCCGCCTACCCTGAAGGGAACAGAGAGTGCAGTAGAGTGCGAGAGCTGGCTCGATGATATCGAGATGTTGTTTGAGTCTTTGGCATATACTGATGAGCGACGTGTGAAGCTGATAGGGCATCAGATGCAGGAGGTTGCCAAGAGCTGGTGGTTGACGACGAAGAGAGCCTTGGAGCACCGAGGCATTGATATCACGTGGAAAGTTTTTAAAGATGAGTTCTATCAGCGATTCTTCCCCGTCTCCTACCGGAAAGATAAGGGAGCTGAATTTGCGAATCTGAAGCAGGGACTGTAGTGACCCGTTCCAGAATCACCTACTAGTCAAGAACTAAGCATGCAATTAACCTAATTAACAATAATCAGAGATAACAGCGGAAAAGTCAACAAAAATACCGATTATACAACTCAATCGAAGTCTAGAATAACTCAAAATAAAAATACCCAATACAACCATATCGAATCAAAACAATACCGATAAACTAAACCAACCAGCTACTCAACGTCCTCCTCCTGCTCCTCCTGAGCTGTCCAACCTGAGGCCTGCCCCGAGGGAATGGGGTGTCCAAGAATAAACAAAACCGAGGACGTGAGCGATAAGAATGCCCAGTACAAAAGTATGAGTATACAGACCTATATGAAATGCACATGCTATGATCATGATACCGGGGTAGTCAAGAAACAGGAGTCACAAAGGAAAGGATCTCAACAATGCTCAGTCTAGAGGCGCCAAGTGGATAGTGCCGCGCGGTACACCTCTGGGTCACTGCATCCACTACAAGACGGACGTGGACCTAAAATGTCCCGGACCACCGAAGCCCTCCCGACCCGTCGGCCACATGTGTACTCTCGGTGTCCATGCGTCCACAAGACAGGGCTGAGCGGCCCCAAGATATAGCTTATCTCGAAAGAGATACAGCTCAACAGTAAAGGCTATCTCGAAGGAGAATACGGCTCAACATGAAATGCAACGTGCAGTAATAAACGTGACATAATAGCATGCATCATATGACATATATCAATGCACCACATAATCATGCAACACATATAAGAATGTATACTCAACCAGGATATCTCGGATAGTACTTTCGTACCTCTATCACAGCAAGCCTAGCCTTACGCAACACCGCTAATCAGGTCTAGCACAAGCCTACGCATCAAAAGCATACCCAATGAACAATACTACCATGCTAGACTAGCAAAACCAGTACTACCAAAGGTTTAGGGTTTACCTTCGTCCGTCGACAGCCCTTTGATGTCGATTGCCTCGAAACTCCGGCGCTGCTATGCTACCAATCCCGGCAGCTCTTGGCTATCGCTCGAACAACAACTAGCCCTAGAATCCTTCCAAAACTCTCAAAGAGGAGACTTAACTCAAGGAATGGCAAGTCACAAATGAGAAATCCGAGCACTATATATAGGCCATGTTCGGATCCTCCGAACACCACTTCGGAACGTCCGAACGCTACGTGTCCATTGGCTCTTGACAGCTCATGATCGGATCCTCCGATCATACACTTCGGACCGTCCGAACATGCACGTGTCCAGCTGCTCTTGACACCTCATGATCGGATCCACCGAACCTACACTTCGGAACGTCCGAACTCCCACGTGTCGATCAACTCTTGACACCTAATGATCGGATCCACCGAACTCACTTCGGACCTTCCGAACTCTTCGGTGCTTCTGAACCATCTTCGGTCCGTCCGATCATGACTCGGTCAAAATTACACCTTAAACCTTCTTAATCACCATTACTCCGTTAATTACCCAATTTGGAATTCGGGCTACTACAGGGACAGTGGAACATCGAGGAGTATGTTGCTAAATTTTCTGCATTGCTACGATTTGCACCGCATGTGGCCGGAAACGACGAGGCAGTGGCCGATCAGTTCATCAACGGGTTGAATCCCGATGTCTTTACTTTGGTGAACACGGGCCGGCCTAGTACTTTTTCAGAGGCACTGAACCGAGCGAAGGGAGCCGAGGCTGGCTTGATCAGGCAGCGAGGAGCTTCCTACGGTGTTCAGGGGCAGAGACCGCCACAGTCCACGACCGTGCAGTTTCCACCACCTCCTCCTCGTTTTGACAGTGGAGCTAGTGGTAGTGGCAAGAAGGATTTTCTGAAGGCCAAGGGCAAACAGTTTAAGAAATCTGGGAGCAGTTCATCGAGTTCGAGTGGATCTCGACAGAGAGGTCAGGGGTCAGAGTATAGTGGTGCATACTGTGGTTCGTGCGGAGGGCGACATGCGACGGAGCAGTGTCAAGGAGTTCTGGGACGCTGCAACATCTGTAGGCAACAGGGACACTTCGCCAGAGTTTGTCCCCAGAAAGGTGCACAACGATTCCAGAGCACAGGATCATCAGCACCAGCGCCACAGATGGAGAGACAGGCATCCTCTGTGCACTCCTTTCAGCCACCCTCCACACAGACCCAGCAGAGGCCAGGAGGTAGTCAGACGGTGAGTCAGCCTCCCAGACAGCAGGCACGTGTCTTTGCCTTGACAGAGGAGCAGGCGCAGGAGGCGCCAGATGACGTCATTGCAGGTAATTGTTTCCTTTGTGGTTATCCTGCATATGTGTTGATAGACACAGGGGCATCGCATACATTCATATCTGAACATTTTGCATTGAGACATGCATTGCCTGTTGAGTCAATGTCGACAGTAGTGTCTATAGCTTCTCCGTTGGGAAGTGGCTTGATATCTGTGACTACTGTTAGACACTGTATGCTTCAGTTTGAGGGGCATGAGATCGATCTTGATTGTGTAGTACTTGGTTTAGCTGATTTTGATTGTATAGTTGGTATAGACATGTTGACCAAATACAGGGCCACGGTAGATTGTTTCCACAAGATTGTCAGATTCAGACCCGAAATGACAGACGAGTGGAAATTTTACGGCAAGGGTTCCAGATCTCGGATTCCCTTGGTATCTGCTCTGACTATGAGTAGATTGCTTCAGAGAGGAGCAGAAGGCTTTCTTGTATATTCAGTAGATTTACTGAAGTCGAGCCCAGCATTGGCAGATTTGCCAGTGGTTTGCGAGTTTGCAGATGTTTTTCCTGATGAGATTCCAGGGTTGCCTCCAGTTCGAGAGGTTGATTTTAGCATAGACCTTGTGCCAGGCAGTGTTCCTATTTCAAGAGCTCCGTATAGGATGGCGCCTGTTGAACTGAAAGAGTTGAAAGCACAGTTGGAGGATCTTCTGTCCAAGGGATATATCAGACCCAGTGTATCACCTTGGGGTGCTCCGGTGCTTTTCGTTAGAAAGAAAGATGGTTCGATGCGACTGTGTATTGATTATAGGCAGCTGAATAAGGCAACAGTGAAGAACAAATATCCTTTGCCTCGCATCGACGATCTGTTTGATCAGTTACAGGGATCTTCGGTATACTCGAAGATCGATTTGAGATCAGGGTATCATCAGCTCCGAGTTAGAGACGTTGATATTCCGAAGACGGCATTTCGAACCAGGTATGGACATTACGAGTTTGTTGTTATGCCTTTCGGTTTGACGAATGCACCTGCGGTGTTTATGAGTTTGATGAACCGCATTTTTCAGAGATATTTAGATGATTTTGTGATTGTGTTTATTGACGACATTTTGGTGTATTCGAAGAGTTTGACTGAGCATGCAGATCATCTGAGAATCGTGCTGAAGACTTTGCGACAGGAGCAGTTGTATGCCAAACTGTCCAAATGCGAATTCTGGTTGCGACAGGTTGTTTTCTTGGGGCACATTATATCTGGAGAGGGTATTGCGGTAGATTCGAGTAAAGTTGAGGCTGTGATCAGTTGGCCGAGACCGACTTCTGTGCCTGAGATACGCAGTTTCATGGGTCTAGCCGGGTATTATCGACGTTTTATCCGAGATTTCTCCAGTATAGCGAAGCCTATCACTCAGTTGACCCAGAAGAATATGCCGTTTGTGTGGTCTGAAGATTGTGAAGACAGTTTTGTAGAGTTGAAGAAAAGGTTGACTAGTGCGCCTGTCTTGACGATTCCTTCAGGTACAGGTGAGTTCGTTGTATATTGTGATGCATCTCACAGAGGGCTAGGATGTGTTCTTATGCAGCGAGGGCACGTGATAGCATACGCCTCTAGACAGCTGAAGCCGCACGAGACTCGTTACCCGATTCATGATCTTGAATTGGCGGCGATTGTCTTTGCCTTGAAGATCTGGCGTCATTATCTGTATGGCGAGAAATTCGAGATCTATTCCGATCATAAGAGCTTGAAGTATCTCTTTTCTCAGTCAGAATTGAATATGAGGCAGCGACGATGGCTTGATCTGCTGAAAGATTTTGATTGCGAGATCAAATACCATCCAGGGAAGTCGAATGCAGCGGCAGACGCCTTGAGTCGAAAGGTATGTTCTTTGTCCTTGTCGACTGTAGGTGTATCGATTTTAGTAGAAGATTGTTGCTTGTCTGGATTGACATTTGATATAGAGAGTAGACCGTTGCGACTTGCTGCGATTCAGATTGAGCCAGACTTGATTATGAGAATCAAAGAAGCGCAGAGAACTGATCCGAGCATCCAGAGATCGATTGATATGGTCAGAGCTGGTCATATATCAGAGTATCAGGTTAGAGATTCTGTTCTGTATGTGAATAACCGCTTAGTGGTGCCAGATGTTTCAGATTTGAGACGACAGATCATGTCAGAGGCACACTGTAGTCGGTTCAGCATTCATCCTGGAGGCAGGAAGATGTACAATGACTTGAAGACACAATTCTGGTGGAAGCAAATGAAGACAGATATTGCAGAATTTGTGTCTAGATGTCTGAATTGCCAACAGGTGAAGGCAGAGAGGAAGAAGCCCGGAGGTTTACTTCAGAGTTTGTCTGTTCCTGAATGGAAATGGGACCACATTTCCATGGATTTCGTGACGAAGTTACCTCGATCATCCCGAGGCTGTGATTCGATTCGGGTCATCATTGATAGACTGACCAAATCAGCGTGCTTTATTCCGTACAGAATGACATATCGACACGATCAGATGGCCGAGTTGTATGTTAGAGAGATCGTCAGATTGCATGGTGTGCCGAAGTCAATCGTATCAGATCGTGATCCACGATTCACTTCTCACTTCTGGCACAGCTTGCAGCAGGCTTTGGGTACGACTTTACACCTGAGCACTGCTTATCATCCCCAGACAGACGGACAGTCAGAGCGGACTATCCAGACTTTAGAAGATATGCTGAGAGCTGTAGTACTAGATTTTGGTACTAGTTGGCAAGATTCATTGCCGTTGTGTGAGTTTTCATACAACAACAGCTATCAGACTAGCATTGAGATGGCACCGTTCGAAGCTTTATACGGAAAGAAGTGCAGATCTCCGTTGTACTGGGATGATATTTCTGAGGTACCAGAATTAGGGCCTGATATGATTCGTGAGATGAAAGAAAAAGTGAAGATCATTCAGAAACGAATGAAGACGGCACAGGATAGGCAAGCGAAGTACGCCAATATTAGACGTAGACCGTTAGTATTCGAACAGGGAGACAGAGTATTTTTGAAGATTTCACCTTTCAGAAGCGTTGTCAGATTTGGCAAGCGTGGAAAGTTGTCTCCTAGATACATCGGTCCGTATGAGATTCTTGAAAAGATTGGCGATCGAGCTTACAGACTTGCTCTTCCTCCTTCACTGTCCGGTATACATGATGTTTTTCATGTATCGATGTTGCGCAGATACATGCCAGATGAGTCTCATGTCATTCAGCCTGACGAAGCCGAGTTAAATCAAACTTTGAGCTACGTCGAGCAACCGATACAGATTCTGGATCGGAAGGAAAAGAAGCTTAGAACCAAGACCATTCCGCTTGTGAAGGTTCAATGGAGTCGCCATGGCATCGAGGAAGCAACTTGGGAGACGGAGTCTGAGATGAGACAGAGGCATCCCGAGCTATTCTTATGATGTGAGTTTTTCTTCCCGCTTTGATTTTACTGTTTTGTGTATACTAGTGTGATTACTGGTTTATAAGTTCGAGGACGAACTATTGTCTAAGAGGGGGAGAAATGTAAGGCTCGAGAATTATCCGTGTCATCGATGTGAGAATTGAAGAAGATTATGCATGACATGAAAAATGTGAATTTGAGCAGCAGGGCCGAAGCCACACCGCACCCGCGGTGTTAGAGATACAGCACCCGCGGTGCATTGGGAGGAAATTGGTGAAATTGTGCGAACAGACACCGCACCCGCGGTGCTAGCACAACCGCACCCGCGGTGTGAGACCGCACCCGCGGTCATGTAAGGACCGCACCCGCGGTCTAAGAATTCCAGAAAATAATATTGCTGCCGAGAGCACAGCGCACCCGCGCCCTTATGCTACCGCACCCGCGGTAGTGCGTGTCATTTGAAAAACATGAACACTCGTCCCTTTTGCATGCAATATATGATATGTGTCTTCATTTCAGTAAACTATTCAGAACAAGAGCCGAGAGAAGGTTTGGGAGGAGCTTTCATTCTTTTGATCTTTGCACTTGAGATTTTGCTATTTCCGGTTATCCGATTTTAGATCCGACTTCGGTTTTGAACTCACCTCGTCAAGGGCTATCAAAGGATGTAAGTATTGTTCCATTCCAACCTATTTCGAAATATAGATGTTGGAGAAATTGTAATATGTTAATTAGATTGTGTTCTGGAGGTATTGAGCATGGTATATTCGTAACCGCATCAAGAAACGGATGTTATTTGCTAAGATTGTTAGTTTCCAGCATGTATTACGGTAAAATGGTACAGATTTCAGCTTATGTATTGAGGTTGATGAGTTTATAAGTTGATTATGATCGAGTATGATATTCTTGAGTTATCGGTATCGAATAATTATGCCGTTACGCCGTTGAATTGCATTGAAACCGATGTTAGCTTTGTATATTGATTTGCTTGAGATGTATATGATTGAAGTGCACATTGTTTATGCCATTTCAGATTTGTATTGGCTATTGTGAATTCGAGACTTCGACTACGACACCGAATATTCGATAGAAAGGTATAATTCATGTGGTCACGGGATTGCACAACTCGATTCAGATTTGATACGAGTTTCCCTAAATCACATACTAGATTGTTATTACATTTGATTATGTAATGCCTTGTTTATTGATTTATATTCGAGTCCTGAGATAGGAGAGATTGGCAGACTTGCCAAAACTAGACGTTTCGGTGTATCGACGCATAGGAGCAGATTTGCTATATGTGTAGACCCTCGATACAGAGTTGACCGAAGTCTAGGAATAAGACGTACCGTTGCCCCGAGTGGTTGGGTAGGTGACAGACCGTCTTATTTACACCGGGATCCCTAGATTAGAAAAGAGTCGAGTCAAGATTTGAATTGTTGAATACAGATTTGTATTCTACTACATGTTTAGATGTATATTCATGTTACTGGATTTATGTTATGCATTTGTACATGATTTATTACATTGCATGCATCCATGTTTTATACTGGGATATGTTCTCACCGGAGTTATCCGGCTGTTGTCGTGTCTGTATGTGTGCATGGCAACAGGTGGGGCAGGATCAGGGTCACGACGAGGACGAGAGAGTTGATAGCGTGGTGATGCCGGGTGTAGCAGAAGACTTCTTATGTTGTACTAGTAGTTTCATGTTGATACTAGAGATGTTATGTTGTTCTTATAACATGTATAACAAGTAAGGCTACTAGATCACGACATGTAATGTTTGATGACTGATGTTTGTTTTAAATAAAAATGAGACGCTTTATGTTAACATTCGATTAAAGGTTAGAAAGTGAAAATTTGACCCGTCATTTTTAATAAAGATCCAATTAAATCCCAAAAGAATTGAGTTAGAGCCCGGGTCCCCACATATCAGCTCGGTCCATGTTCAATTCTGGTCTTCAGTTTGATTACTGATTGGTTTGTGCAGCTCCAAAACTTATTCTTATTAATCAAAAATATTATAAATAATCAGTATGCATGTTATTCTTAATCTATTAATAACAAAAGTTGCATAAATCCAACAAACATATAAACAATCATGACACGATATTTTAAAACAAATTAAGAGACACATTTTCAAATTTAATGTATCTCATTTTGAATAAGATTCAAAATTTAAATTGAATCCAATAAAATTAAAATTTAAAAAAGTTTAATATTCATTTGACTTCCATCCACAATGGTTGCATTATGAACAATACCCTCAATCAGACCTTGGCCTAGATAATTAGGGAGGTTTGGATATCGAAAAGCTATGACTTCCATTGACATGCGTGATGTGAATTACGTATAATTCACATGACTCTGACCTAGATAATCGGGGATCTATTGACGACCTTATGCTAAGATTTGTAAAACATCTTTTAACATATTTAATAAAAATCACATTTCAACTATTTATTTTGTAAGAAAATTCCATGGTTTTTTAAAAGTTCATTTTTAAAAATGAATCGAACATGTTTCTTACAATATCAATTTAGTCAATAATTTTTGAAAATCGCATTTTATAAAGCCCGTGGACCCAGGATTACTCGAGACCATCTCGGGCAGCCCCTGTACCTCACGCCTCTACTGCCTTTTAACACCTTGGAAAACAGCCTTGTCCATCACAAAACAAAAAATTAAAAATTGCAATGTTCATTATTTATCTCTTAAAATATTATTAAAATAAAATTTGTTTTCAATAAAACCCAATCACAAATTGATTCGTAGACACTTCCTCTAACAAATACATGAAAACTATGCTATAAATTTCTTAAGACTAACTGATTTGAACACTCCCAGTCTCTGCCGGAGAACATCCGATCAACGACCGACGACAAGTGGGACAAGAGGAGTGCAAGACCAACCATCTGTCTATACACTTGACATGAAAACCATGGTTGCATTTCGGCAAAATCCGGACATCCTCTCCTTCTGCAAATTCTCCTAGGCAGATGGGGCATTCCGTTGCTAGGATAAGCTTCCCGGGACTGTAAACAACCACGGGGATCCACCCCAACTCCTCTTTCTTCACGCCCGATGAGTCTAGAGGGAAAGCTGGATGGTCTGTGGCCCCATAGACCCACGACGATCGGGTGCATCGTCGGGTGCAACGAACGATCGCGCTTAGCCCGAGTGCGCATATCAACGCGCAAAGTAAAGCAGCCAGGATTATCACCATATTGCTGTCGAAACTCACTTCTCCATGGTAGGATCTGCCGGTCAATGTTTTGTTGTCTTTGATAAGTGGGATTGTGATGTCCGAGCCGAGCATCTCGCGTGCAAGATATCTCATCGCACTTGTGATTTTTCTTCACTTCAACAGAGGAAATAGGGGTACAAAAGGACAGTATCAATGTGTTGGAGTGAAATTAGCAGCTCGGTACGACCTAGAACTTGATTATTCAAGTTGAAAATTTTCGTGGGGCGATATTGAAAAGAGTGAAATATTGAAGTCGACGGGTTGTTGGAAGGATTCCAACAAATGGAATTCAAGTTGCACAGAGGATAAGGAAGAAACTGAATAAAGGGACTATCTTTTTCAAAATTTGGGACCAAAAACAACGATCAAGAATTGGTCCTGCGTATGAGCAGCATAATTTCCCCCGATGCCGTTCTTTTTTTCTGAAATCAGGCTTGTATTAAATATCTTGGATACATTTCTTAGGATAATTATAAATGCATAAAAAGAAAAATTATATCGTGGCATGTGAAAGCTGGTGGAGATACGATTTCTTAGCAAACTGACATATTAGATATTTTTGAAGGTGTAAAGAAAGAAGGTAGCAGGATTCAGATATTTTCTAGTTTGAACAGTTCCAGACCTTCAATCATTAGGGCCACTGAGATAACCAGGCAAAGGATATTTTATCTACATTTTATATTATTACTATTACTATAACAAAATATTTTATTCAAAACTTTCAATAGTTTTTTTACTCAAAAAAAATATTATCTCCAAATAAAATTAGTAAATTTAAATATATAGATAGAGAGGATTGTAAAATGATTTATTTTTAACCACAAAAAATATAAATATCATGTACCTAACCATATACGTGATAGAATATAAATTAGGTGAATGAAAATAATAACAAAATGGACTTCGATTTTAAAAAAAAAAAACAGAGACATTTTTTTTGGGATGTCTCGAAGGTATATTTAAATATGTGTTCAGTTTTTGTCAGATTGAATGTGGAACCTGTAAATTAAACTACGTATATAAAATGATTTTATTGCATGAGTATTTAAATTCTTCCTTTAAATTTAATTATTTTATGCAGTAGTTTAACTATTCACTAGTAGAAAAATCGCTTTTTACTTCGCGTATTCAATGAAGTAATAAGGTAGTTAAGTGCCGAAGTATATGAACGTGAAGTAATAGATGTACCTTTTACTTCGTATAATAACCGAAGTTGTATGATTGAAAATACTGAAGTCTTTGGCTGGTTTTCGTAGGAAAACCAGTCCAGAATTGGACCAGTTCCGAAGTAAGAAATGTGTTTTACTTCATCGATTATTGTAAGTAATGAAGTAATATATTATATATAACTTCGTCTTAATTATTATTTAGCGAAGTAGTTTATAATATTTTACTTCACAATTTACATTGAGTGACGACGTAATTCATCTGAAAAACTTCGTAGTTATGTATTTTGGTGAGGTAATAGTCACAAACTGTAATGCCCGAATTCAGTACACGTATAACTCATGCATTTATTTAATTATTAAAGCACTTATTTAATTTTAGAACGAGTCTTAGTAGTGCATGATCTATTTAAATGCATTATTTTAAATTAATTATGTTTATGCGATGCACGTTAAAATGTTTTTCGAGTTTCATGTTTCAGGTGATTATTCGAGGCGGGATCGAGGAAAAGACCGTGGACGATTCTTGACAATTTGAAATGCGGTATTTTATTTTTAAAAGCTAGGAAGAATCATTTTAAATAATTTATTTAGTTTAGCATTTTAAAGCCTTATTTATGTGTTTAGTTATTTAAGAGTTTAAAACTTTTAAAATTAGCATTTTTGTGTGCATTATTTTAATTGAGGAATTTTAGTAAAGTTTAATGAGTATAAGTAATTTAAATAGTTTTATTTATTATTTAATTAAGCAATTTTTCCCTAAATTACTAATCACACACACACACTTTTACACACACTAAATAGCGACACACACACACACACACACAAGTCTTTTCAGATTTTAAAATTTTTGAGAGGATAGAAAACCTAGGGTCTCCTTCCCTAGAGCAGCCGCCCCTTCCACTTGATCTTCCAGTAGGTTTTCGGTGATTTTATTGCAAGATTTTAGCGTCGCGATCGTCCCGGATCAACCTCGCTTCTTTCTCCGCTTCGGTATCGTCGCTACGGTATTTTGAATATCAAAAGGCACGTATACTCTGTTATTTCTTCATCGATCTCATCATATTATGCGTTGCGTTGTTATTTATGTGTAAAACATTCATGGGTGACGTTCGTTGTTTGAGCGGAAAACGATTTGGATCAGTTTTGAAATAAGTTTAAATCTCAAATCTCGTTTTTCCTGTTCTTTTGAAAACTGAGATTTTTCGGTCAAGATTCTGAGAAACTTTCGACGTCAAAATTGTAGAATTATTTGATACCTTTGATTTGATATAAAATTCGAAATATTTGGATAAAGATTGAGTGAGTTATGACGTTTTTCGTGGGACTGCTCAAACTTCGTTTTTCAGAAAATTATGTGTTGATGCGTTCTTGAAGTTATTTGTTGCAGGCTTCGTCAGGCATCGACGGGATTGTGCTACTACATTTAGATATGTTATGGAATGTATTTAGGTGTTATTTGGTGGTTCGTTTGGGTCGAGATTGGCTTGGGATGTAATAGAAGTCGTAGGAAGCAAAACGATGCCGAATTACGTGTTATTGTTGTATTGAAGTTACTTGTCGATGTTTGGGAAAGTTCGAGGTGTTTGTATGGGTTTGAATCAATGTAATAACATCCTAGAATGAGTATTGAGGTGTTGGTTCATGGTCCTTAGGCTTAGATTGAAAGGGTGAATGAATAAGTTAGTGAATTGCATTCAGTGACTCATGGACTCTGACTCGACTCGTTCTAGTCTAGGGATCCCGATCGGAATAAGAACATACACCCACCTACACTCCCGATCGGCGTGGTGGTATGTTCTTATTCACGGACTTTGGCCCTTTCCATATCGAACATCAGTAATAGAAGAAACTCCAATTCTATCCACTTCGATATGACCAAACGTCCGGTGTCTTGACCTATCCGTCACAGACTTTGGCATTTTCACCAATATCCTATCCTGTGACAATGTGCAATGTGCCAGTAACTATTCCGTCACTATCTAGCACTACTGTCACAAGATTACTCATTTACGACTAGGCATATCCGCTTATGACTCAATACATAAATCAATAGATCAAAGATATCAATCTCATTCAATTGCAAATAACAATGTAATAAATAAAGTATGTGATTTTGGGAGACTCAAGTTAAATCAAACTCGAGTTGTGTAATCCCACATCAACATCAATTTATACATTTATCTTCTCCGTTTGACGAAGTCGAAGTCTCTATTTCAAATCTGTCCATACCCAATCTGGCAATGACAATATCGAACATGTACAATATCAATATACAATTCAATTCAGAACCTGTTCTGATCAATACTCAAATCAAGACATAATCTTAACAATGTCAATGATACAACAATACAATCTCAATCAATATTGAATCAGATCAATATCAATGTACTGATGTTTTGACAGCTTAACAATACAGTCTCGACAACCCCGTCAGTCTCAACATCGCAGATATAATAACCGAACACATAATCCATATCGGTACAAGTCATAATCTCAACAATAACAGACAGTAATCTCAAATCTGTATAATCTCGATTATATCGGTTCTGAAAATCATAACAATCACATACAAAGTCTGTTGTTCAATCTGACTTCAAATATATGATGCCTACTATATCAGAAACACCATATATGATTCATATTCAATTCTGAAAATATCATAATTTCAAACTATATCAAAACGTAACAAAACTTGCGTCCTGTTGGAGCTATCGTCGATAGAAACACAGTGTTGTACTCGGATTTCAACTCAGATGACCAGATCGTAAATCAGAACTTGAGCTTTCCTCGGCAGCTCGTTTCTCTTCCTCTTTCATTTTTAAGTCTAAGGATTGATATGTGTGTGTATGTATATATATATATATATATACACACACACGTTGCATGTATAGAAAACGTGGCTTGTTCTTTGTAATACACGTCTTGCGCATATGCGCGACCACCATCGGCGCATATACGCGAGACACAAAGTTTCGGCGCGTGCATCTTGGCAGCTCTCGCACATATCCGCGCCTTCCCTCGGCGCATATGCGCGAGGTTCTCTGGACATGTCGCTTGGCTTCTCGCGCATATGTGCGTTCATCTTCCACGCATGTGTGCCACATTCTCTGCAAATGCTGTTGGACACCTCGCGCATATGCGCGCCCTCACTCCGCGCATATGCGCGGGGTCTTTTGTCCGTTCCGCGCATGCTCGCGCATCAATTCGCGCTTGTGCGCGAATGCACTACCCTCGCACATCTTTTGCGTCTTTTCTCGTCTTTCCTTATCTAATACTTTCTGTCTATAATTACATCAATTAATCCATAACTCATTTCAGATAAATCTCAAATTACAATAAATAAAATTCCGGGCATTACATTTCCCCCCCCCCCCCTCCCCTCCCTAAGTGTGACACCCTAAAAACAAATGTGCATAAATGCATTTTTATTAGTACAAATTTTATCATATTATTTTTCGATACAAATTTTATTTGTCCAAAGTATATAGAAATACATTAAAATACATCATAATACACTTAAAAATTCATCAAGCAATATTAGGTGCCTATTCCAAAATAAAATACCCAAAATATAATAAAATATTATAATTAAACTCAACATATATGTTAAGTAATTAATTACAATAATTATTGAGTTTAATATAAGATAATTAGGTTCAATAATTAGATACACGAATATAATAATATTAAGTTTGGATAAACATGAGATTTTTTTCATTTAATAAATAAATAAATAATAATAAAGATAACTACGAAGCCTCGGCTATATAAATGAATTCTCGCCTATTGCAAATCAAAACCAGCCGAGAGAGTAGGAAACGGAAGGAGGAGAAGGAGGAAAGGAAAAAAAGGGAGAAAAAATAGAAAGAAAAATCCATACCTCTTTCCGAAAAATCCCAATAAATCACCAACTATTCACCTCATATCATAGAACAATATAGCGCTGGAAGTGACGTAAGAGGATCGACCGGAAACAAGGAAATCCAACAAAGATATTCCGCAAATCGGCAACGGTATCCTGTATTCAAGCTAGGTATTTCTCGCTCATTTTTCTTATAGCTACACACCAAACTAGAGGTCGACTTGAATATAAAAGTTGTACCTCTTGTTGCATAGATGAGGCACATACCGCCCGTCGTCCCAAAATATTGCCGGAACTAACATTTTCTGAATGCCGGAGTACCCTAGTTCACATTGGACGATATTTAAATCTGGTATCGTTTGGTTAGGAATTTGACAAAAATTTCAATAAGAGAATTCAAGATCATAAAAAGTTACACATGCTGGAAAAAAACGGGCCGCGCGTGGCTGCTGGATGGCCAGCCACGCGCCGGCACCATTGGCGTGTGTACCACACGCGCTGCCGGAACGACGATTTTCCGACGGCCGAACGTTCCTGAGGATATTTCCGACTTTTTGGCCAAATTTCGTAATATTTGGAGATATAATGTAATTAATATGAATTTTGCAAACTTAAGTAAAATCAACCGGAATAAATTTTGAACAGAAAATAATCTGGAAATGATCAACTAGTTACTTAAAAACTCTAACATATGAATATCATTCATAATATATTTTTAGGGCTTGCTCTAGCAACTCGGATTATTAATCAAGCCTAAACTGTAAGTTATCAGGTGAGGAAATTACTATTCATTCTTCTATTAAAGCCTTTGGCATTTGGCCTGGAAATTTCAATAGCATTTATTTAATGTTCAAATATCATCCACATTTCATTTCAATTACTGATATATTTTCTTGCATATTTATGAATGTATTGATATATCATCAATGAATGGAGTCATGGACAACGGATTTCGGTCTGGAAATTGAGTCCACTGGACAACGTGGCTTCGGCCCGGAAAATGAGTCCAATGAACAACGGGTCAAAAGTCCCGGGTATATGGTTCATCTGAATAACGCGCACCGAATATTTCGGTCCGGAGAATGGTTCACCCGGCTCGTAAAAAGTGCTCAATTAGAGCCACCAATGTTAATTTATGGAATTTTCATTTATCTATTATTTCATTGCATATCATTCATAATATCTAAATTGTTATACCTATTATTTCATGTATAATTATGATGAAGTGTTATTTAAAAGCCATATACTAATTTAAACTCACTAAGTCCTCAAAGACTTAACCCTCTGTTTCTTTTCGTCTATTGTAATTTCCAGACACAGGAAGCCCTGAATTGAACAAGAGGAAAATAACTGCCGCTGAAATAAGAGCATTTGATAGTTGGGATGATTTGTCTATGAATGAATATTAAACTTCCGCTGTACATATGAATGTTAAACTTTAGCTGTAAAATAATTTTACATATTTGAAATAAGAATGTAAATATTTGTAGATAATCTTTAAATTATAGTAGAAAGTAATTAAATTTTTATCTACAATATCTTTCTATTAATACTAATGGTAAAAATAAAAAGAGAAGTTCAATAAAGAAAGATTGAAAAAAAATGTGGCACTTAGTAAGGGAATAATTATGAATTCTTAAACCGGGCGCCACAGAGGTGGTATCAGAGCCTAGGTTTCTTAGAGCCTAGAGACAGGAGCCTAAGGTTTATTATAATGTCATACGTTAATCTTTATGTTGTCTTCATAATTGAAATGTTTTCCTTTCAGGATGACGGAGTCTAGTGGGACATCAAAGAAAAAAAAACTATAATCATCAAACAAATGGAGGAAGAAATAGAAAAACTAAGCAAAGAAAACTCAGATTTGAAATGTCTAGTGAATATGTATCGGGAGCATTTTGAAACATTTGGAACAACTGAAACTTTTCATGGATTTATCGAGGAACGGATGAGGGCTGATAATCTAGCATATCAGGGAGAATTAGGTCATGTACTGTATGAAAGAGACCGCACTCTGATATACTGACTAGACATGCATGAATTTTTTGATCGAGGTTTGATTAGTTTCTTAAAGGGAGTATCACACCCTTCGATCCATATTGATCACTTAATCATGCATGGGCGTGAACTAGTTTATCAATCTATCCACGGAATGGAACCTGGTGTTATCGGTCCATCTTACACAAGTCAGACCACAACTCCTCCCATCACTAGAACATTTGAAACCGGAGGTAGTAGTATTCCAGAGTATGTACCGGCCCCTTTTACAGAATATTCTGGAATCATGAACACAACAATTGTAATGCCCGAGATTTACGGTGTTATTAATCTAAGATTATTGATCTTGAACTGATATGATCATAGACAGATCCTCCCGAGACCAAATCGGGCGAAAAATATGAAATGTATAATTTTGGGCCGAATGCTTCGCGCCTGGGCGGAGGTTTTTGTCCGCCCGAGCGCCACATGACAATGAAGAAATTCGAACAGTTCGCGCCCGGGCGGAAGTCTTTGACCGCCCGAGCGCGTTTGTGCAAAATGCGAGGGTCGAGAGTTCCGCGCCCGGGCGGAACATTATGTCCGCCCGAGCTCAAGACATGTAAAATGTGGGATGAGCCACTCGTCCTTGTGCATGTACGTGTATGTATGTATATATATATATATATATATATATATATATATATATATATGAATTGCAATTATCCCTCAGAATTCAGAGAAAGGGTCGAAATTTTGGAAAGAAAATCCTTACGCCTTTTGTGAGAAATCCGCCCGTCCGATTTTGAATCCGATTCCGGTATTGAGTTCCTATCGACGTAGGCTACAACTGGACGTAAGTTTGCTACGTTTTAATATGTTTTGAAATTATGTTATTGCCAGAATCTGACATGATTCATATATGATGCCCTTGTCATGTTAGACATCGTATAATTGAAACTGGATTGAGAAACAGATACCATATGGAATTGTTATGATTTTCGGAGTAGTGTGAAGTCGATTTGATATCAGAATTGAGTTGTTATTGATTATGAGATGTTGTAATTGATATCTGACTAATATGATATGGCTAGATATATTAAAATGATGACGTTATGTTGTTGAAACGGAATTTGATTTAATTCTGATTATATCCAGTACTGATTGAATGGTGTATTGATACCGCACCCTTGATATTGTTATTATCAGATTGAGTAGGCTTGGGGTTCGAAACTGCGACCGAGTCAGAGTATCAGAAATAAAGGTATAAATTAATGTTGTGTCGGGATTGCACAACTCGAGTGAGTTTTGACTCGAGTTTCCCTAAATCACATACTTTGTTTATTACATTGATATTTGTAACTGATGAGATTGATGTTTGTTGTCTATTGATTTATAGCCACTGCATGTATTGACTACTGAGTCGTTTAGTCATTGGCTGATTCGCTTAGTCACCGGCTGATTCGTCTGGTTATTGGCTGATTCGTCTAGTTATTGGCTGATTCGTCTAAACTTTGGCTGATTCGCTTAATTACTGGCTGATTCGTCTAGTTATTGGCTGATTCGCTTAATTCTTGACTGATTCGTCAATTATGCGGCTGATTTGCCCAGACACTTGATATATGAATTATATTGATGCCGTGTAGGAATTGATTCATTCCTATCGACTGAGATTCGATATAATTATCAATATCCAGACATCGGGATTCCTAGGTTAGAGTTGAGTCGAGTCTGAGTCTGAGTGTGATTCATTGCTTGATACTGATTATGTTTCTGATTTGATACATGTTATGAATATGTCTTATATGCTTTTGTATATGCTTCTATATGATTGCATATTTACATTGTTTATACTGGGATGTAATTCTCACCGGAGTTATCCGGCTGTTGTCTTGTTTTGTATGTGTGCATGACAACAGGTGGGGCTGGATCAGGGTCAAGAAGAGAATGAGAGAAGACAGTTAGCGTGGAGATCCGGACTTAGGAGTATATCTGTTATATCACCTGAGATGTAGTGAAGAAACAGTAGTTATTATGATTTCTTATTGTACAGGACTTGTACTTAGATTTGATTAGTGACCTTGTAAATGAAATAAGACTTATTTCATATGCTGCGTACTCTCGTATTTTTTAAAAAAAAAGATTTAGACTCTGTTTATTATAATTGATTAATTATTCCCAGAAAGTGATTAAGAATTGAATTAAGTTCGGGTCCCCACAACAGGTGGTATCAGAGCAATAGGTCTAGAACCTACGGTTCTTGAGACTGAGATAGGAGCTAGTGAGCGGGGTAGATTGAGTTTTCTTCCTTGCTTTTGCTTGCTAGCAATCTAATATGTTGTACTGCTTTAGATAATTCATGTTACCTGACTTATCTGATTTGATTGTGTAATATGTATTATTGGGAACGAATTTGAACCGACTCTCGATCAGAAGTAAGATGATTGGACGAGGGAACTGAAGTGAAACAAGTTTATTGGATTGGGTTACTAATCCATTTGGTTATCAGATATGCCTCCGAGAAGAGTACCGGAACAGGGTAGTACTTCGAATCCTCCCATGAACGTTACAGCCACTTCTATGGAAAAATTATTGAAAAGATTTCAGTCATTCAAACCGCCAACCCTGAAAGGAACAGAGACTTCGGTTGACTGTGAAAGTTGGTCGAATGACATAGAAATGTTGTTTGATTCGTTGGAGTATACTGATGAACGACGAGTTCGGTTGATAGGACACCAGTTGCAGGACGTTGCAAAGAGCTGGTGGGTTACGATGAAGAGGGCCTTGGAGCATCGAGGTACGACTATTACTTGGGATGTATTTAAAACTGAGTTTTATCAGAGATTTTTCCCAGTGTCGTACAGGAAAGACAAGGGGGCGGAGTTTGCCAATTTGAGACAGGGTCAGCTGAACATTAAAGAATATGTGACCAAGTTCTCTACCTTGTTGAAGTTTGCTCCACATGTGGCTGAAAATGACGAAGCCGTTGCTGATCAGTTCATCAATGGCTTGAATCCTGATATTTTTACATTGGTGAACACAGGGCGACCGAATAACTTTGCTGATGCCATGAATAGAGCAAAGGGCACTGAAGCGGGCCTGATAAGGCAGAGAGGAGCTGCAGATGTTCCTTCCGCACCGAGACCACCGCAACCACCTCCCCGATTCGAGAGCGACAATAGTAGTGGTGGAAAGAAAGATTTTCTGAAGGCTAGAGGAAAGCAGTTTAAGAAGTCTGTGGCAGTTCTTCTAGCTCTAGTGGTTCCCAACAGAGTTATACTGGGATTTACTGCGGAAATTGTGGAGGGAGACATTCCACTGCGCAATGCCAAGGAGTACTTGGTAGTTGCCACTTCTGCAAACAACAGGGACATTTTGCCAGAGTGTGTCCACAAAGGGGTTCCCAAAGATCCCAGGGAGCCGAATCATCTGGATCAGCGGCACAGTAGAGTAGACGATCAGCTGCTGTTCATTCATTTCAGCCAACACCATCTCAGTCACAGCAGAAGCCAGGAGGAAGCCATACAGTTGGCCAGCCTCCTAGACAGCAGGCCAGAGTATTTTCTTTGACCGAGGAGCAGGCTCAGGAAGCACCAGATGATGATGTTGCAGGTAACTGTTCTTGATGTAGTTACCCTGCTTTTGTATTGATAAATATGGATGCTTCCCCTACGTTTATTTTTAAACGATTTGCATTGAGTCATGCATTGCATGTTGATTCTTTATCTACTGTAGTGTATCTCTTTAACGGTCGGGGAGAGTTTTATATCAGTGAATTCTGTAAAATATTGTATACTACAGTAGGATGAGAATGAGAATGAGATTGAGTTAGATCGTGTGGTAGATGATATTGTACTAGTGTTCTCTGATTTTAGGACGGCATTACCGATATTGATATGCTGACCAAGTACAGAGCTACCATAGATTAATTCCAGAAGATGGTGAGAATCAGATCTGAGAGGGCCAAGGAATGAATATGGTACGATAAGGATTCTAGATTGAGAATTCCTTTGATATTTGTACTATTTATGACTCGATTATTACAGTAAGGAGCAGAGGGACTCCTTATGTATTCAGTTGATTTACTGAAGTTGAGTTTATTATTGGCTGATTTACCAATGATATGAAACTTATTAATGTTTTTCCCCGATAAGAATTTAGATCTGATTTCAGTTAGAGAGATTGATTTTAGCCTTGAACTGATATTAGAATTTGTTGAAATTTTGAATCCTGATTGAGACAGATTGCATTCAGGGTGTGTTATATCTGAAGATGATATATTTGTTGATTTTAACCAAATTAAACTGTAATTAGTTGGCCGAGGAGGATATCAAGTGTTAGATATTCGCGGTTTTATGAGTTTAACAGATCAATACTGATGAGCGATGTTTTGAATCTGATTGAATCTTGTTGTTGTTCTGAATCCGTGTTTGAATCAGGTAACTAATACTGCAGTATATATAAATAACCAATATGTTGTGCCAGATGTTCCGAATTTAAAATGATAAATATTGCCAGAAGTGTGCAATAATTAAGTCAGTATGCATTTTAATAGCAGAAAAGGTGTTGATAGAAACAGATGTGAGTAGATGTGACAAAGTTAGTACTGAAATTTCTAATCACCGATAGATAAAGACAGAACGATAGAAACCAGGAGATTGGTTATACAGATTATTGATTCTTAAATAGAAATGGGAGTACATTTCTATGGATCGATGACGAAACTATTGAAATCTTCCTAAGACTGTATTGCGATGTGATTATGACTGTAATTGATAGAATGCTTGAATCTGCATATGTTATGTGTACAGGATGATGTACAGATAAGATCAGACGATCAAGAGCTATGTCAGAAGAGTGATTAGACTGTACTAAATGCCAAAGTTGATTATATCATACCATGATTTTTGGTTGGTTTTGTATTTTTGGCAGAATATACCATAAACTCTTTCACCTATTGTCTATAGATTGACGGATAATCAGAGTGAACTATCCGGATACTGGAAAATATCTTGGAACTGTAGTGCTGGATTTTAGCACTAATTGACATGATTTATTGTCATTTGTAAGTTTTCGTACAACAATAGCTAACAAACGAGTATTGAGATGGCTCCTTTCGAAGCGTTGTACGGAAAGAAATATTGATTCCCTCTTTATTGGGATGATATCTCTGAGGTTCCTGAGATCGGACCTGACATGATCAGAGATATGATTGAAAAAGGGAAGCTAATTCAGAAGAGAATAATGACAGCTCAGAATAAATAGACTGAATATGTCAACATCAGATGATAACTGTTGATATTTGAAGTTAAAGATTGAATATAACCCTGATTGAAATTATCAGATTGATTGGAGATGATAGTATTAATTTGTTATGAGCTTTTAATTGTTATATACGGATATTGTATAGCCAGTATTGTGAGATCGATTCTATCAGCAGTTATTCAATTGGTATTATGAGATTATACTTCTTGAAGCATTATTCCAGATTAAAATGAGAAATTTGTGAAAGACAGATAACTCAGAACGAAGACTATTCCACTTATGAGGATTCAGTGGAGTCGTCATGGCATGGAAGAAGTTATCTGGGAAACTGAGTCAGATCTGAGACGAAGGTTTCCAGAGTTAATTTCCCTGATGTGAATCATTTTTTTAGCTTCTTCTGTTATACTGAAAGGCTCGGTGAATCGGGTGAAGAGTGTTTAGAGGGGGGGTTGAATAAACACTGCTCGATTAAAATAATTCTTCGACAAACTGATTTCAGTTGTATTATAAACTGAATCTGAAATATCCCGTCGGTCAATAACAATAAGTTAAACTGAATCAACAGTTGCGGAAAACTAACTGACAGAAAGATAGAGTATCTAACTGAAAATAATAACTGAAAGTAATAACAACACAATTTGTTTCTGGATGTTCGGAGACTTGAATAACTCCTACGTCACCCCTTCTATCACGCAGATAGGATTTTCACTAAAAGACTTTGATCAAATACAAATAGTGTACTGATCCACTTCAGTTTGGACTTATCACTTTGCCAATACTGAAACTCTTAGTATACAACACTTTTACAGATCGTAATTGATCTTAGCACAACTTAGAAAATCTATCAATCGATTACAAAGTGCTATGAAAGCTCAAGAGCGTAGTCTAGAATACTACTGATATAACTGATAAGCGTGAGCCTGATTTCTGAATATGAGCGGATATTTTTGCAGCATAACAGCAAGTAAGATAACTGAGAATGCGATGTGTCTTCAGCTGCTGCCTTCGACTATTTATAGGCTTCCCTCTCAATGGTAACATTAAAGATATTTGAATATTCTAACCGTTGATTGCCACGTCGATATATCCTGACAATAGTACACTGTTCATTTCTGAAATGCGGCGAGCCACTACCAGTCACAGATGGCTGTACTATTTGTCGGTTGTCGCTTTCAACTGATGACGTGTACAGCTGAGAGATCAGCTGGTAAAGATCAGTTGACGATGAAATAGACTAAGTTGAAGCGATCAGTTGACTGATGACGTGTTCAGTTTCGTCAATCAGTTAGTCCAATTCAGTTGCTAGAATCAGTTGGTCAATCTTTTGTCAAACGCCGGAATTTCGTTTCCAACAATTTCCCCCTTTATGGTGTTTGACAAAACTATAGTGAAAGATACTTGATTGAATTCAAAGTAGATAAATAATATATCGGTTAACTGAATCAACTGAATTCACATTTCTTCAAATAAATACAATAGATACTGCTCTTATTGTTTCTTCTGCTGTTCTAAGATCTCCTTGATCTCTTCCCCCTTTTTGTCAAACTGCTCTATCTTGAGAGATAGCTTCCTAACGTCAGTAGAAAGGAGCTTGACAGAGGTTAAAATGTTATCGATAGCTGTAGTCATAGTGATTTGTAGCAGTTCGACTTTTCTTGACATAAGTGACTCCATACTGTTGACCCGACGGTTTATAGAGTTTTGAGTGGCAGTCAGGCTTGAAATAATTCCTCTATTTTTCTGAATATCGTTGACGGCGAATGAAAGAGCGGTAAAAGCAGATTTTATATCCTTCAGAGTTTTTAACGATTCCTGATTATCGTCCAACTTCAGAGTATGCGATAATTGAGTGTTTTGAATCTTGGAGATGGCAGTAATCATTTGACTCATACTGTCTTGCATATGTTGAACTTCTTCAAAAATGAGATCAAAATCTGATGAAGAAGGATGAGATTGTCGAGAAGTGCTTGGTTCACTTGTAGTATGTTCAGAAATTATCAAGGCTTGATCAGTTGAGATTGTTTCAGCAGCATCTCGAACTGAAGTATCAGCAGGAGTAATTTCTCCTTGATCACGAGGTGGTGAAGGATGATTTGGTTCAGCGGATGGTGACACAACTGAAACTGGTGCTTCTAAAGGGTGATCGATGGAATCAACTTGCACATCAGTTGAAGGGATCGAAGAATCAACTGGCACATCAGTTGAGATAACCTGATCAGTAGATGGATCTGGCTGAACAAGTTATTCTGTAGAAAGAATGGCTTCTGGATTGATTTGATCAGCAGAGTGATCAACTTTTTCAGAAACGGGTGCACTAATCTGGGATTCTTCCACAACGGCCTGAATAACTTCATCAATATGTGCGAAGGAAAGCTCAGCTTCAGTATACAGTTGTTGTTCAACGGGAGGTGAAAGAGGCTTATCATGACCTGGCTCTTCAGTTGGAACAAGAACTAAAGCTGATGATGGTTCTGTTTGGTCAGAGGATGCTTCTTCCAATATGTCCTCTTCGTCATCATCTGAATCTCCTTGATGGAGAACCAATTCTTGATTCAATTCCCAAAACCTGATTTGAGATAGTAGTCCTATAAGATCAGTGTCTAACTGAGTAATTACAGCTTGATCAGCGTAGGCAGTAGGACTTGTAGGTAAGTAGTTGGTCTTTAGTTTGGCAACAATTTGAGCCAACTTCTTCGCTTTAGATTGATCAAATAGATAGCTTTTCCTCTCCATAGCTTGAGCAATGGAGGCAGCTTTGACTGTCCTGAGCACAAAGGCCTCCAGCTTGATGAATTTGCTCAGCTCAGACTTCTTTTTCAATTGCTTGGCAAAAACTTCAGTGCGATAAGCTATCCAAGCATCATAGGACTTAATTTTTGAAGCAGCAAAACTGTTAACCTTTGCCTATACAAGGTCAATATGAGTCTGAATTGGGTTGGTGGGTCTGGACTCTTCAATCAACTTCCCTTTCCCTTTATCAGTACTCATAAGGTGAGGAATTTCCAATCCTGTTCGAGTAGATTCCACCTGCTCTACAAATTTTATGCCTTTAGGTCTAGCAGGTGCCACACCAGTAGGACGAGAGATCTGAATCAGAGGAGCTTTGATCCTAACTGATTCCTTTTTGGTACCAATTGAAGCTTCTTGTGGAATGATCTGCAGAGGAACTGCTTCTATAGGCTGCTGATCAGTTGAAGAAATCATTGCATCAATAGGAATGGATACCTCAGAAGTTGTTTTAACCCTTTGAGTTCTTGGTTTCTTCACAATCTGGGGGATGGAGTCTTCTCTGACTCAGAGGCACTCATCACTAATTTTCTTTATGCAACCTTCAGTTGAGCCAACGTTTTGGCCTTCTTAACTGATTTAGGAGCTGCTAACTGAGTCCCAATCTCCTGTTTGATTTGCACAAACTGACCAAGAGTTATATCCATTTTGGTTTTGGGTGGCATCGTATTCTTTGCATTGAATACCTTAAATTTCGATGACCTTTCAGAATCATCAGCCACAAATCACTTTACTTTCAACAGATAACTGATTTGAACAGCAAAACCTTTGGACTGTTTTGAAGACAGAAACATATTCTTCAGAGTGGTAAAGATAAGGTGCTTCCACTTGAGCTTTCGATCAGCCATAATAACAGAAATGGCTTGAAACTTCTCCAAGGTGAGGGCAGCAAATGATCCAGCTTTTGCCAAAAGCCCTTTCGCAACTACATCAGCAAGCAACTGAATTTCATGCTTCAGTTCCTTCTTAGGATCGGAAACCTTAATCTTCCGTCCATCAGCAGAGAGAAGGGTTTGCATCTCTTCAATATCAGATGCCTTAACATCCGAAAGTTGTGCCAAACCACCAGAGGGTAAAGAAAATAATTCCCCAAGAGAGTCTTCAGAGATGGTCAGCGACTGACCATTGACAGTAGAAATAATGTTACCCTCAGAATCAATCATCCCAGTGGAGTAGAAATCCTGAAGTTCTTTGGGATAAATATCCTGTGAAGATTGGCCAAAAAATGTTCTCAGTCCAGCAGATTCAAGTTTCTGAAATACCTTCTTGACTTCAGCATCGCCAAAAGATAAGATAGATCCAAAGTTGATAGCCATAGCGTTTAACATAAAAGCGGGAATTTGGGTTGCCATTGATAACTGAGTGAGTTTATGAAAGAAAATTCGAAGGATGAAATAGTTCTTGCTTTCAAAAAATTGTGAATAATCGTAAGGTAAAACTGAAATGAAGCGGGTAATGGTACATATGTACGTGACCATTCAAATTCTGGACACGTGTCAGTCCGTAGAAATTTGAAAAATTAGAGTGTGTACGTGTGCTATAAGCGAATGTACAATTTGAGCGGTTAAAAATGAGTCCACGTCATAAACTGAAATTCATCATGAGTTTAGTAGACAGTCACGTCATTGATTTGGAATAAAATAGATTTAATTAGTTAACTAATATGAGAAGATTAGTGGAATATTCAACTGAACGATCAGTTAGTAAAACTGAGTCCTTTCAGTTGAGAATTCACTAACAACTGTCTTCTCAGTTAACCTCTTAGACCATTATTCCCCCTTAATAAATGCATTTAAGAAAAATGACGGCAATAGACAGAAATGATTAAAGGAAAGCCTGGTGCTTGGCAGAATAATCGTCACTTAAAGAAGTGTCGTTTCATTTCCCTCGTCTTGGCCTATAAATAAGAGTAAGATGGTTAGTCACAGCTATCTCAGCAAATAATTTTCATAGAGAAGAAGAATGGCCGGTGCTGGAAGCTCAAGCGTCTCTCCGTTTTCGCTGCAGGCCAGAAAGAAGGCCATAGAGGACGAAGTCTTTTACTCAAGCCTTCCCTACTGGGAGGAGTTGCAGAATTTGGAGTTCCTGTACTACTCTGGACGGGTCACCACCTTCAAACGGATGGCCCAACTAAGAGAAGTGCGGGAGCACTTAAATGTTCCTGCAGGGGTGGACGTCTTCAAGGATGGTCATCTCTATCAGCTCTTTCTTCGGAAGGAGCTGGAGACCCTCCACCGCATAGCTTCCTCCCACAGTTTCTACAAAACCTCTTCTTCAGCACTAGCTGCATGGTTGAGTACGTGGATAGCTGATGTGGATGAAAAATATGAAAATGTAACCCGCTCCAATTAATAACATGTTTATTTTGTTTTATCGTCGTTTTCCTTTGTTCCTGCTTGCAATGATCTGTATGAGATACAAACACAAGAACTACTGAAACGCTAACTGACATCAGTTAAAAAAAAGCTCATATGAATAAGCAACTCATTTAAGTAATCAGTAAGAAAGCAGTAAAGCTGACATATGAATTACGAGCAATAATAATTAATTAGGACAAATCAATTAATCCAAGTATATTGCGAAAATGAGAAAACTTATCTCAGCCAGTGGTTTGGTGAAGATGTCAGCCTCTTGCTGTTCAGTTGATACGTATTCCAATCTGATGTTCTTCTTTAAAGCATGATCTCTGATGAAGTGATGTCTAACATCTATGTGCTTAGTCCTGGAGTGAAGAACTGGATTATACGTAATAGCAATTGTACTCGTGTTGTCACAGAATATTGGCGATTCCTTTGCATCAATACCATAATCTTTCAGTTGTTGCTGAATCCAGAGCAGTTGGGCACAACAGCTTCCAGCAGCAAGATATTCTGCTTCAGTTGTGGAAGTTGCTATGGATGTTTTCTTCTTACTGAACCAAGAGATCAGTCTGTCTCCTAGAAACTGACATGATCCACTTGTACTTTTTCGATCAAGCTTGCATCCTGCATAATCTGCATCTGAATAGCCAACTAAATTGAAAGATGAATCTTTAGAGTACCATAAACCAACATTTTGCGTGCCTTTAAGATATTTCAAGATACGTTTGGCAGCAGAAAAGTGTTATTGCTTAGGATTAGCTTGAAATCTTGCACACATACATACAGCAAACACAATATCAGGACGACTAGCAATTAGGTACAATAATGAACCTATTAAACCTCTGTAAAGCGTCGTCTCAACTGATATTCCCCCTTGATCAGTGTCTAATTTAGCTAATGAGCTCATAGGGGTGCTTGCAGCTGAACATGATTCCATGCCAAATTTCTTCAGCAATTCCTTTGTGTATTTGGTTTGACTGATAAAAGTTCTTGAATCCAGTTGTTTCACTTGTAGACCAAGGAAGAATGTCAGTTCACCCATCATACTCATCTCGAATTTTTCCTGCATTAACTTGGAAAACTTCTCGCATAATTTGGGGTTAGTTGACCCAAAAATAATATCGTCAACATAAATTTGAACAAGTAGAATATGATCATTCTTGGAGAATTTGAACAATGTCTTATCAACTGATCCAACAGAAAAATCATGATCAGTTAGAAATTTTGAAAGGGTTTCGTACCAAGCTCTTGGAGCTTGTTTAAGACCGTATAAGGCTTTGTTCAAATGATAGACATGATCAGGAAGGTGATGGTTGACAAAACCTGGGGGTTGTTCAACGTAGACTTCTTCCTGCAACTAGCCGTTCAGAAATGCACTCTTTACGTCCATTTGATAGACTTTGAAATTTTTGAATGAAGCGTAGGCAAAGAATATTCTGATTGCCTCCAGTCTTGCAACTGGTGCATATGTCTCATCGTAATCAATTCCTTCTTCCTGCCTATATCCTTGTGCTACCAACCTTGCTTTATTGCGCACAACTGATCCATCTTCGTTTAGCTTGTTCCTGTACACCAACTTTGTACCTATCACAGTTTTTGAAAATGGTCTTGGAACTAAGTTCCAGACATTGTTATGGATAAACTGATTGAGCTCTTCTTGCATTGCATTTATCCAGTTCGGATCAGCAAGAGCTTCATCAGTTTTCTTTGGCTCCAGTTGAGATACAAAAGCTGAATGGATAAATAAGTTAAGCATTTGATTTCTTGTTCTTACCGGATCAGATGGATTACATATCACCAATTCTGGAGGATGTGATTTCTTCCATCTAAGTTCAGCATTTGTTTCTTCTGTATTAGCAATTCCCTCAGTAGGTAACTGAATGTCTTCAGTTTCAGTTGGAGCTAATTCAGTTGGCAACTGATTCTCTTTGTGTGCTCCACTAACTGATTGTCAAGATTTGCTTCCACTTCAACTGATTGATCCAAAATGTCAGGTTCAGGTGTTTGGAGATTGTTTTGATTAAGATGGATATCTTCTTCATCATCATCGTCCAAGCTTATATCTGTAAATCTATCAGCTAGCTCAACTATATCAGTTGGCTTAGAAGTTAGTGTAGACTCATCAAACACAACATGAATAGATTTCTCAACATTCAAAGTATTTTTGTTGAAGACTCTATAGGCTTTACTCACTGAGGAATAACCAAGAAATATTCCTTCTGCAGATTTAGAATCAAAAGCTGTTAAATGGGTTTTACCATTGACAAGTATAAAACATCTGCAGCCGAATATTTTGAAATATGAAACCACACTTTTCTTCCATGCCAGATCTCATAAGGTGTTTTCATATGATTCTTATTAATCATTGATCTGTTTTAAGTATAACACGCAGTGTTCACTGCCTCTGCCCAAAATCTTTGAGAGATAGAGGAATCAGCAAGCATTGTTCTAGCAGCCTCTTTGAGGGTCCGATTCCTCCTTTATGCTACACCATTCTGCTGAGGAGTTCTGGCTGCTGAGAGCTCATGCTTGACTCCGGTATTCTCTAAATAATTTGAAAGAATTTGATTGATAAATTCAGTTCCTCAATCGGACCTGATTTTATAAATTCCAACTGATTTTTCATTTAATAATCTTTTGAAAAGCTTAATCAGTTGAGCAGCAGTTTGGTCTTTGGACTTGAGAAATATAACCCAAGTAAATCTAGAAAAATCGTCTACAACCACCAAGGTGTATTTCAATCCCCCTAAGCTCGTGACTGGTATAGGACCAAATAGATCCATATGTAACAGTTCTAAGCATCGGGAAGAAGATTTACGACCCTTGTTCTTAAAAGAGGATTTGATTTGTTTACCAAACTGACATGCTGAGCAAATTTTGTCTTTGATAAAATCCATTTTGGGCAATCAAGTAACAAGATCGTGGTTACTCAAATATGCAATAGATTTGAAATTTAGGTGGTTCAATCTCTTATGCCACAACCAGTTTTTAGAAGATTTTGAGGCAATAAAACATACTGGTGCATAAGGTTGATCATTCCAACTGACTTTGTAAGTGTTTCCACACCTTTTGCCAGTTAGGATGATCTCTTCAGTTGAGTTTTTGACTGAACAAGAATGTTTGTCAAACTGAACTGAGAATCCATTATCGCATAACTGACTGATACTGATCAGATTATACTTGAGATTCTCAACTAATAAAACATCATTAATGGTGAAGTTACCATGGATAAGCTTACCCTTACCCACAGTTTTACCTTTAGAGTTATCTCCAAAACTGATGTTTGGTCCAGTGTACTTAGTCAGTTGAGATAATAAATTTGAATCTCCAGTCATGTGGCGTGAACATCCACTGTCCAAATACCATATAGATCCAATGCTTGTACCTATTACCTGCAATCAAACACAAGATAAGATTGTGGTACCCTTTTCTATTTGGGTCCAAAGTTGATTAGTCCTTTAGGAATCCAAACTTGGATCAGTCTAACTGACCGTCCAGTTGCTGTATTCCAAATTGTCTTTCCCGGCCTGTGTGTGTGTGGTGTATGGTATGCAGAAGATACAGCATGTGATTTTCCCTTTTTCGACTGATTGTTCAGCCAGTATCTTTTCTGAACTGGCCTGCTGTTATAGTGGTTTGAATAGCCACTTGAATAGTTTTTGCTGAAAAATTTTTGTGGCTGACTTCGTGAGTCAGGCACAACTCTTAGGCTATAACCAATACCACATCTTTTGCCCTTGCTCATAATATGAGTCGGCTGTTCAATCAGTTTACTCGGCTCAGCTTATTCTTGTACCATAACTGATTTGACAAAGTGAATATATTTTCCTTTGTCAATATTCAGTTTTGGTTGAATATCTTTGGAAGGTATTTCATCCTGGTTACTGAACCCTAAGCCAGTTTTATCAGTAAATGATTTCTGAGAGTTCTGTATATCATTCAATGCAACGGATGATTTATTCCAAGCCTGAATGAGCTCAGTTTGCTTTGTATTTTCAAGCATTAACTTTTGAATCATTGATTGATTCTTGCTCCTTTCAGTATTGAGTTCGGCAATCTCCCTTTTTAGACTCAACATTTCAACTGATACATCAGTTGTTGTCTTATTGTCAGAGGGATCAGTTTGCTCTACTCTGGCCTTTTCAAATGATAAGGCAAGCTTTTGATATTCACTAACCATGTCATGAAGAGTCGAAATAAGTTCTTCTCTTGTGAAATCAGTTGAACTGAAGTCAAATACCTGTTGGCTGCTTGATTGAACTTCTGTGTCATCAGCCATCAAGCACTTCACTTCTTCCTCATCTTCACTAGAGCTACAAGAGGTTTCTGGTTCTGACTCTTCGCTGTCAGTCTCTGCCCATTTGGCTTTTCTATCCTCAGCTAGGATTACTTCATGCTTCTTTCTGTAAGGCTTCTTATCGTCCTTAGATCTCCTCTTATTCTCATACACTTTCTTCTTTCTTTCAGTTGAAACTTGACTATCCATTTTAGGCTTGGGACAGTCTTCAATAAAATGGTCAGGTTTGCCACAGTTGTAGCATGCATTGGACTCTTCTCTGGAATTGTTTCTTTGGTACTGCTTCTGAAAATTCCCTTGATTCTTCCTCATGAATCTCCCGAATTTCCTGATGAACAATGACATGGCGTCATTGCTTAATTGATCTGCAGCTTTCTCAACTGAACCAGTTGGTTCTGATCTTACAGCGGCTAAGGCAGTAGTTGCTGCTGGGGTAGATGGTTCTCCTTCTCAGGTTTGCAGTTCAAATTCATATGCTTTTAAGTCAGCAAACAAGTCATGGAGTTAAACTTTGTTCAGATCTTTAGACTCACTCATAGCCATGGTTTTCACATCCCATTCATTGGGAAGACCTCTGATAACCTTCAATGCTACTTCTTTATTGGTATACACTTTTCCAAGTGCATTCAGTTCGTTGATGATGCAGCTGGTTCTTTCATCATATTCATGCATTGTTTCTCCAATTTTCATTCTGATGTTATCGAATTTTGTACAGCAACAGATAGCTTGTTTTCTTTGGTTTGTTCATTGCCTTCGCAAAGCTGGATTAATTTCTCCCAAATCTCTTTGGATGTTTTGCACATCTTGATTTTACTGAACGTCACTTTGTCCAATGTTTTGTACAATATGTCTTTTGCTACATTATCCAAATTAGCTTTTCTCTTGTCTTCAGCAGTCCATTCATCTCTGGGCTTTTCAATACGGTGAGGTGCCCCATCTGTGATTGCAATTGCTGTGTTGGATTTCAAAATCTTCATGGGTTCATCAGTTATAACGTACCACATGTTATCATCCTGTGCAGCTAGATGAGCCTGCATCCTGATTTTCCAATCGTCGAAGTCTTCTCTGGAGAACATAGGAATCTTGTTGAATGAAGACATAGTGAGCAATTTGAGTATAGATATTCTTTGAAAGGATATGACTTGCTCTGATACCACTTGAAATGATCAGTGAATCGGGTGAAGAGTGTTTAGAAGGGGGGTTGAATAAACATTGCTCGATTAAAATAATTCTTCGACAAACTGATTTCAGTTGTATTACAAACAGAATCTGAAAATATCCCGTCGGAAAATAACAATCAGTTAAACTGAATCAACAGTTGCGGAAAACTAACTGAATGAAAGATAGAGTATCTAACTGAAAATAATAACTGAAAGTAATAACAACACAATTTGTTTCTGGATGTTCGGAGACTTGAATAAATCCTACGTCACCCCTTCTATCACGCAGATAGGATTTTCACTAAAAGACTTTGATCAAATACAAATCAGTGTACTGACCCACTTCAGTTTGGACTTATCACTTTGCCAATACTGAAACTCTTAGTATACAACACTTTTACAGATCGTAACTGATCTTAGCACAACTTAGAAAATCTATCAATCGATTACAAAGTGCTATGAAAGCTCAAGAGAGTAGTCTAGAATACTACTGATATAACTGATAAGCGTGAGCTTGATTTCTGAATATGAGCGGATATTTTTGCAGCATAACAGCAAGTAAGATAACTGAGAATGCGATGTGTCTTCAGCTGCTGCCTTCGACTATTTATAGGCTTCCCTCTCAATGGTAACATTAAAGATATTTGAATATTCTAACCGTTGATTGCCACGTCGATATAACCTGACAATAGTACACTGTTCATTTCTGAAATGCGGCGAGCCACTACAAGTCACAGATGGCTGTACTATTTGTCGGTTGTCGCTTTCAACTGATGACGTGTACAGCTGAGAGATCAGCTGGTAAAGATCAGTTGACGATGAAATAGACTAAGTTGAAGCGATCAGTTGACTGATGACGTGTTCAGTTTTGTCAATCAGTTAGTCCAATTTAGTTGCTAGAATCAGTTGGTCAATCTTTTGTCAAACGCCTGAATTTCGTTTCCAGCATATACCTTCTTATGATATGATTTGATTACCTGTGATTTCGAGGACGAAATCATATCTTAGGGGGGGAGAAATCTAATGCCCGAGATTTACGGTGTTATTAATCTAAGATTATTGATCTTGAACTGATATGATCATAGACAGATCCTCCCGAGACCAAATCGGGCGAAAAATATGAAATGTATAATTTTGGGCCGAATGCTTCGCTCCCGGGCGGAGGTTTTTGTCCGCCCGAGCGCCACATGACAATGAAGAAAGCCGAACAGTTCGCGCCCGGGCGGAAGTCTTTGACCGCCCGAGCGCGTTTGTGCAAAATGCGAGGGCCGAGAGTTCCGCGCCCGGGCGGAACTTTATGTCCGCCCGAGCGCGAGACGTGTAAATGTGGGATGAGCCACTCGTCCTTGTGCATGTATATATATATATATATATATATATATATATATATATATATATATATGAATTGCAATTATCCCTCAGAATTCAGAGAAAGGGTCGAAACTTTGGAAAAATATTGCCCGTCGTCCCAAAAATATTGCCGGAACTAACATTTTCTGAATTCCGGAGTACCCTAGTTCACCATAGGACGATATTTAAATCTGGTATCGTTCGGTTAGGAATTTGACAAAACTTTCAATAAGAGAATTCAAGATCATAAAAAGTTACACATGCTGGAAAAAAACGGGCCGCGCGTGGCTGTCGGATGGCCAGCCACGTGCCGGCACCATCGGCGTGTGTACCACACGCGCCGCCGGAACGACGATTTTCCGACGGCCGAACGTTCCTGAGGATATTTCCGACTTTTTGGCCAAATTTCGTAATATTTGGAGATATATTGTAATTAATATGAATTTTGCAAACTTAAGTAAAATCAACCGGATTAAATTTTGAACAGAAAATAATCTGGAAATGATCAACTAGTTACTTAAAAACTCTAACATATGAATATCATTCATAATATATTTTTAGGGCTTGCTCTAGCAACTCGGATTATTAATCAAGCCTAAACTGTAAGTTATCAGGTGAGGAAATTACTATTCATTCTTCTATTAAAGCCTTTGGCATTTGGCCTTGAAATTTCAATAGCATTTATTTAATGTTCAAATCTCATCCGCAGTTCATTTCAATTACTGATATATTTTCTTGCATATTTATGAATGTATTGATATATCATAAATGAATGGAGTCATGGACAACGGATTTCGGTCCGGAAATTGAGTCCACTGGACAACGTGGCTTCGGCCCGGAAAATGAGTCCAATGAACAACGGGTCAAAAGTCTCGGGTATATGGTTCATCTGAACAACGCGCACCGAATATTTCGGTCTGGAGAATGGTTCACCCGGTTCGTAAAAAGTGCTCAATTAGAGCCACCAATGTTAATTTATGGAATTTTCATTTATCTATTATTTCATTGCATATCATTCATAATATCTAAATTGTTATACCTATTATTTCATGTATAATTATGATGAAGTGTTATTTAAAAGCCATATACTAATTTAAACTCACTAAGTCCTCAAAGACTTAACCCTCTGTTTCTTTTCGTCTATTGTAATTTCCAGACACAGGAAGCCCTGAATTGGAACAAGAGGAAAATAACTGCCGCTGAAATAAGAGCATTTGATAGTTGGGATGATTTGTCTATGAATGAATATTAAACTTCCGCTGTACATATGAATGTTAAACTTCAGCTGTAAAATAATTGTACATATTTGAAATAAAAATGTAAATATTTGTAGATAATCTTTAAATTATAGTAGAAAGTAATTAAATTTTTATCTACAATATCTTTCTAATAATACTAATGGTAAAAATAAAAAGAGAAGTTCAATAAAGAAAGATTGAAAAAAAATGTGGCACTTAGTAAGGGAATAATTATGAATTCCTAAACCGGGCGCCACAGAGGTGGTATCAGAGCCTAGGTTTCTTAGAGCCTAGAGACAGGAGCCTAAGGTTTATTATAATGTCATACGTTAATCTTTATGTTGTCTTCATAATTGAAATGTTTTCCTTTCAGGATGACAAATTCTAGTGGGACATCAAAGAAAAAAAAACTATAATCATCAAACAAATGGAGGAAGAAATAGAAAAACTAAGCAAAGAAAACTCAGATTTGAAATGTCTAGTGAATATGTATCGGGAGCATTTTGAAACATTTGGAACAACTGAAACTTTTCATGGATTTATCGAGGAACGGATGAGGGCTGATAATCTAGCATATCAGGGAGAATTAGGTCATGTACTGTATGAAAGAGACCTCACTCTGATATACTGACTAGACATGCATGAATTTTTTGATCGAGGTTTGATTAGTTTCTTAAAGGGAGTATCACACCCTTCGATCCATATTGATCACTTAATCATGCATGGGCGTGAACTAGTTTATCAATCTATCCACGGAATGGAACCTGGTGTTATCGGTCCATCTTACACAAGTCAGACCACAACTCCTCCCATCACTAGAACATTTGAAACCGGAGGTAGTAGTATTCCAGAGTATGTACCAGCCCCTTTTGCAGAATATTCTGGAATCATGAACACTACAATTGTAATGCCCGAGATTTACGGTGTTATTAATCTAAGATTATTGATCTTGAACTGATATGATCATAGACAGATCCTCCCGAGACCAAATCGGGCGAAAAATATGAAATGTATAATTTTGGGCCGAATGCTTCTCGCCCGGGCGGAGGTTTTTGTCCGCCCGAGCGCCACATGACAATGAAGAAAGTCGAACAGTTCACGCCCGGGCGGAAGTCTTTGACCGCCCGAGCGCGTTTGTGCAAAATGCGAGGGCCGAGAGTTCCGCGCCCGGGCGGAACATTATATCCGCCCGAGCTCGAGACGTGTAAAATGTGGGATGAGCCACTCGTCCTTGTGCATGTACGTGTATGTATATATATATATATATGAATTGCAATTATCACTCAGAATTCAGAGAAAGGGTCGAAACTTTGGAAAGAAAATCCTTACGCCTTTTGTGAGAAATCCGCCCGTCCGATTTTGAATCCGGTTTCGGTATTGAGTTCCTATCGACGTAGGCTACAACTGGACGTAAGTTTTGCTACGTTTTAATATGTTTTGAAATTATGTTATTTCCAGAATCTGACATGATTCATATATGATGCCCTTGTCATGTTAGACATCGTATAATTGAAACTAGATTGAGAAACAGATACCATATGGAATTGTTATGATTTTCGGAGTAGTGTGAAGTCGATTTGATATCAGAATTGAGTTGTTATTGATTATGAGATGTTGGAATTGATATCTGACTGATATGATATGACTGGATATATTGAAATGATGACGTTATGTTGTTGAAACGAAATTTGATTTAATTCTTATTATATCCAGTACTGATTGAATGGTGTATTGATACCGCACCCTTGATATTGTTATTATCAGATTGAGTATTGATAGGCTTGGGGTTCGAGACTGCGACCGAGTCAGAGTATCAGAAAGAAAGGTATAAATTAATGTTGTGTCGGGATTGCACAACTCGAGTGAGGTTTGACTCGAGTTTCCCTAAATCACATACTTAGTTTATTACATTGATATTTGTAACTGATGAGATTGATGTTTGTTGTCTATTGATTTATAGCCACTGCATGTATTGACAACTGAGTCGTTTAGTCATTGGCTGATTCGCCTAGTCACCGGCTGATTCGTCTGGTTATTGGCTGATTCGTCTAGTTATTGACTGATTCATCTAAACTTTGGCTGATTCGCTTAATTACTGGCTGATTCGTCTAGTTATTGGCTGATTCGCTTAATTCTTGACTGATTCTTCAATTCTGCGGCTGATTCGCCCAGACACTGGATATATAAATTATATCGATGTCGTGTAGTAATTGATTCATTCCTATCGACTGAGATTCGATATCATTATCAATATCCAGACATCGGGATCCCTAGGTTAGAGTTGATTCGAGTCTGAGACGACGCGTTGTTTGAGTCGAGTCTGAGTCTGAGTGTAATACATTGCTTGATATTGATTTATGTTTCTGATTTGATACATGTTATGAATATGTCTTATATGCTTTTGTATATGCTTCTATATGATTGCATGTTTACATTGTTTATACTGGGATGTAATTCTCACCGGAGTTATCCGGCTGTTGTCTTGTTTTGTATGTGTGCATGACAACAGGTGGGGCTGGATCAGGGTCAAGAAGAGGATGAGAGAAGACAGTTAGCGTGGAGATCCGGACTTAGGAGTATATCTGTGGGGGCCCGGACGCTAATCATCTTCTTAATCATCATTGGGATTTAATTATCTATTCTGATAAACAGGGTCTAAAAATTTTTCTTTTTAAAATATAAACGCGGAAGGTAATGGCATCTAATAATATACATATCTGTATAAAAATACATTTCAGTATGAAAATACAAAACTGTACAATAATCTAATCTAAGGTTTAACTACTAAGTTCAAGTAATAAAACCAAGTCTACGGTAAATCCGGAATCACCACGCTAACTCGTCTTCTCTCATCGTCTTCTTGACCCCGATCCTATCCCACCTGTTGTCATGCACACATACAAAACAAGACAACAGCCGGATAACTCCGGTGAGAATAAATCCCAGTATAAGACATGGTACGCATGTATATAAATAAACTAATTCATAAAACATGCCATCATGTATAAAAATAATACATTTCATAATCTATGGAATTAAATCAAATAAGCATGCAAATCAAATCAGATAAACATTTAAAAAACAATCTAAACCATACAAACATGCTATCATGCCTGAAAGCAATAACGATGGGCCCCATGATCTAGGAACCACATCCATATAAGCATGCAGTCCTAATCAAATCATGTCTAGACTTGACTCGACTAGAACTCTAGGGATCCCGGTGTGAATAAGACGTCACTACCTACCCTCCAATCGGGGTAGTGTACGTCTCATTCCTAGACTTCGGTCTGAGCTGTATCAACGGCGGCAATAAGAGTAATACCTACTCCTATGCTGAGGTACACCGAAACGTCTAGCTATTTGACAATACCTGTCAAAGCCTCTCCTATCTTAGATGCAATGAATATCAATATGTAAACAACGTATAATCATATTCATATCTGAATATCACACTGATCATACCTGCTTGAATACAATTCTGAAATCAAAGCATAAACATGTCAAAATATAAAGAACAAGCTAGTATGTGATTTTGTTGGGAAACTCAAATGAGATTTCATTTGAGTTGGGACTTCCCGAATATCACATGCATTATACATTTGTCGTCCCCGTCTGATGAAGACGAAGTTTCGAAGTCCAACTTGTCCATATCTGATCTGAAATGACAATAACCAATACACTGTATCAATGTGTAATCCAATTCAACATCTGTCTGGTCAATTTCTGAATAAACTATAATCTGATTCGTATCAACCATATCACAAGATAACAGAAACCAATACTGAATCTGATCAATCTGTACCAACTGATGTTTGGACGGCATAACACTACAGTCTAGTAACTCCGTCAGTCTTAACATCACAATTACACTACCAGAATTCCTAATATATCTCAGTACAATTTATAACTTCAGTACCGGTACACATTAAAATGAATAACAGCATAATTCTGATAGCAATCTCAATCAAATCAACTCTAAAATTCATAACAATTCTATAAACAATCTGTTTCTAAATCTGACTTCGATTCTACAATATCTACGGTAGTAGAAACACCATATCTGAATCATATTCAATTCTAACAACATCATAAAATCAAATCTTGTCTAAACGTAATAAAACTTACGTCCAGTTGTAGCCTACGCTGATACAAACACGGTACCGAAGTCGGATTTCAATTCAGATAAACGGTTCGCTCATAAATCGAATTTCAAAATGTCTAACAAAGCCTTTCCCAAGCTTCTCGATTCCTTCTCCATATTCTGAATGAGGAATTCGATTTTTATACATATATATATATACATTCCACGCATGCAAGGCAAGTGGTGGAGTGCATGACTTGCACGTTTCGCGCATATGCGCGCACAAAGTCGCGCATATGCGCCAGTTGTTCGAACCAGCCATTTTCCTTCTCGCGCATATGCGCCAATCTTTCCACGCATATGCACCAACCATTCTGTCCCTTCCGCGCATATGCGCCATTATCTTCGCGCATATGCGCCAATGCTTCTGGCCTTGCCGCGCATGTGCGCCATCTTCTTCGCGCATATGCGCCGCTGCTTCTGCCAGCTCTGCGCATGTGCGCCAATCCATACAGCGCATGTGCGCGGGGCTCTTTCTTGGCACACACATTTACACCTTTCTCATGTGTTCTAGTCCGATCCGTTCCGTCTATAATTATCTTGATTAATTCACTAAATCATTCTGGATTCATCTCCGATTACAGTAATCATATCCAAATCATTTCAGATTACGGTAATTAAATTCTCGGGCATTACATTTCTCCCCCTCTTAGAACTGAGTTCGTCCTCGAACTCACCAACAATCAATCCAACTTTATCAGAAGAAATGTAGAACAGAGTTTAGCATCCAACTCATTTCACTAGCCGAATCAATCCCATATTATTGGCTATACAACACCCGTATATACCAATTGCAATCCATAACAAAGCAATACCACATGTAGTTGCTATTCCATCTGTTTATTCCAATTAAGGACATATTCCATCATTGGTTTCAAATACCAATCGTCATCATCTGACATTGGTTTCTTATATCTATTCCTTCAGATAACTAGTGCTAACATCCAGTATTGGAGTTTTATCACTATCTTTCAATGTCTGACTACTACATGCTGACTACCTGTCAGTCTGTAACAAGTCTGAGAGAAACATCTAATGATATAACCTACTAGATATAGATCGAACAATCTGTCAATCACAATCATCTCATATCTCTAGCTGAAGAAAGATAGCGGAAATTTTATCACAAAAGTCGTAGAAATGTACTCCCATTTCTATTCAGGAATATACTAAGTCGGTAATCATCTTCTGATTCCTAGCTTTCTGGCTTCTTTTGTTAGCAATTCAGACATATCAGTACCATTTCTACCAACCTTACAACATAAATTGCTGTCCCAACTGATCTCATCTGTCTATACCAACACTATCTGTTCGAATATCATACATTCTGAACCATCTGAATGAAACTGAATCCCTTACTGTGCATTTCTGACATACCTGAGATTTCAGATTCGAACTATGCTGTTCAAAATCAGTTAATAACATAAAATAAATAAGAAATACCTACCTGGTATTCAGCTCTGACTATCAATATCCAAATCTATAAACACGTCTGAAACATTCTGATATCACACAATAACCAAACCCATATAAAATGCAAACTCATATAGCTATCAAATCGATCTGATCAACAAAATACAGGTCTGAAAATTCTGATCACCGTTCGGGACTACTGTGTTTCCCACAAACAATTCTGATACAATTGGAACTGCATAGTATCACACACTGAGTAATAATTACAATAACATCAAATCAAACTCAGAATAGAAATGTCCTATGCTGATCTAGTGAGTTTAAGAAAACTCATAACCTAATAGATTCTGGCTGGCTGACCAATCTTCATACTGCGCAGATCCACTTCTTTATCTCATCTGCAAGTAGAATATACTTCCAAACAATATAAGATGTCTCAAATACTGGTTTAGAATCATAACAATACTCAGCAGATGTAAATCAACACAAGAAGAAGATAATCAGAATAAGATAATCTGTCCAAATCAGATAAGAAAGTTCTGACATTTCTGACATTCTGCTAATTCTGACATTCCTGATACCACACAGTCTGAATATAAACCTGTATCAATAACTGCATTCGGATCCATACCTGACCCATTGATGTATACAATAATCACAGTTCTCGGAATATTTAACCCAGTCCTCAAATATTCAATATAAACAATCAGATGCTGTGGATATATCCCGAAATCATAGATATAGCAAGCATAATTCTTCAAAATACCCCTGAACACATAATCTGTCAATCTAGAAACAGAACTAAAATGTCTTCAAGAGAAATACACAATCAACTGGATTCCTTAGCCCATACCTCAATCTGTCAATTCTTTCTGATAGAAAACCCATCTGACATCTTATCTAAGAAAACACCAGTTAACTATTATATTACTATCCAATTTTAGGCTCGATTTCAGTGGATCTACTGAATACATAAGGATGCCATCTGTTCCTTTCTGTAATAATCGAGTCCTAAATCCTAAAATTTTCTAAGGACTTCTGAATCGAAAATCCTCATTTATCAACTAGATCTGGTCTTAATCTTACTATTTCTGGAACACATGCTACGATATTTCTGTACTTGTTTAGCATTACATATCAATACTGAGATCGAAATCATATTACACAAGTACATCATAATCTAGCCCAATCCCGGTTTCATTCTACTGTAGTATATAACATGTCACAGAAATCTCTGATATCAACATATTCCTCCAAACAGTAAGGAAATCAATACTACAGCACAAACAGACCCCATAAATATAGCATATCACCATGCTACTTAATCACAGATACTCATGAAGAATGCATTAGTATATATCAATACATCTGCAATATAATCATAAAGAATAGTACCTGTTGTAGTTTCTGGGTTTGTTTCTCACGCATTGCCACCCGATGGTCCTGCTCCCTGGAATCTTTGGGAACCCTTCTGAGGACACACTCTAGCAAAATGCCCATGCTGTCTACAAATATTGCATCTACCAAGCACGCCTTGGCATTGCTCTGTGGAGTGTCTCCTTCCACAATTCCTGCAATACACTCCTATATAATGCGAACTGGATCCACTAGAGCTAGAGAAACCACTTCCAAATCTCTTGAACTGTTGCTTCCGAGCTTTCAGCAAATCTTGCTTTCCACTCGTGCTGCCACGTTCAAATCTCGAAGGGGATTTCTGTGTCTGAGATTGCTGCATACACAGTCTTCCTAATTGTCTAGTCAGACTGGCCTCCGCTCTCTTCGCTTTACTTAAGACATCAGCAAAATAATAAGGTTGCTGTACATTCATCCATGCTACTATCTCTGAATTTAATCCTCTGACGAACTGATTCACTACAGCTTCTTCATTCCCAGCCAACTGAGGAGCAAAATGCATTAGCGTAGAGAATTTGGCGACATAGTCTTTAACATTCATTTGACCTTGTCTCAAATTCTCAAATTCCGCTCTTTTGTCCTCTCTATAAGACACTGAGAAAAATCGTTGATAGAATTCAGTTGTAAAGACTTCCCACGTGATCACCGTACCCCGTAGATCTAATATACTTTTGATCGTAATCCACCAATTCCTGGCAGCCTCTCGTAACTGATAACTTACCAATTTAACCCTCTGCTGATCTGTACAATCAAGTAACCCTAACAGTATCTCCATATCATCAAACCAGTTCTGACATTCTTCAGATGTCTCAATACCACTTAGAATCGGCGGCTGTAATAACTGAAATTCTGCCAACTTAGTTTCCATCGGAGTCGCTGATACATCTATCTGCGGTTCTGGTATATATGGCTGCTCATACGAAGTACTGCCTGTTTCCAAAATCCTTCGGGGAGGTACATCTGATTACAACAAACATTAGTAACCCAATAATACAAATCTGTGCCAATCTTTTCTGATCATGATCATCTTACTGCTGATCATGAATCCGATCCGATTCATATTCAAGAATACATAATACCAATTCAAATCATATAATCAGGTAAGCATGTATCTTAAAGCAGTAACACATAGTCTCATGCTAGCACCACAATGTCAATCAACATGAAAATCAATCTCATGCTAGCACAGACATGCAAGGAAAGAAAATTCATCTACCCCGCTCATTCTCTTCTATCTTAATCTAAGTCAGTCTAAAAGATCTATCAGTTCTTACTATCTCAATCTAAAGGATCTATCTCTAAAAGATCTATCGCTAAAGGAACGATCAGCTCTGATACCACCTATTGTGGGGACCCGGACGCTAATCATCTTCTTAATCATCATTGGGATTTAATTATCTATTCTGATAAACAGGGTCTAAAAATTTTTCTTTTTAAAATATAAACGCGGAAGGTAATGGCATCTAATAATATACATATCTGTATAAAAATACATTTCAGTATGAAAATACAAAACTGTAAAATAATCTAATCTAAGGTTTAACTACTAAGTTCAAGTAATAAAACCAAGTCTACGGTAAATCCGGAATCACCACGCTAACTCGTCTTCTCTCATCGTCTTCTTGACCCCGATCCTATCCCACCTGTTGTCATGCACACATACAAAACAAAACAACAGCCGGATAACTCCGGTGAGAATAAATCCCAGTATAAGACATGGTACGCATGTATATAAACAAACTAATTCATAAAACATGCCATCATGTATAAAAATAATACATTTCATAATCTATGGAATTAAATCAAATAAGCATGCAAATCAAATCAGATAAACATTTATAAAACAATCTAAACCATACAAACATGCTATCATGCCTGAAAGCAATAACGATGGGCCCCATGATCTAGGAACCACATCCATATAAGCATGCAGTCCTAATCAAATCATGTCTAGACTTGACTCGACTAGAACTCTAGGGATCCCGGTGTGAATAAGACGTCACTACCTACCCTCCAATCGGGGTAGTGTACGTCTCATTCCTAGACTTCGGTCTGAGCTGTATCAACGGCGGCAATAAGAGTAATACCTACTCCTATGCTGAGGTACACCGAAACGTCTAGCTATTTGACAATACCTGTCAAAGCCTCTCCTATCTTAGATGCAATGAATATCAATATGTAAACAACGTATAATCATATTCATATCTGAATATCACACTGATCATACCTGCTTGAATACAATTCTGAAATCAAAGCATAAACATGTCAAAATATAAAGAACAAGCTAGTATGTGATTTTGTTGGGAAACTCAAATGAGATTTCATTTGAGTTGGGACTTCCCGAATATCACATGCATTATACCTTTGTCGTCCCCGTCTGATGAAGACGAAGTTTCGAAGTCAAACTTGTCCATATCTGATCTGAAATGACAATAACCAATACACTGTATCAATGTGTAATCCAATTCAACATCTGTCTGGTCAATTTCTGAATAAACTATAATCTGATTCGTATCAACCATTTCACAAGATAACAGAAACCAATATTGAATCTGATCAATCTGTACCAACTGATGTTTGGACGGCATAACACTACAGTCTAGTAACTCCGTCAGTCTTAACATCACAATTACACTACCAGAATTCCTAATATATCTCAGTACAATTTATAACTTCAGTACCGGTACACTTTAAAATGAATAACAGCATAATTCTGATAGCAATCTCAATCAAATCAACTCTAAAATTCATAACAATTCTATAAACAATCTGTTTCTAAATCTGACTTCGATTCTACAATATCTACGGTAGTAGAAACACCATATCTGAATCATATTCAATTCTAACAACATCATAAAATCAAATCTTGTCTAAACGTAATAAAACTTACGTCCAGTTGTAGCCTGCGCTGATACAAACACGGTACCGAAGTCGGATTTCAATTCAGATAAACGGTTCGCTCATAAATCGAATTTCAAAATGTCTAACAAAGCCTTTCCCAAGCTTCTCGATTCCTTCTCCATATTCTGAATGAGGAATTCGATTTTTATACATATATATATATACATTCCACGCATGCAAGGCAAGTGGCGGAGTGCATGACTTGCACGTTTTGCGCATATGCGCGCACAAAGTCGCGCATATGCGCCAGTTGTTCGAACCAGCCATTTTCCTTCTCGCGCATATGCGCCAATCTTTCCGCGCATATGCACCAACCATTCTGTCCCTTCCGCGCATATGCGCCATTATCTTCGCGCATATGCGCCAATGCTTCTGGCCTTGCCGCGCATGTGCGCCATCTTCTTCGCGCATATGCGCCGCTGCTTCTGCCAGCTCCGCGCATGTGCGCCAATCCATACAGCGCATGTGCGCGGGGCTCTTTCTTGGCACACACATTTACACCTTTCTCATGTGTTTTAGTCCGATCCGTTCCGTCTATAATTATCTTGATTAATTCACTAAATCATTCCGGATTCATCTCCGATTACAGTAATCATATCCAAATCATTTCAGATTACAGTAATTAAATTCTCGGGCATTACAATATCTGTTATATCACCTGAGATGTAGTGAAGAAACAGTAGTTATTATGATTTCTTATTGTACAGGACTTGTACTTAGATTTGATTAGTGACCTTGTAAATGAAATAAGACTTATTTCATATGCTGCGTACTCTCGTATTTTTTAAAAAAAAGATTTAGACCCTGTTTATTATAATTGATTAATTATTCCCAGAAAGTGATTAAGAATTGAATTAAGTTCGGGTCCCCACAACAATAGATCAAGACCCCTTTATGATAAAAGATTATCTGTTGCAGTCACCGGAAGTTGAATTTCTTCCTGACCCCATGTGGGAAGACTTTGTATTTGGAGTAAATGAACTTATTCAATGACTCTCCTACCTGAAAGTGAAAATGAAAATGAGCTTAGTTATGAACCGGACCCAATTGAACCACATACATCACAGCCGAATACGGATCAAAATATTACCATGGAAACCACAGGCACAAATGAAGGTTCGAGCCACACAACTTTTATAGATCTCTCCGACGACGACTGAAGACAATGACTGTTTGGCACTAGTATATAACTAGTATTAATAATCATCATCTTTTGTGGGCATGATGATTATCATGGTCATCATTTTTTGTAGGCATGATGACTCAGTTTGCTTGTTCTGTTTGTATTTTTCTTGGGTATTGTAAATATTTGAAACATGTCTTGTTTATAAATAAAACTGACTGTTTACCCTCTGACATAACTATTACATTCATTGCAAGATATGTTCATATTTTATATTTATGTGTTTAGAATGACGTCTTCACAAAATAGTACTCAAGCCAGAATCGGACAAGACATCCCCCCTCAAGATGACCACAACTCGGCAACTGGTGGAAATTCCAGAAACGCTCAACACAATCCCCCCCAAGAACACAACATACAAAATATGTTTGAAATAATGCATCAATTTGTGCAGTTTTGTCAGCAAAATCAACAACGACCTCATGATCAAGCTCAAGAACATCACCTTGAGGCGAATGATAGAGCTCTTGAGAGATTTTTGAGATTCAAACTGCCAAAGTTTGAAGGAAAACCAGATTCTTATCAAGCAGAATCTTGGTTAAGCAAAATCAATAAAATATTCTTTATTCTCAATTATTCTGAAGAACAAAAGATGAATTTTTCCACTTACTTATTTGAAGAAGCAGCTCATAACTGGTGGCGTACAGTGGAACATAGGTGGACAAAGAATCACATCCCAAAAACGTGGGAAAATTTTCTGCAAAAGTTCGAAGGTAAATATATAACTCAAGTTATATTAAATACCCGAGAACGTGAATTTATGGATTTAGTCCAAGGTGACATGACCGTGGCTCAATATGAGGCAGAATTCCACCGTCTTATACATTATGCACCACACTACATGGAAGATGAGGTAAGAAAAATGAAAAAATTTGTTCAAGGGTTAAAGCTCGATATTCGTTGGGCAACACTGTCCACAGAAGTTACCAGTTATGTTTCTGCTGTTAATCAAGCCCTACGAGTGGAAGAAGACATCAAGACACTTCTTAAAAAAGAGGAAGAAGGTCCAACCTTTTTTAGGATAGCCGGAAAAGAAAATTTGAAAAGAGAACAAAACCAGTCAATCAAGGAGAAGCTGTTAAAGGAAAAGTTCCAAGAAACAACAATAAAAAGTGTGGATATTGTGGATTACCAAATCACGAAGAAGAAAAGTGCTGGAGAAAAGGTGGGAAATGTCTTATTTGCGGAAGTGAGAAACACCGTATTCAATATTGTCCAAAAAGAACGCAAAAGACTCAACCCACAACAAAGCCAAAGATACCTGCTCGAGCTTATGCCCTCTTAGGAAACCAAGAGGAGGAAGTTGACCCCACTGCAATCGTAGAAGGTACTGTTACCATATTATCCAGTTCTGCAAAAATATTATTAGATCCAGGAGCTACTCATTCTTTTATCTCAAAAGTTTTTGTACGTAAATTACCACTGTTATTTGAGCAGCTACCATATAGCTTCGAAATTTTCTCACCTTTAGGGACAACGAAGATTACTGACATCATTTACAGAAACTGTCCCTTAAAATTCCAAGAAAAAGAATATCTAGCAGATTTGATTGAATTACCTATCAAAAACTATGATATTATTCTGAATGGACTGGTTGTATAGACACCAAGCCCAGCTCAATTGCTACACAAAAGAAGTTTATCTTCAAACTTCTCATCCAATCATTTCCAAAGCTAACCATACCATGGGAATAGTATCAACCGTAGAAGCTAGAGCTATACTAAAAGACAACGGACAAGGATTTCTAGCTTATTTGATAAATAAGCCAAAAGATCAACTCAAGATCTCAGAAATCTCAGTTGTACAAGAATTTCCAGAGGTTTTTCCTGAAGAGATCAATACTTTACCTCCTCAGAGAGACGTAGAGTTTTCCATTGATCTAATACCTGGAGCACAACCCGGATCTAAAACTCCATACCGAATGGCACCTTCAGAGTTAAAAGAATTAAAACTTCAATTACAAGAGCTCATGGACAAGAAGTACGTCTGGCCTAGTACATCTCCATGGGGTGCTCCTGTATTATTTGTCAAAAAGAAAGATGGAACTCTAAGGATGTGCATTTATTATCGAGAACTTAACAATGTTACCATCAAAAACAAATATCCTCTCCCCCATATCGAAGAATTGTTTGATGTTTTACAAGGATCTCAAGTATATTCAAAACTTGATTTGCGGCAAGGATATTACCAATTGAGGATTAAGGAGGATGACATCTCCAAAACGTCTTTTAATACCCGTTATGGACACTATGAGTTTGTGGTAATGCCATTCGGATTAACCAACGCTCTTGCAGCTTTCATGGATATGATTCATCGAATTTTTCAACCATTTTTGGACAAATTCGTTGTCATATTCATAGATGACATTTTGATATTTTCAATAAGTCATGAGGAACATGCTCAACATCTACGATTGATTCTCAAAACTTTGAAAGAGCATCAATTGTATGCCAAATTCAGTAAGTGTGAATTTTGGCTAGAAAAATTGTCATTTCTTGGCCACTTTATCTCTAAGAAAGGACTGGAAGTAGATACTGCAAAAATAGAAGCCATATCTCGTTGGAAACAACCAATCAACATCACAGAAATTATAATTTTTCTCGGTTTAGCAGGATACTACCGAAGATTCATTAAAGATTTTGTGAAAATTGATGTTCCCCTGACACAGCTAACTCGCAAAGACAACCCTTTCTTATGGAATGATGAGTGTGAGAAATGTTTTTGCAAATTAAAAGAAATGTTACCAGTGCACCTGTATTAGCTTTACCAGAAGGGACAGAAGGATTTGTGGTTTACACAGATGCCTCAAAAGAAGACTTTGGATGTGTATTAATGCAAAACGATAAAGTTATTGCATATGCATCTAGAAAATTAAAGAATCACGAGTTAAATTATCCCACTCATGATCTGGAATTAGGAGCAATAGTGTTTGCATTAGCAAAATGGAGACATTACTTGTACGATTCCACTTTTGATATTTATACAGACCACAAAAGCCTGAAATATTTATTTACTCAAAAAGAGCTGAACATGAGGCAAAGAAGATGGATTGAATTTTTGAAAGACTACGATTGTTCCATTCTTTATCAATTAGGTAAAGCTAATGTAGTGGTTGATGCTTTAAGTAGAAAGATTAGCATGGCTTGTTTGGGAATGAAAGAAGAAAGAGAATGGGTACACATCCATTCTCGTGGGCACTTGGCTGGATTGAGAATCGAACCTGAATTTCATACCAGAATTAAGAAAAATCAAGAATTAGACCAAGAAGTTTCAAAACTCCGTACTGATACCAATTTCGTCACCAATTCACAAGGAATACTATGCTATCATGACCGTATTTGTGTATCTATCTCAATGAAAAAGGAAATAATGGAAAAATCACATCAGTCTCGGATCAGCATTCATCCAGGAGGATCTAAGATGTACCAAGAGATTAAAAAACACTTCTGGTGGAAAGGAATGAAACGAGATATTGCAGATTTCATTGCACAATGCCTATCTTGCCAAATGATAAAGGCTGAACATCAAAGACCAGCAGGTCTTTTGCAACCACTTCCTATACCAAAATGGAAATGAGATCAAATAATTATGGATTTTGTGACCAGATTACCCCAGCTCCTAGGAGGTTTTAATAGTATATGGGTGATCGTTGATCGCTTGACCAAGTCAGCACATTTCATACCCATAAGTCACAAATATGGGGTGGAAAAACTGGCTGAACTCTATCAGAAGGAAATTATACGGTTACATGGTATTCCCACTACCATAGTATCTGATAGAGATCCGAAGTTTACGTCAAGATTATGGAAAAAACTTCAAGAATGCCTTGGTACCAAATTAAATTTTAGCACAGCAGGACATCCGCAAACCGATGGTCAGTCTGAACGAACCATTCAAATATTGGAAGACATGCTTCGGGCATGTGTGCTGGATTTTGGGGCAAACTGAGTAAAACATTTGCCTCTAGTTGAATTTTCATAAAACAATAGTTATCAATCCTCAATAAAAATGGCGCCATATGAAGCATTATATGGAAGAAAATGTCGCTCTCCTCTTAACTGGGATATGGATGAATGGAGAGGCACAAAGAATGGACAAGAACGAGCAATCAGGCCTGACATTATACAAGAAGCTATCGACAAAATACAACTTATCAGGCAACGAATACAAACAGCTCAAAGTCGACAGAAGAGTTATGCAGATAAGAGGCGGAAAGATTTGAAATTTGAAGTTGGAGATTTCGTATTACTAAAAGTATCACCAAGAAAAGGAATCAAGCGTACTGGAAAGAATGGAAAATTACATCCTCGATTTGTTGGACCCTTTGAAGTGATAGAACGAATAGGCACTGTGGCTTATCGTCTATCTTTACCAGAAAATATCTCTGTATACATAACGTATTCCACGTATCACAATTAAGGAAATGCAAAGTAGGCTCAGCCCAATTGATTGACCACCAACAGATAGATCTGGAAGAAAATCTAACATATGAAGAACAACCTGCGAAGATTTTGGACCAAAGAATAAAGGAACTTCGTGGTCGACCAATTCAGTTGATAAAAGTCTTATGGAAAAACCACAACATTGAAGAAGCAACGTGGGAAACAGAGAAAGATATGAGATGTCAATATCCTCATTTATTCCAATAACTCTTAAATCTGGGGACCCGATTTTTAAAAGGAGGGGATATTGTGACACCCTAAAAACAAAGGTGCATAAATGCATTTTTATTAGTATAAATTTTATCATATTATTTTTCGGTACAAATTTTATTTGTCCAAAGTATCTAGAAATACATTAAAATACATCATAATACACTTAAAAATTCATCAAGCACTATGAGGTACCTATTCCAAAATCAAATACCCAAAATATAATAAAATATTATAATCAAACTCAACAGTAATTAATTACAATAATTATTTAGTTCAATATAAGATAATTAGGTTCAATAATTAGATACACGAATATAATAATATTAAGTTTGGATAAACATGAGATTTTTTCATTTAATAAATAAATAAATAATAATAAAAAATAATAAAGATAACTACGAAACCTCAGCTATATAAATGAATTCTCGCCCATTGCAAATCAAAACCAGCCGAGAGAGTAGGAAACAGAAGGGGGAGGAGGAGGAGGAAAGGAAAAAAAGGGAGAAAAAATAGAAAGAAAAATCCATACCTCTTTCCGAAAAATCCCAATAAATCACCAACTATTCACCTCATATCATAGAACAATATAGCACTGGAGGTGACGTAAGAGGATCGACCGGAAACAAGGAAATCCAACAAAGATATTCCGCAAATCGGCAACGGTATCCCGTATTCAAGCTAGGTATTTTTCGCTCATTTTTCTTATAGCTACACACCAAACTAGAGGTCGAATTGAATATAAAAGTTATACCTCTTGTTGCATAGATGAGGCACATACCGCCCGTCGTCCCAAAATATTGCAGGAACTAACATTTTCTGAATGCCGGAACATTTCAATATGATCATAAAAAGTTACACATGCTGGAAAAAAAACGGATATTATCATATCCGCTTATCACTCAATACTATGTGATAAATAAAATACATATCCGCTTATGATATGTATCATGCCAGATTTCAATATTATCATGCCAAATTTAAATATCGTCCTATGGTGCCGGATATTATCATATCCGCTTATGACTCAATACATAAATCAATAGATCAAAGATATCAATCTCATTCAATTGCAAATAACAATGCAATAAAATAAAGTATGTGATTTTGGGAGACTCAAGTTAAATCAAACTTGAGTTGTGCAATCCCACATCAACATCAATTTATACATTTATCTTCTCCGTTTGACGAAGTCGAAGTCTCTATTTCAAATCTGTCCATACCCAATCTGGCAATGACAATATCGAACATGCACAATATCAATATAAAATTCAATTCAGAACCTGTTATGATCAATACTCAAATCAAGACATAATCTTATGAATGTCAATGATACAACAATACAATCTCAATCAATACTGATTCTAATCAATATCAATGTACTGATGTTTTGACAGCATAACAATACAGTCTCGATAACCCCGTCAGTCTCAACATCACAGATATAATAACCGAACTCATAATCAATATCGGTACAAGTCATAATCTCAACAATAACAGACAATAATCTCAAATCTGTATAATCTCGATTATATCGGTTCTGAAAATCATAACAATTACATACACAGTCTGTTCTTCAATCTGACTTCAAATATACGATGCCTACTATATCAGAAACACCATATATGATTCATATTCAATTCTGAAAATATCATAATTTCAAACGATATCAAAACGTAACAAAACTTACGTCCTGTTGGAGCTGTCGTCGATAGGAACACGGTACTGTACTCGGATTTCAACTCAGATGACCAGATCGTAAATCAGAACTTGAGCTTTCCTCGGCAGCTCGTTTCTCTTCCTCTTTCATTTTTAAGTCTAAGGATTGATATGTGTGTGTGTGTGTGTATATATATATATATATATATATATATATATATATATATATATATATACACACACACACACGTTGCATGAAAACACGGCTTGTTCTTTGTAATACACGTCTCGTGCAAATGCGCGACCACCATCGGCGCATATGCGCGAGACACAAAGTCTCGGCGCGTGCATCTCGGCAGCTCTCGCGCATATGCGCGCCTTCCCTCGGCGCATATGCGCGAGGTTCTCTGGACATGTCGCTTGGCTTCTCGCGCATATCGCGTTCGTCTTCCGCGCATGTGCGCCATATTCTCTGGAAATGCTGTTGGACACCTCGCGCAGATGCGCGCCCTCACTCCGCGCAGATGCGCGGGGTCTTCTATCCATTCCGCGCATGCTCGCGCATCAAGTCGCGCATGTGCGCGAATGCACTACCCTCGCACATGTTTTGCTTCTTTTCTCGTCTTTCCCGGTCTAATACTTTCCGTCTATAATTACATCAATTAATCCATAACTCATTTCAGATTAATCTCAAATTACAATAAATAAAATCCCGGGCATTACAAATACGCTTCGTATAGTCCCCAAATAATATTTTTTCTCAGATCTTATGAACCGAAACTTACAAAAATTATACGAACTCCGATATTCTTAGCTTGTATTATTCTCGACTCCTTCATAACATTACTTCCATAGTTTTGTCTATTATCCCAATATACACGAATTCCGTTTAAAAAATTTCTCCTCTCAATTATCTTACCTAAATTCTGGAATCTTACAATACAAAACTCCCAAACTTCCTGATGAAATAGCAATCGTTAAACCCAAAGGTATTTGTATCTTAAGATGAAACCAAAAATAATAAAATTGTTGATTAAATCTTATTTCTGATATTTATATCCTTTGTTCTTTATGTCATAAACTTAATACCTATAATATGATATATGATATGAAATATGTTATACATGATATGCTATTATTTCGAAGATGATGTATATTTGTTATGTATGTGCTCGAACGATCTCCACTTACTGAATGACAACCATCACTCACCCCTTATTCTACTTTTCCGAGATAAGTTAGAAGAGGAAATCGAGGAAGATGAACAAGACCATTTTTTGATTTGATAATAAGATGAATCAAGAAGTTTATTTTATTTTTATTTTATTGAAGTATTTCATTTCTCGTTGTAAACGTTTCCGCATAGTTTTATCATTTTAAAAATCTACATTTTAAAAACAATTTTATAATTAATTATGATTAATAAATCAGTTTTTTATTTATATTATACTACGAAATTTGTTGTTTTCATTTGTATGATTATAATAATACAGTGCCCGTGTGGACTAACCGAAATTCAATAGATTTGTTTACTTTCTTTGGGAAAAACCAAAATTTAAAAAAAAAACAATTATGGTGGTCAAACTTGCTGTTTTACTTCGTGAACCCTTTTAACAGCGGAGCTGCTGATAATTTCAAACACATTACATCTCTTTGACTCTTCCATTCCAGAACAGAATTGAAAGCGTATGATCGCAGCAAGAAAATGAAATGCTTCAACTTCATCAACGGGGAGCGCAGGCCCGGAGACGAGGGCGGCGAGCAAGACGGTGCCATCCCGCGTAAAGTGTCGTGGGCTCGTTCCCTGAGCATAGCCTCCACCAACATGGACATGCGGCCGTCGGAGCTCGAATCCGAGACTTTTGAGGACTGGGCCGATTCTTCCGTTTCGTTCCATGATCTCTTGACCAGGAGGCGTGCCAATGATCTGCGTGCTTTCACCTTTTCTGAGCTGAAATCAGCTACCAGGGGGTTCAGCCGCGCGCTCCTCATAGGTGAAGGAGGATTTGGGTGTGTTTTTCGGGGCAGGGTCAGGATCCAGAATTCTGGGTCCGGATTGGAATCGACGATGGATGTCGCTATCAAGCAGTTAAATCGAAATGGATTGCAGGCATGCTCTTTAACATTTTTTTGTCCTAATGTGACATTTGTACCATGGATCCTTGTGGGTATTTCTTGAGTTTTATTTGTTTATTTATTATGTTGTTGATGAGTACATAATTTTTTTAACGGGGCTGTGCCGCCTCTGGCAATTCTTAAAAGTGTCTCTTTTTTATTATTTATTTATTTCAATTAAGTGCGGGTCTATTTGATAAAGGGTGAGATTATCCTGTTTTATGTCCTTGCTCCATAATAGAATGGAAAGTTTGATTAATTTCACATGGATGCGTTGCATATTTTCTGTTAACAATGTGTCTGTTTGGATAACTTTATGTGAAGGAGATGATAAAAAACAGGACATTTTCAGATCTTTTTAAATTTCATTTATAGATTTCATGGATCAGTAATATTTTCCATTTTAGACACTGTGTCAAAGGCTGAGGATATTGGCAGAACTGTTCATGTTCTGTGGACCATTCTGCAGTTGGATTCAAATTTGAATTCAACGGCTGCTTTATTTTGAACAAACACTTTTTTTCAAATTTAGATGTCACGACGCAAGTAGTTAGCTAAAATGGGCTGGACTTATGAGAAAAAATCCTTTCCTTGGACTTGTTCTTTCTTATGTACTTTGTGCTTTAATATGAGTTTGGCTGTATCCACTCCTGTAAAGTCACCTATAGTCCGCTAGGTGATTCTGGAAACAGCTTGCAAGGTTCATCTTGATATTCTCTAGTTGATTCTTCCAAAGGGCTACCTGTCCATTGGATTAATATCTGGCTAAGTTCCTCTACATGACATAGGATGGTATTATAATCATACACATCACATGTTAATGACAGTGGGCTGTATCCTTAGTCTAAGGTGGTAATCAAAGAACTTCATTAGATACTGTCCTTCGACAATGGCCTCAGAGCAAACATATGAAAGATCAGAGGGATTTAGTCTATGAAATTGGTTTGCAATTGCAAAAGTTCAGATTTCACTCAATTTTGGTTCCTCAGTTCAGTAGTTCAAAATCCTGAAGCCTATGAACCGTGTTACCTTCAACTCTCATGTTTCCCTCGTATTTTAGCTATCCTACACTGATCACTTTGATGAAAATTGTCTTCCAATAGGGTATTTGTTGTGTGGGGGTGAGATTTGAACAGTTGGTCTTCAAAAAACCATAGTTTTAAAACATTTTACACACTCAAAGATCACCACAATAACCACTAATTATCTGTTTTGTTTCACTGGTTGTTACTTTGGAATTTTACACATGTTTTTATCCTCCCTTTTTATCTTCAGCCATCTGGATTTAATATGATTTTACCTTGTTCTGATAATCTAAAACTAAGTTCTGTCCATATTTTCATTGTTTTGGTCATCCATTTCTATTGCCAGCTTTGTCAATTCGTGCTTTGCTCCATTTTGCTGTGCAACTGGTTTTCTTCGAATATTTTGCGTAATAATCAATTTACTAAATGTTACTTCATATTGACTGCCTTTAATCTATATGGTTGAAGAAATTGATGGCAACAAAAAAAAAAACAGAGATTACTTGCATTCGGCTCAACAGAAACACGAAAAGATTTGCGTTTTGGTGTTCTTTGCTGATTTTTTTGCAACCGTAATGGCAAGCAGCAATTAACTTCTTATTTTACAAGTTGTATGCTGTTACAAGACTCATATTATGGGTTTCAATTTTTGCATTCTAGTAATCAGGGGCACAAGGAATGGATTAATGAAGTCAATTTATTGGGCTTTGTGAATCATCCTAATCTTGTTAAGCTAGTTGGATTTTGTGCTGAAGATGATGAAAGGGGGATTCAGCGTCTTCTGGTATATGAGCTAATGCGTAATAAAAGCTTGGAGGACCATTTACTGACCCGAGCATCAGATCCTCTTCTGTGGATAGTAAGGTTAAAAATTGCTCAAGATGCAGCTCGTGGTTTGGCATATCTTCACGAAGAAATGGAATTTCAGGTCAGTCGTCTCACACGCCAATCAATACATTTTACTTAAAATACACATTTGCATCTTAAACTGTGACGAACCGTACATTTGCTACTTAAAATTTGCGAAAAAATCTAAAATTTTCTTAAATAAAAATATCCATACGGTCGTCAACTCATCGTTCATAAAAATATCTTTGAAATGATCCATCACCAATAAAATTTTTCTAGCAACACGCTTGTTCCAAACATCCCTCACCAAAACATAAAATCAGAGTATTTTAAACTTGCATAAAAATATTAAAATAACGTGGGCGGTCCTCGGGTCTAGCCTCCAGCTCAGTCCAAGCCTGCTCTTTGGTCCCCACCTCCTGTCTCCTCATAGACATCCTCACCTGCATCGATCAAGTCTAGTGAGTCTAAAGACTCAACACGTATAAGCTGGAAATAACGAATAATACGTAATAAAACCACATGCAATTTCAAAATAGAGCGTACATACTTAAACTTGATCTTGGAATAACTTGAACATACGTACGTATCTTAGACGTGCCATAACGTGAAACTTTCATAAACATTCTTGTATACTTGAACATACTTCAACATACATACTTCATAATTCTCTTTGCGTAGAGGCATGTTTCAAAGCAAGTGACCCATACATAATAAATGCATGATCAGACAAACCGCAGTACTGGGCTGACAAGGATGTATCCACTGCCACATATATGAGATCCCCGTTCATAATTTAACGGGCTGGTTGGTCCCCGTTCATAATTTAATGCTTTTCAACCACGTTCATAATTTAACGTGGTGGAGAGGTCCTTGGTCACGTTCACCGACTTCCAAACCTATTCATAATTTGGTCACAAGACATTTAACATAGCTCAAAAACTTGAAATATTTTCTTTTGCACGTCAACATACTTACTTGGCGTTGAGGGATTCGTTGGACTTCGATCGGAGTCGCTGCTGCTGCACATACTAACATGAAACTGCATACTAACTTGCATAGCTTAGACGTATCAATCATGCCTACTTACAAGTTCAATCAATTCCTTAGGACGTTCTAAAATTCCCATGACTCGACTTTGTAAATCATTGTACTAAACCTAGACCTCAAACCTCAAAGCAAAACCATAATTTTTCCCAAAATATGAACGACACGAACCCCGTGCCTACCTCCGTGTATGGGTCCGTGTAGGTTCGGGTAAGAAGAACTCGAAAAGAAGGGTGGACATCGACCCCGTGTCAGGGTTCGTCTAAGGGTCCGTCTAGACCAATGTACCTATAAGCAGCGACGATCACCCGTCGATCCCCAACGAAGCCTGCAACAATAAAACTCCAAGAACTCATCAACATCAATAATTTCTGAAAACGCAGTTTGAGCAGTTCCACGAAAAACATCATAACTCACTCAAGTTTTATCCAAATAACCCGAATTTTATATCAAATCGAAGGTATCGAAAAGTTCTACATTTTTTTTATTGAAAGTTTTCTCGAAATCTCGACCGAAAAATTCGCAGTTTTAAAAAGAACAGTAAAAACGTGTTTTAGATCTAAAAATTTTCCTTCAAAATTGATCCAAACGATTAACCGTTCAAACTATGAACATCATACCTAACTTTTTACACATAAAACAACGCAACACATATTATGACATGATCGACGCAGCAAAAGAGAGATTATACGTGCTTTTTGATGATTTGAAATACCGTAACGACGTCACCGAAGCGGAGATAGAAGCGAGGTTGATCCGGGGCGATTGTGGCGCTAAAATTCTTGAAGGGAACACACGAAAATTCGCTGAAAGTTAATGGAGAAGGGGACTGCTGCTTATACTCAAGGAACACTAGTATTTTCTCTCAAAACAAATCTGAAAAAAAATATATATGTGTGTGTGTTGTGTGTTTTACGTGTCTAGTGTGTGTTAGTGGTGTGTGTGCGTGTGTTAGGTAATTAAGGGGAGATAATTTAGCTTAATTAATAATTAGCACTAATTAAAAAAATACTAACTCTCCCTTAACTTAAACACAATTTCTAATAAAATTAAAAAGGTACCTGATCTAGACTTTAAAAGTTTTAAAATTCTAAAATTCACCTAATAATTAAATTATGCTTTAAAATGCTAACAACATAATAAATTAGTAAAAAAATACCACATCCTTAACTTAAAATAAAATACCATCTTTTAAATTGCCAACAATCGTCACCGGGTCTTTTCTTCAATCCCGCCTCGGATAATCGTCTGAAACATGAAACTCGAAAAAAAACATTTTAACGTGCATCACATAAACATGAATAATTTAAAATAATGTATTTTCATACATTATGCATGGCTAAAACTCATTTAAAATTAATTAACCGATTTAATAATTAAATGAGTGCATGGGTTATACGCGTACTGAATTTGGGCACTACATAAACAATGTAGAATGAGAAGAAATTAGTTAATTTTTGAAATTGAACATGGTTATGATTTAGTTATGGGGTGAAAAGCTTGACGGAGTGAAATCTAACTTCTCCATCTCTATATTCTGAGATGAAAGTGTAAAATGCTTGTATATTTCCCCCCTAATTGTAAACTGTACATATTGTCTTGATCATGATTAGATTTCCCAATCAGGTTTGATCTGCCTTTGTGTTTGTTTAGTTGATTTTCAGAGACTTCAAGAGTTCAAACATCCTCTTGAATGAAGACTTCAATGCCAAACTGTCAGACTTTGGACTGGCTAGGCAAGGTCCAGCAGCTGGACTCGATCAGGTTTCAACATCGGTGAGTTTAATTTGTTTCTAGGACAGAATTATTACTTATTTTGTGATTCTCTATGGGCCTAAATATGAAATAGATGACGATCGATCTGTTTTAATTTCATATACTTTGGTCAATGATGCAACCCTTTATTTTGCTGCTGAATTATTTTCTTCAGGTTGTTGGTACTGTAGGCTACGCAGCTCCGGAGTACATCCACACTGGGAGACTCACTACTAAAAGTGATGTATGGAGCTTTGGAGTAGTTCTATACGAACTCATTACAGGAAGACGAGTGCTGGAAAGAAACTTGCCACGAGGAGAGCAAAAACTCTTGGAATGGGTTCGACCTTATGTGTCCGATCCAAAAAAGTTTCACATAATATTAGACCAAAGGCTTGCAGGACAGTATTGCACGAAATCAGCTCAGAAACTTGCATCACTCGCCAACAAATGTCTCATGAAGCATCCTAGATCACGTCCGAAAATGAGTGAGATAATTGAGATGCTTGGATGTATGATTAATGAAGCATCACTTCCAGATAAAAGTGTACCTCGAGATATTAAACACATTGAAAATGTGGAGGAAGAAACTGTGGAATCAGAATCAGGAAAATGTGAAAACTCCATCCGGAAAAAGGGTTTTGATTTTCTTGAAATTGTGTCGAGGAACAGATCGATAGGGAAGTTAGATTGGAGAAACTGGACCCCAAGTCTAGCGAGGACTTGATATTCTTGGTTTCTTTTCAGCATGGGCTGATGGGTTTTTCGAATAGTTGATGGATATATTATTTATTTTGCCCCCTTTATCTTCGCAATAGAGCTGTATATGAGGTTGTGCGTTGCGACACTGCTTGCATTTTGCCCTTGAATCCTGGAAGTCAAGGTGAAGTGTACAATGTTTTGTTAGAGTAGATGTCCTGCAAGTCAACGGTTGGCTAGGAAATTTATTGACTCTAGTGAAATAAACAATCTTTATTTTAATATAATTTAACTTTTTATGGTCTTGTTATACTTTATATGTATACTCATGCAATCAGCATAGATAAAGTTCTTGATTATGCTTTAATACAAATGAATCGTAATTCGATGTTGAAACTCATTTGTAAACACTGCATATTTTAAATTCATTCCTAGTCGATTCAGCCGCCTAAAACAGAGATAAAGACTGCTTGAGCTCGAGACTAGCATCTGTGATGTTGTGTACTGCGTTTCTTGGTAAGGACATAAAGATGTCCAAACATGCAGATGGGTAGTCATATGATGATTATACCGAACAACCATCCCTCGTACTTTCCAAGTAGTTATCATTCATCGAGAGGATAAGTCCGTGGTTATGATTGTACACCATTAGTTCTTACGACCCGGGACAACACTGAGGTTCTATATGTTAGGGATGTGCTTTGACTCATTTACCGGCTCCAGGAGAGTCATCAAGTGGCGAGGTTAGGTACAGTTGCGACACATATAGGAGCCAGTGTATTGTAGTCGGGGATTCATCGCTCATCTGCGGGTGTTGATATCCTATGTGATCTGATGAAATAATAGTGCATGGAATCTCTAGCAGAGTATGAGATGTACGTTAGAGAACGAGTTCTCAAATAGTACATGCGATGCCACTATTATAGTTATCACATAGTTATCGAATTATTATGCAACCCTCGATGAACCAATGGTTGCAGATTCGGTCGGGATATATGAGATGAAGGGACCGTACTGTACGTTAATCATAATCGACTAGTTCTTGCAGGCACTATCAGTGATACCAAGGGAATCATGGGGCGATGCTACTAGACGCTCTTACCATGATCCGATGGCTGGCATTCTTGATCAAGGTGTTGATGAAAAGAATGAGGCTAACTAGGGTAAGCCCGAATAAAAGATTATGTCCTGAATCACAAAGAGTTGTGAACCCACAGCTAGCTGTATCCCTGAACCATTGAGGGTCACACAAGCATTGGATCGTTTGTTCTTGTTGAGAGAATAAATTCAAGGAGTTGAATTTATATTATGATATAGTAAATTCAAGGAGTTCAATTTATGATAATTAAATTTTGAGAAAATAAATTCAAGGAGTTGAATTTATGAGTTAGTAAATTCAAGAAGTTGAATTTATGAAATTTGGAAAGAATAAATTCACGGAGTTGAATTTATAAAATTTGATAATTTAATTTATTAAACTCAAATGTTGGGTTTATTAGATATTGAATTTTTGAGGTGATATAAATTCAAATAGTTGAATTTATAACTTAAATAATAAATTCAAATGTTGAATTTATAATGATTTAATTTATTAAGCTCAAAAATTGAGCTTATTGAATATTAAATTTTGGAGATGATAAATTCAAGGAGTTGAATTTATAATTTAAATATTAAATTCAAATGTTGAATTTATAAGAGATTTAAATTAAATGTAATGTGTATATGTATAATGGACTTGTAGGAGTACAAGACCAACATACATATTATTAAGGTTTTTAATTGAACTTTAAAATATTAATTAATTAATTAACTAGTTAGGCTAGAATAATTAATTGATTAAGCCCATTAAGTTTTTAATTTATTAATGGCCCCTAAGCTTATATATATGTGTATTAGGCTTAAGGTTAAGAACAATTCATTCACGATTTTTGAAAAACCCTAGCCTCCACTCTCATTTGTGTTTTTGAAAATTCCTCCATCTTTCTTCTCAAAAATCGGCCACCTCTCTTGAGAAAGAATTTTGAGCCGTCTCTCAAATATTTTTCTCATACGTAAAATCTCTTCCATATTTACTAGTGCAAATTGGAAGAGGAATAGATCATCCAGTCGTGGACCTAATTAGAAGGAAAGAAAGGAGTCTTTTGAAGAAAGTTCGTAGGGATTCATCAAGAGCTAGATCTGTAATACCGGATCGGTTGGTGTCCAGTGATTAATTCACCAAAGGTATAAAATTTCAATACCCTATGAATGTTTATGTTAAATCATACGAGTGCTTAAAGCCAAACATATTTTGATTGTCAAAATAAAATAAATAAAATTTTTGAAACTTCCGCTGCGTTTGGGCGTGTAGAAAACCGAGATCTTACAGTGGTATCAGAGCCAAGGTTTTTCTACATCGTATGGTTTTGATATTGAATAATTTATTTCTAAATGGATCTACAAAAGAAAGCTTGGGGCAAATGGGAAGGTAGTGACCTTCAAAGCAAGGCTGGTTGCAAAAGATTATACTCAAAGGCAAGGAGTTGACTATGAGGAAATTTTTCACCAGTTGCTATGTTTAAGTCCATTAGATTACTACTAGCCATAGCATCATGGTATGACTATGAGATATGACAAATGGATGTAAAGACTGCATTCCTCAATGGAGACATCAAAAAAGAAATTTATATGTCTCAACATGAGGGATACACATCAGTAGGAAGTGAGCATAAGGTATGCAAACTTCAGAGATCTATATATATGGTCTCAAGCAGGAGTCAAGGAGTTGGAACCTCAGATTTGATAACACTATCAAAGAGTTTGGTTTTGCTAAGAATCCTGAGGAACCATGTGTGTACAAGAAAGTTAGTGGGAGTGCAGTGACATTCCTGGTACTTTATGTTGATGATATCATGCTCATTGAGAATGATGTAGGATTATTGCAATCAACTAAAGTACGGTTAGCAATTAAATTCTCCATGAAATACATGGGTGAAGCATCTTATGTATTGGGAATACAAATCTATAGAGATAGATCAAAAGGATGCTGGGGCTCACCCAAGCAATTTATATCAATACCATTTTAAATAGATTCTCTATGGAAGAGTCCAAGCGAGGATACTTACCAATGTGTCATGGTGTTACTTTATCTAATGCAATGTGCCCCAAGACTGATGAAGAGATAGAGATGATGACACATATCCATATGCGTCAGATATTGGTAGTATCATGTATGATATGATATCGACACGTCCTGATGTTGCTTACGCTCTAAGTGTTACAAGCAGATATCACGCGAACCCTGGTGCAATGCATTGGAAGGCCGTGAAAGATATCCTTAAGTACTTGAGAAGAACTAAGAACTTGTTCATGGTCTAAGGGGGTGGAGAATTAAAATTGAAAGGCTACACTGATTCTAGATTCCAATGTGACGTAGATGATTCGAAATCGAACTCTGGTTTTGTATTCATGCTATATGGTGCGGCTGTCTCTTGGAAAATTTCCAAGCAAGACACCGTTGCGGATTCCACCACTGAAGCTGAATACATTGCTGCATCTGATGTAGCCAAAGAGATAGTTTGGATGAGGAATTTTGTCCAAGAGTTGGGCGTTATTCCTAATGGAGTTGATCCAGTCCCGTTGTACTGGGACAACACTGGTGCCATTGCGCAAGCAAAGGAACCAATGTCTCATCAGCGATCCAAACATGTACTGATGAAGTTCCATGTCATACGGGAGATTCTGGGAAGATGAGACATATCAGTCGAAAGAGTCCTCTCTGCAGATAATGTTGCTGATCCACTTACATAGCCCTTGTCAGAACCATTGTTTCAGAAGCATCGCAAAGCAATGGGATTAAAGATAAGGGTAGTTGGCTCTAGGGCAAGTGGTAAATTGTTAGAGTAGATGCCCTGCAAGCCAACGGTTGGCTAAGGAATTTATTGACTCAAGTGAAACACACAATCTTTATTTTAATATAATTTAACTTTTTATGGTCTTGTTATACTTTATCTGTATACCCATGCAATCAGCATAGATAAAGTCCTTGATTATGCTTTAATACAAATGAATCGTAATTCGATGTTGAAACTCATTTGTAAACAATGCATATTCTAAATTCGTTCCTAGTCGATTCAGCCGCCTAAAACAGGGATAAAGGCCGCTTGAGCTCGAGACTAGCATATGTGATGTTGTGTACTGCATTTCTTGGTAAGGGCATAGAGATGTTCAAACATGCAGATGGGTAATCATATGATGATTATACCGAACAACCCTCCCTCGGACTTTCCAAGTGGTTATCATTCATCGAGAGGATAAATCCGTGGTTATGATTGTACAGCATTAGTCCTTACGACCCGGGACAACACTGAGGCTCTATATGTTAGGGCTGTGCTTTGACTCGTTTACCGGCTCCAGGAGAGTCATCAAGTGGCGAGGTTAGGTACAGTTGTGACACATATAGGAGCCAGTGCATTGTAGTCGGGGATTCACCGCTCACCTGCGGGTGTGGATATCCTATGTGATCTGATGAAATAATAGTTCATGGAATCTCTGGCCAGAGTATGAGATGTACGTTAGAGAAGGAGTTCTCAAATAGTACACGCGATGCCACTATTATAGTTATCACATAGTTATCGAATTATTATGCAAGCCTCGATGAACCAATGGTTGCAGATTCGATCGGGATATATGAGATGAAGGGACCGTACTGTACGTTAATCATAATCGACTGGTTCTTGCAGGCACTATCAGTGATACCTAGGGGATCATGGGGCGATGCACTAGACGCTCTTACCATGATCCGATGGCTGCAATCAGAAATGAGTTCTGACATTCTTGATCAAGGTGTTGATAAAAAGAATTGGGCTAACTAGGGTAAGTCCGAATAAAGGATTATGTCCTGAATCACAAAGAGTTGTGAACCCACAGCTAGCTGTATCCTTGAACCATTGAGGGTCACACAAGCACTGGATCGTTTGTTCTCGTTGAGAGAATAAAATCAAGAAATTGAATTTATATTGTGATATAGTAAATTCAGGGAGTTGAATTTATGATAATTAAATTTTGGGAAAAAAAAAGTCAAGGAGTTGAATTTTTAAGTTAGTAAATTCAAGTTGAATTTATGAAATTTGATAATTTAATTTATTAAACTCAAATGTTGGGTTTATTAGATATTAAATTTTGGAGGTGATATAAATTCAAGTAGTTGAATTTATAACTTAAATAATAAATTCAAATGTTGAATTTATAATGATTTAATTTATTAAGCTCAAAAGTTGAGGTTATTGAATATTAAATTTTGGAGGTGATTGAATTTATCATTTAAATATTAAATTAAAATGTTGAATTTATAAGGATTTAAATTAAATGTAATGTGTATATGTATAATGGACTTGTAGGAGTACAAGACCAACATACATATTATTAAGATTCTTAATTGAACTTTAAAATATTAATTAATTAATTAACTAGTTAGGCTAGAATAATTAATTGATTAAGTCCATTAAGTTTTTAATTTATTAATGGGCCCTAAGCTTATATATATGTTTATTAGGCTTAAGGTTAAGAAAAATTCATTCACGATTTTTGAAAAACCCTAGACTCCACTCTCATTTGTGTTTTTGAAAATTCCTCCATCTTTCATCTCAAAAATCGGCCATCTCTCTTGAGAAAGAATTTTGAGCCATCTCTCATATATTTTTCTCCTACGTAAAATCTCTTCCATATTTACTAGTGCAAATTGGAAGAAGAATAGATCATCCAGTCGTGGACCTAATTAGAAGGAAAGAAAGGAGTCTCTTGAAGAAAGTTCGTAGGGATTCATCAAGAGCCAGATGTGTAATACCAGATCGGTTGGTGTCCAGTGATTAATTCAACAAAGGTATAAAATTTCAACGCCCTATGAATGTTTTTGTTAAAATCATACGAGTCCAAATCAAAACATATTTTGATTGTCAAAATAAAATAAATAAAATTTTTAAAACTTCCGCTGTGTTTGGGTATGTAGAAAACCGAGATCCTACATGTTTGTGCCCTAGGAAAACCGAAAACCGATATCCTAAATATAATAAATTTGTAATAATAATAAAAAGAACTAAATGAGTAAACCTATTTAGAGTCATGATTTGATCAGTTTAATTTTTCTCTTTCTTGATCTTCACGGATGCCCTTCCCTCTTTCTTTTCTAATTTTTAGTGGTCTCTTTTGACAGAAGTAATTTTATCATCATCTTCAATCTTGATATATATTGTTCCTTTGACACCATCAGTTATTTAACATTTCACAACAAATGTCTTGATATATATTTGGATGCAGTAAAGCCTGAGTAACCAATTACAATTTTTTTTTATACCTTTTTTTTTTTTTGCATTTGTTGAGATGTGCTAGGATGAAATTCAACTGTTTTTTTTTCTTCCTATTTTCCAAAACTTTATAAATATATTGTTGATGTTCCTCTGCTAAGAAGTTATATTATTTCCTCGAACTCTTCGAGCAATTTTTCTCACCTCGTACGTCTTCAAATTAAATATAAATTAAGTTAAGATAATTATAAGAGAATATAATGACATATTGTATTTATAAATAAAATAAATTTTTTAAGATGTTTCACCTCATATCCACTTTATGATCAAGAATTTTATGCATCTCTAATCTACTCCTCACGTAAAACAACATATTGTTTGGAAAAAAATAGATCAAGACAAATGGTAAAATACAAAGTGTTTCATCAGATTAAGTACTAAATAAATTGAACAGAATAATAAAAATAAAATGGTATGAAAGGATTTGAATTAAGCAATATAAAGTAGAAATAACTTTTGGAATACGATGTTGATGTTTTTCTACTCATTACATCAACCAATGATAAGTATGTTCTCGAAATTGAAAACGTTGTGTCTTGAAAATCTAAAATTTTGGAAATATATTGCGGATTCCTCTCTTAGTTTTAAGTATCTAATTATAATTCTTAGAATAACTAAAAATAGGCATACAACTTCTTCTGATAATATGTTACACGGCCCTACGCGAAACTACTTCGTAATTGAATTTTTTTTTATTTAAAACCTATTCGGGGAATCGCCGCCACCCAGATGTGCAGCGGCTGCTGTTGTGTGCGTTCGTGTACTTTTTGGAACTATTCCTGGCAGTACACACATAATTTTGTTTTTTCAAAAAATTTTCAGGCCCTGCGTGAAACGTCACTCATTTTTATATTCTACGGAGATATTTTTTTTAAAGTTACGACCGAAAATACACACACATCAACATTTAAATAAGTTAACATAAATTTTAAAAGATCATCCAACATCTAAATAAAAATAACTGCAGTTAAAAACAATTTAACATCCTCAAAACCCTAGAATGTTGTTTAAAAGAATTCAAGCGTACCTTTTCAAATCTTGCTAAATCATCAACGTCGTAAAAGATGAAAATGTACAAAACAACAATGATCATTCATAACCAATATACATATAGTGCGAAAGAAATGCAAGGTCCTCGGGTTTTCACGTGCACCCTCAGCTCAGCCTACTCAGTCTTCAATGCCTTCAGTCTCCTCAACCGAAGATCACTTACATCAAACACACCTAGTAAGTCTAAAGACACAACACACCTGAACCGTTATAACAAGTATATATACATAACATGCAACAGTGAAAAGTACTGTAATCAACATATTTTTCATGATCTCAAAAACGTGAAATTAAACATATCTTATCATAGCAAAGCATATAAAAAATGTCTCATCATATCATCATATATGTGTTCGTTTTCTTTATTTGAATTTCTTTCATTAGTTGTGACTTTCGTTTCAGCTATATACGATGGATCCATCTACATGTAACCGTGGTACTCCGTGATGGGGACATCAGCGACAGTATTACCTATCCACTGAGCCTTGGCCTTACATGTCATCGTATTCGTATTAGTCACAACTAACTCTCATCTTTCAAAACATCTCATCATATTCATCACTTATAAAATTCATGCATATACGTAAATTTTTCAGAAAATAAGCATGCAAAGGATTTTTCATATTTACATAAAAGTCATGTTCATGATAACGTATACATTTAAAACATGTCAAGTTGTGATCACGAAGCTGCCAAGACTACTAACTCTACCCGTGTTACGTCTACTAATTTAAATGCAGCTATTTTTTTAAAGATGGCATTTTCGAAAAACAAACACTTAAATATTTTGCATCATGCAACTATGCTAAAAAATATGTCGTTTAAAAATAATCGTAAACAATCGACAAATAAAATATTGTAGTTTAAAATTTTGCCAACTCGGCCCTAAACCATGCATAAATAAAATAAAACAAGTAAAATCCTGAAAATCAACAGCATAACATAAAAACGTATAAAACTGATCGTGTGTACTCAAAACTCATAAGATCGTAATGTGCGGAAAAGTGTGGTCCTCGTATGGTGCGCGCACATCCAAACATGCCTACTCAGAGTTCGGCACCTCCACTCTCCTCATCAAGGGCTCATCTGCATCACACACGCCTAGTGAGTCTAAAGACTCAACAAACCTGTACTGATAATAGCAAATTGTTGGAACATTTCATGTTCGTAATCTTGTTTTTGATGTTGACAAAATTTTCTATTTTGTTTCTAATAAATTACGGTAGTGCACAGGTAGCTGGAACTGATCATGCTTCGAACTGATCAGTTAAGCGAGGTAAAACTGGAGCTATCGAGACGTTAACTGAAAAAAACCAACTGATTGACCAAATTGAATCCGTTCTACTGATATATCAAAGAAAAGTTTAACTGACTGTCCAGCTGATGGATGATTCTGCAGAAGACCTTCAGAAGCCCGGTCAGCTGATGAAGAGTTTAACTGATGAAGAACTCAGCTGACCAGTTCAACTGAAAGAGTTTAATCAGTTCAACTGACGATTCAACTGATTGCACCAGCCCAACTGAGGATCAGTTCAGATGACCAGTTAGGAACATCAGTTAAGAATCATTTAATTGCAGATCAAGACAAGCTTATCTTAGTGGATTCCAGCTATGCACAAAGATACAAACTTCTGTACGATCAAAGGTACAATAATGGAAGTTGCAGCAAAGATTAAAGCCGAGAGATTCATGAAGGCATGTCAGAAAAGTCAAGACACATATACCAAGGAACGCATTCAAAGCTGCAACGATCACATGTAATGAGTCTTGAAGTACGGTCTCAATGCCTCTATATATACAAGCTCAAGATCATCAGCAACAAGAGAGCGAGAGCACATACTAGACTGTTTGAAGATAAAAAGAAAGGGCACGCTTATTTACTTATCAGCTTACAAGAAGCATTTTGCCCAGAGGGAATACTCAGCCATATCAGCTTAGTTTAGAAGCATATTTCCCTCAGTGTGTGAGAACACTTTCGGGTAGTTTTAAGAGATCAGTTCTCAAACACACCACCACTAAAATAAAGTCTTGCACAAAGACAATAAACTTGTGTATGTAGTCTTTCTCACATAGACGTTAAACAAGTGTTGACTAGAAGGTGATGCCTTTAGTCTAGTCTAGGAGTTCAGTTCGGCAATGGTTAAGTCCTAAGCTAGGTGGGTTATTACACTTTCTGTAATTAATCAATGTCTTCTATTGAATCCTACCCGAGGTGGTAGAAGGGATGACGTAGGAGTAGTTGAAGTCTCCGAACATCCATAAACATATCTCGTATTTTTGATTGTTTAACTATTGTTTTCAAACCGTTTGGATCAGCAAAAGTATCCGTCGGTTCAGTTGTCACCATAACTGAACTGATGAATGCAAAAAATGATCTACCCTCTTTCAGTTATTCAGTTACACATGATATACAAAATATATCAGTGTTTCTCAACGAATGATTATTTCAAGTGTTTTCCGCTTGGTTAAATACCAAACTCGATCTAATTTATCGGTGTATACATTCTTAGAACACGAGCTATTGCAGCTCTTGGAGAATACTTTGTTTGAAGCACCTCAAGGTGCTCTACAAACGATCCTTCACAACTACATATAGATGGCACACAACAATGAAAAATACAGTAATCAACATACATTTCATGCACTTAAAAGCATAAATGTAAACGTGTCTTAAAAATCATAACGTGTCAAAACAGTCTCATAATAACATCATACACGTATACATTTTCCTTTAATTGAGTTCAGTTCATTAGTTGTGACTTTCATATATGCTTTATCGTATCAGCTCTGTTCGATGGATCCATATAATATAACCGCTGTACCCGGTGTCGGGGATATCAGCGACGACATTATCCGTCAACTGAGCCTTGTCCTCAACTCATAATATCTCATACAATCGTGTTAGTCACAACCAACTCATATCCTTCAAAACGTGTCATCATATTCATCACTTAATAAAAACATGCATATACATAAATTTTCCTTAAAACCAAGCATGCACCGTATTTTTCATAATTATGTAAAAAAAAAATATACAAAAATTTGAAAATATGATAAATTTTGTGCTCAGGGTGCTGCCAGGACTAAAAACTCACCCCGGGTGTAAACTGACCATTTTGACCGTAGGAACGCAAAATGACCGTTTTACTCCTGAAACTCTAAATTTCCACCCGAAGTTTACCAAACTCCTTAAAAAATCCCAAAAAATATTTATGAGAATTCCTTAGGCGTAATATCGAGCCTGTTTCAAAACTTAACTGATTCATTTTATAACTTGGACCGGAGTCCAAGTTTTAATCCGAATCGACCCGAAACTTAACCAATTTTTTCCCCAACTTTTTACCACAACTTATAAACATCTTAACAGCCGTTAAAACATCTAGACCAGTCCATTACACCTTTCGAACCCCAGACCACAAGCTGCTGAAATTTTTGTACCTTACACCTTCGAAAACCATAATCCACCAAACTTGAAACTTATTGACCCTGGGATCTACCGGCTCGGATCAACCCTGGACCAATCATTCCTAACCTAACTTAGGACCCTACTAGACCAAACTGACCTAAACTCACAGCCCCATATCATATGCATCACGCCAACAGCCGATAATCATCCCAAGACCCTCATCCGCAGCGCACCTCCACTCCATGGCTCCGAACGGCTCTACATCCAAGACCAACAGCATGCGGCCATATAGGTCATGAATCAGACCCACCAGGGTCTGGTGCACGGCTTGGAATAGCTCATCACACCACCGGCCTCGTTCCAACCCTCGATTTACACCAACCCGATCACATCCCAACAAAACGCCGCAAGACCCCTTACTCAACTCGTCTAGAATTTGACACCAACCTCAAGACACACTCTTAACACCATGAACCGCCCTTAGCACGCACCAAAAACAGCAGGCCCTTGCAACCATATGAGAAAATGTGTGTATGCATTATAAAGTTGGAAAGTTTCATGTCAAACTATTGTAAAAATGCAAACTTAAGGTAGATCATAACATAACCATAAACTTCAGCATACTTATGACGTGTATGATTAGAAAAACAAAAATAAAAGCGTGCATTGATGATTTATGATTGAAAACTCAAAGAATTTCACACCGGTGAGGCACTAGAGAAGCGGGCATGATCTTTTCTTGAAAGCACAGGGCTATAGCCGAGAGTGGCTGCTGGAAACCGATGGGGAGGCTGTTGAATTGGGAGTGTGGAGGCTGCTATAGGGATTTAGGTTCAAGGTAGGTTTAAGTCGTAATTAAATATAAAACAAACCACTAATGGGCTCTTAAATATAATTTTAAAAAGTTTAAAATGATTTTGAGCCTATTTAGCAATAAAACAAACCCACAAGCCCAAAAATGCTCCCGAAAAATATTTCATTTTGGTACGTTTTTGAAAATATCGCCCGAGCCCTAAAAAATTCCTCTGAATCGTTATATTTGCGAACCGATAAAAACTAAGACTCGGCGAGTAAAAATAACCACCAAGGCCCATTTTTCGAAAACATCCTTAAAAACACTTCATATTATTTTATTAAAATTAATCATGTAATAAAAATATTTTTACTGATAATCCCCGGTCTCCGTTCCTTGTTCGAGCGTGAAATGCATCTAGAAACCCTAATGCGTGAACTTTTAAAAATATCATAAAATAAGTCCTAACCATGAAATAATTATGCATTAAATGCATAAAAATAAATAAACACATGATTTAAATAAAACGCCTGATTGCATGCATTCAGGTTACGTAAATTTAAATTTCCTGGACCTTACAATTCTCCCCCCTTAAAATAAAATTTCGTTCTCGAAATTTAAAACATACCGAGTAACTCCGGGTAGCGACTCCTCATTTTGGCCTCAGTCTCCCAAGTAGCCTCCTCGTCAGAATGATTTAGCCACTTGACCATGACCATGTGGATCACCTAGTTCCAGAGCCTCCTCTCATGTCTGTCCAAAATCTGAGTGGGTCTCTCCTCGAACGAAAGGTACGATATCAGCCGAAGTGGCTCATAGTTCAGCACATGCGAAGGATTTGACATGTACTTCCACATCATAGAGACGTGGAACACATTATGGACTCCCGCCAGATTCGGTGGCAATGCAACTCTGTATACGAGTGTTCCAACTCTCTCTAGGTTCTCGAATGGTCCGATGAATCTAGGGCTAAGCTTACCCTTCTTCCCGAATCTCATCACACCCTTCATCGGTTTGACTTTCACAAAAACATGATCCCCTACAGCAAAATCCAGATCTCTGTGCCTATGATCTGCATAATTTTTCTAACGGCTCAGAGCTGTCCTCATCCTGTCTCGAATCCTGACCACTAACTCTGCTGTCAGCCAGACAATATCCAGACCCAACTCTCCTCTCTCTCCTACCTCATCCCTAAATACTGGCGACCTACACTTCCCCTCGTACCATCCCTCATCTGAAGATACTCATAGTTCAGCTCCAGCGATCGAATCCATCCCTCTGCCAATAATGGATCTGTGGTACCCCCGAACTCCTTCGGGATGAGCCGTCTAAACTGCTCAAAACTATCGGTCTGAGGTCTGGAGCCTACTGTACCTGTTCCAATAACCTAGCCATACCCTCAAGTACACGGGTGGCTGTATCCATCGATGGTGGTGGTAGGGGAGGGCCTCTGCCACCTGCATGAATATCATCCTATCTGTCTACGCTGGGGTCGCGTCTGGGAGGCATGATATCTGAATACAGTCCAATTCCAAACGTAAACCATCATTCAATTTAATCTAGTTTTTAAAATAGTAAATCCTTAAATCGTGAAATCATCTAAACATGTATTGAGAATCATAAATCATGTAATCATGCAGGTGATAGTAGTAAAAACATTTAAAACAAAAAATCTTACCGACTTGAGGCGTCAAGAATGAGCTGCAGTAGCTGACAGTGGTACAACCCTATACAATACTCTTGCTCTGATACCAACTGTAACGTCTACTAATTTAAAATGCTACTAATATTTTTTTAAATCTCACATTTTCAAATAATAAACACTTAAATATTTTGCATGCATGCAACTCTGCTGAAAAATATGCCATCTAAAAATAATCGTAAACAATCGACAAATAAAATACTATAGTTTAAAAATTTCCAACTCGGCCCTAAAACATGCATAATAAAACAAGTAAAATTCTGAAAATCAACAACATGACATAAAAATATATAAAACTGATCGTGCCTACTCAAAACTAATAAGATCGTAATGTGCGGAAAAGTATGGTCCTCGGGTCGTGCGCGCACATCCAACCCTGCCTACTCAGAGTTCGTCACCTCTAGTCTCCTCATCTAAGTGCTCACATGCATCACACATGCCTAGTGAGTCTAAAGAATCAACACACCTGTACCAATAATAGCAAATACATTTTCATGGCACACAGTAGTAATCAACATAAATTTCATGCACTTAAAAGCATAAACGTAAACGTGTCGTAAAAATCATAATATGTCAAAACATGTCTCATCATATCATCATATACGTATACATTTTCCTTTAATTTTATTCAATTCATTAGTTGTGACTTTCGTAGCAGCTCTATTCGATAGATCCATCTAATATAACCGCGATACCCGGCGGCGTGGACATCAGCTACAACATTACCCATCCACTGAACCTTGGCCTCAACTCATAATATCTCATATAATCATGTTAGTCGCAACCAACTCCCCTCCTTCAAGACGTGTTATCATATTCATCACTTAATAAAAACATGCAAATACATTAATTTTCCTTAAAAGCAAGCATGCACCATATTTTTCATAATTATTTAAAAAAACATATACAAACATTTAAAAACATTATAAATTTTGTGTTGAGGTCGCTGTTAGGACTAAAAACTCAACCCGGGTGCAAAATGACTATTTTGCCACTAGGAACCCAAAATGACCATTTGACCTCTAAACCTCTAAATTTCGACCTGAAGTTTACCAAACTACTTAAAACATCCCAAAACATATTTATAAGCATTCCTTAGGCGTAATATCGAGCCTTTTTCAAAACTTAACCGATTCATTTTAAAACTTGGTTTGGAGTCCCGGTTTTAACCCGAATCGATCCGAAACTTAACCAAATTTTTTTCCCAACTTTTTACCACACCTTATACACATCTTAATAGCCAATAAAACCTCTAGACCACCCCATTAAACCTTTCAAACCTCAAACCACAAGCTACTGAAATTTTCGCACCATACACCTTCGAAAACCCTAATCCACCAAACTTGAAACTTATTGACACTAGGCTCTATCGTCTCGGACCAGCATTGGACCAACCCTTCCTAGCCAACCTTAGGACCCTACTGGGCTGATGTGACCTAAACTCACAGCCCCATATCATCTGTATCACGCCAATAGTCGAGAATCATCCCAAGACCCTCACCCACGGTGCACCTCCACTCCATGGCTCCGAACGGCTCTACAGCCAATACCAGCAGCGTGCGGCCACTCTAGGCCATGACTCAGACCAACCAGAGTCTGGTCCATGGCTTGGAATAGCTCTTCACACCACCGTCTTTGCTCCAACCCTCGATCTACACCAACCAATCACATCCCAACAAAATGTCGCACGACCCCTTACTCAAGTCGTCTAGAATTTGACACCAGCCTCAAGAAAAACTCTTAACACCATGAACCACCCTTAGCACACACCAAAAACAGCAGTCCCTTGAAACTGTACGAGAAAACGAGAGTATGCATTATAAAGTTGCAAAGTTTCATGTCAAACTATTGTAAAAATGCAAACTCAAGGTAGATCATAAGTTTTACATGTATAACCATAAAATTCAGCATACTTATTATGTGTATGACGATAAAAATGAAAATTATGATAAAAAAAACTCGAAGAATTTCACGTCGGGGAGGCACCGGAGAAGCGAGAATGATCTTTTCTTGAAAGCATAAGGCTATGGCCGAGAGTGGCTACTGGAAACTGATGGGGAGGCTGCTGAATGTGGGGTGTGGGTGGCTGCTATGGAAAATTTAGGTTTAGGGTAGGTTTAAGTGGTAATTATATTGAAAACAAATCACTAATGGGCCCTTAATTATAATTTAAAAAGGATTAAAATGATTTTGAGCCTATTTAGTAATAAAACAAACCCAACAAGCCCAAAAATTCTCACAAAAAATATTTCGTTTTGTTATGTTTTTGAAAATATCGCCCGAGCTCTCAAAAAGTCCTCCGAATTGTTAAAATTTGCGTACCGATAAAAATTACGACCCGACAAATAAAAATACCCACCAAGGTCCATTTTCGAAAACACCCTTAAAAACACTTCATATTAATTAATTAAAATTGATCATGTCATAAAAATATTTTTCCTGATAATCTTCGGTCTCCGTTCCTCGTTCGAGCACGAAATATATTTAGAAACCCTAATGCGTGAACTTTTAAAAATATCGTGAAATAAGTCCTAATCATGCAATAACTAAGCATTAAATGCATAAAAATAAATAAACACATGATTTAAAGAAAACCTTAGATTGCATGCATTCAGGTTACGTAAATTTAAATTTCCTGGACCTTACATCCCGGGTGAAAAATGACCATTTTTCCACTTGAAACCCTAATTTAGCGTTTTATCCCTGTACCTCAAGAATTCGACCCGAAGCCAACCAAGCACCGTAAAACATTTCAAAGCTTATTTATAATTGTTTATTAGACGTAAACTTGAGCTCATTTCATAACTTATACGATTCATTTTAAAACTTGGACCGGGGTCTCGGTTTTAACCCGAATCAACCCGAAACTTGACGAAACTTTCTCAAATATTAACCACGACTTACCAACACCTAACAATCCCATTTAAACTCAATATCAAACCACTTAAAACCCATAGACACACCTGGAAACCCTCTGAAATGTTCTGCACATTTTGGCCCTAAACCTTGTCCATATCTAAGCCTTTGGCTCAGCCGTAGCCCAAACCCGACAAGCCCGACTCAAACAAGACCTCTTAGGACCCTAACCAGACCCTCTTGGACCGTCCTAACCCTAGCCAACCAGCCCATGCACAGCCCATGTCCTTGCCCCCTCTAGATCGAGCCCTAAATATACCCATACTCAGCCAACTCGTTGGCCACCCCCTGCTGCATCATACTATATGGGTTTAAACCATCTAGGGCCCTGACATGAGTCCTCTATACCCTCTGTGCACAGCCCATAAGCCTCATGCACAGTCCCTCGATCACTTAAACCATACGCACTTTAAAATCGCAAACAACCCAATTCTTGAAGAATTCGTTTGGCCCCTTTATGCTGTCACACCAGACCTGTTCGAACCACTACAAGGACACATATACACTCATGGAATGAGCCCCTTCAAGCCTGGAACCAAGCATCCCCTTCTAACATTAAAGAACACATTAATTACCTCAATAAAATCAAGATTTCTCATGCCAAACCCATGAAAATGTGAATAAACCAATAAATAACATATTTCTCATGAATGATCATTCAAAATACTTAATATGATGTGAATGATGAGAAAAGAAAGGTATTATTAATGCCTTTGCGTATAAACGCACGAAAAATCGCACAAACGAAACGTAGAACGTGCACCGGAGAGACGGGAAGTGATTCCTTTGAAACAAACTCAAGAGAATAACGAAGGGCTGTTGTATTTATTTTGAAGAAAGCTACTCTTGCTAGGTGAGGAGCGGCCATGAACAAGTAATTAGGTTTAGGGCTTGCTAATGTAGGTTTTGAGTCATAATATAAGGTGCTAATGGACCTTTAATTAAAAATAAAGGGATTAAAATGATTATAGTCCAATTAAACAATAAAATAACCAGTCAAGCCCAATAACTGTAATCCTAAAAATTTAAAGGTCTACATGAACCAAATGCATGCAAGTTACCAAATTCCTTATTTATTTTATGTTTTAATTCATTAAATGCATGTTTATCGCATAAATATGTGTTTTAATTCATGGGTTATTAAAGTTTCATGATTAGAGTTTTAATTTGCATTTCGCGCTTGAACGGGTAACGGAGACCGAGGATAATCAGGAAAAATATTTTTATTGAATAATTAATTTTAATTATTTAATATGAGGTGTTTATAAGTGTATTTTTCGAAAAACGAGCTTTGGTGGGTATTTTGACTCGCCGGGACATATTTTTAACCTATACGCAAAATTTAGCGTATCAACCGACTTTTCGAGAGTTCGGGCAATATTTTAAGAAATTTACCAAAACGAAATATTTTTCAGGAGTGTCTTTTAGCTTGATGGGTTTATTTTAGTTTTTAATGGGGCAAATTTTTTTAACCCTTTTAAATTTTAATTAGGGCCCATTGGTGTGTTAATTTAATATTTAAACATTTCTAAACTAAACCCTAACCCTAAACCAAGGTTCAGCCGCCCCTCCCCTCCATCAGTAGCCTTCAATTTTTGAGAAATAATAGCAGCCCATGGGTTTCTTTAGTAGTTTTAAAGAAAAACTTCCCCCGCCTCTCTGGTGCAAGCCCTACGCGCGTATCTTCAAGTGTTAAGGCACGTAAATGTCATATATATGCTGATATGTGTGCCGTGTATGAATATTTCTCGGTCCTTGCTTGTTAAAACTTTTTTGCATTCTGTTTGTCATGAAATCCACATGTTTATGCATTCAACTCATGTTTTAATGATTCTTGTGCAAGGGGACTGCCGACTTTGGTTGCTACGGGCTGTTCATGTTGAAATGATGGTGTCAAAGTGCTGGAGTTTGGTGAGGGTCGAGATTTTTGCATAGGCCGAAGGGTGCATCTTGTTTTCTTGAGTCGAGGGTGGCTAGATCTGAAGATTTGGGTGTGCCGGCTGTGCAAGGGTGGTCCCTAGCCTTGGAACAGACCTTAGTGGGTCTAAGCCATGGCCTAGGGTGGCTCGAACATGGCTGGATTAGTGGAGAAGCCGATCCATGGTGAGTGAGTCAATTTAGTCGCGGGTAGAGGTTTCTTGGTGGCTCTCGGCTGTTGGAACATTTCTAAACTAAACCCTAACCCTAAATCTATCTGCAGCCGCCCAGCCTCCAATTTTTGAGAAATAATAGCAGCCCATCGATTTCTTCAGTTGTTTTCAAGAAAACCCTTCCTCCGCCTCTCTGGTCCAAGCCCTACGCGCGTATCTTCAAGTTTTGAGCACGTAAACGTTAAGGCACCTAAATTTCGTATATATGCTGATATGTGTGCCGTGTATGAATATTTGTCGGTCCTTGCCTGTTAAAACGTTTTTGAATTCAGTTTGTCATGAAATTCACATGTTTATGCATTAAACTCACGTTTTAATGATTCTTGTGCAAGGGCACTGCCGACTTTGGTTGCTAAGGGGCTGTTCACGTTGAATTAAATGGTGTCAAAAGGTTGGAGTTTGGTGAGGGTCGAGATTTTTGCATAGGCCGTAGGCTTGAGTCGGGGGTGGCTAGATCTGAAGATTTGGGTGTGCCGGCTGTGCAAGGGCCATCCCTAGCCTTGGAACAGACCTTAGTGGGTCTAAGCCATGGCCTAGGGTGGCTCGAACATGGCTGGAGTTAGTGGAGAAGCCAATCCAGGGTGAGTTAGTCAATCTTGGTCGCGGGTAGAGGTTCTCTGGTGGCTCTCTGCTGTTGGCGTTTTTAGCATGCATGGGGCTGTGAGCTTGGGTTAGGTAGGTCCAAAAGGGTCCTAAGGTGGTCTAGGAATGGTTGGTCGGAGGCTGGTCCGAGCCGGTAGGGCGAAGGGTCGAAAATTTCAAGTTTAGTGTATTAGGGTTTGAAGATGTATTGTGCAGAAAATTCCAGCAACCTTTGGGGATTGTTTCAACGGTCATAAGTGGTCTGGAACGGGTGGTTTAGAGGCTGGAGATGTAGGTTTAAGTCATTTTTCAAGTTGAGAAAACTTTGGTTGAAATTCGGGTTGATTCGGGTTAAAATCGGGACCCTAGTCCAAGTTTTAAAACGAATCGTATAATTTTTGGAACGGGCTAGAGTTTACGTCTAAGAAATCCTTAATATTATGTTTTGAGGTATTTTAAGGAGTTTGGTTGGCTTGGGGTCGAAATTTAGAGGTCAAGAGGCAAAATGGTCATTTAGGGTTTCCAGGAGCAAAATGGTCATTTTGCACTTGCCTTGTCACAAATTTATCAGTTCATTTTTCACTCGCCCTGATCACAAATATCATGTATCACGAAGATGATTTTGATGTAATTATGAAAATACGTTGCATGCTTGATTTTAAGGAAAAAATACGTATATGCATGATTTTGATAAGTGATGAAAATAATGATGTTTTTGAAGGATGAGACTTGGTTGTGACTGACGATATATGTATATACGATGAGCTGTAAGGCCAAGGATCAGTGGATGGGTAATACTTTCATTGATGTTCTTGGCGTCGGGTACCTCGGTTATGTGTAGAAGGATCCATCAGATAGATCTGATACGATATAGCTGTTACCAAAGTCACAACTAACGAACTGAATTCGATTAAAGAAAATGAACAAATATATGATGATATGATAAGATTTTTTGACACATTATGCTTTTACAATATGTTTACGCTTACTTTTTTAAGATCATGAAACATATTTTTATTATAATACTTTTCACTGTTGCTTGTTATGTATATGTAGTCGTTATAAAGTTAAAGGTGTGTTGAGTCTTTAGACTCATTAGGCGTGAATGATGCAGGTGAGCATGTTGATGAGGAGGTAGGAGGTGCCGAAGTCTGAGTAGGTGGGGCTGGATGTTCGCACGTGAACTTGAGGACCATATAGTTTTCGCAAATCATGATTTGTTATAGGTGTGGACATGATTATTTTATATGCTTTTGTTTCGACATATTGATGGTCGTGAGGATGTTTACGTGCTTACTTTTATTTTATTTTTAACGCAAGTCTAGTGTTGCCGACTCAATGAATATTTTTAAACTGCAATATTTTTATCGGGCATTGGATTACATCTATTTTTATATGGGAAATCTTCAACAGTATTGCATGCATGCATAAGTTTTGAATTTTCGAGAATGAGCTTGTAAAAAAATTAATAGCTTTTTAAGTAGTAGATGTTTTAGTTGGTATGAAAGCAAGGGTCATGTATAGGATTGTGTCACCGCGAGCTTATGCGGCTCAATTTTCAAGCATCAAGTATGTAAGTTTACATGTTTTAAATGTTTTGAAAGTTTTATGCCATCACTTGCATGTTTACATTGTATACGTTTTACAGTACACGTTTAACAGTCTATTTGCATGTTGCGACATGGAATAAGAAATTTTATGATTTTCATGCATGCTAGCTTTGTGGTGGAATTGAACATGATTAAGAATTTGGCTAGTGTGCATTAGAAAAGGTTGAAAATGATTTGACAAATTGACTTTTGGTTATTAGTACTGATATTCTACTTTTTGGGTCATAAGTTAGTTATGAAGATTATGAATTCTTTTGGGACATATAGATTTTCTAAGAAATTATTGATGATTTGTGGTTACTAATTGAGTTAATTTTTGAGAATTACATTTAAGGAATAATGATTCGAAGACCGCGACGGTTTTTAGAAGTATAAAAGGTATAACATGGGATTATATGTTTTGATGGAAAGGTAAGATTGGTTTTGAGAATTGATTGGGTTTAATAGGCTTAAAATTATTGAACTTAATGTTACGAGAAACCTATAGAGTAGAATTAGAAATGCCAAGAACTTATGAGTTAATTGTGGAATTTTTGAAATTTAGGACCAATTGGATAATTTTCAAGGAAATTAGGAATTTACTTTGCAATTGTTGATAAATTTGGAGACTAGTTTGGCAATAAGTGAGAATTAAATGGTCTATATGATAGGAGTTTTCAATGATTTAGGGTTGAAGGGATATTTAGAACATTGAAATATCTGGGTTATAATGTTATAAGGAATGTTAATCGAGGGCATTGTAGGATAAATCAATATTGAGCTTGAAATCTAAGCGTTAGTGGATTAATATTGTAGCAAATTAAGAATTTAAAGTGATCACGAAGTTGATCAGTTAGTCAAGTTATAAGAGTAGACATTTAGTTAACCTATTTTTTTTTGGGAACTTGAATTTGATGTATCATAAATTTTAGTCGCGATCTTAAAGAGTTAAAATTATACCTTTTTTAGGGTTAAATTCTTTTTAGAAGGTGGGTTATGATGGATGGTTGGGTTACTTGATAGACGCATGTAATAAATGAGGTAGACACATTGTCTTGAGGAACTTTTGGAAAGTCATTAAGAAACTTGGGAATAAGAGAATATGTGTATTGGAATTATGTTATCTGATACTATTTGGGTTGCGTAAGCTTGAATTCTAAGTTTATGAGATATGTGTTCGTACGAAAATTTTGGGCGAAATAAAAACCAAAAGGTATTAGTTATGTACAACGTAGGTTACCAATGAATGAATATTAAGATTTTTAGTCGAGTAAGTAATCTAAAATCTTAATATGTGGATTCTAGAATCCTAGGGATTATAAGTGAAGTCGAATTATTGGAGTTAGTCTAACATTAAATATGGGATAACTTATAAGTTTTATACACTATTGCTAATTAAGCATTAAGGATACGTCAGAATGCGACATTCGTTCAAATGAGGAAAGCCCAAGTATCTTAGGCCTCAATTATATTGTAATTAGGAAGAGAATATTTTAAGCATGTAATCGATGCTAGAAGGGTTTTATTCTTTATGTAGAAGATTAATATTGTAAATTTTGGGTTCTATGGATTATCACTACTTGAATTTAAGATTTGCAACAATCTTATATATTGGATGTACTTATAATTAGATAAGTTACGTAGTTTTGGTGCCATAGATAAATATTCGATTCAAGGATCTTTGGCAAATATTATTATGGGGTTGAGATAAGGTTTAACTTTTAAGTGTACTACCGGGGATAGAAGTCGATCAGTAAATTTGGTGCTAAGGTTTCTTAAGTCGAACTGTATAAATGATAATGTAATGGGTTGATGAACATTATGGGTATTTTATAAGCAAATTAAAGTGCGATATGTTCAGACATCCATTTCTAGTATGAGGAATTGCGTGAAAGGTCCAATTCGAGGTCATAGTAGAATAGAACTAGGTCGTCATAGGCCGTTTTAAGTTGGGATTTCGCAAATGAGAATTTTGGTAGGCAATTTAATTAGGATTGAGGAGACATAAGGATAGCTTAACACTTATTTTATCAGAGTAGCGCAGCAGAAGCGTGGATTATTAGGATACTAGCATTAAGAGGCTAAATTTTTTATTATCGAGGATAATCGCGAAATTCAATATAAGGGGGATAAATTGTAACGTCCCGAAAATTTAAAGTTCCACGTGAAGCACATGCATAAAAGTTACCAAATTCCTTATGTATTTTATTAAATTATTTTAATGCATTAAATGCATGTTTATTGCATAAATATTTGTTTTAATTCATGGGTTATTCATGTTTCATACATTAGGGTTTTACGTTTCATTTCGTGCTCGTACGAGTAACGGAGACCGGGGATAATCAAGAAAAATATTTTTATTGAATAATTAATTTTAATTATTTAATATGAGGTGTTTTTAAGTGTATTTTTCAAAAAATGGGCTTTGTTGGGTATTTTTACTCGCCTGGGCCTTTTTTAACTTTTACGCAAAATTTAGCGAATATCGGGACTTTTCGAGGTTTCGGGCAATATTTTAAAAGAAGTACAAAAACGAAATATTTTTGGGGAGTGTGTTTCGGCTTGATAGATTTATTTTAGTGCTTAATGGGTCCAAAACCTTTTTAACCCTTTTAAATTTTAATAAGGGCCCATTAGTGTGTTAATTTTCTATTTAAACATTTCTAAACTAAAGCCTAACCCTAAACCTAGCTGCAGCCGCCCCTCCCATCCATCAGTAGCCTCCAATTTTTGAGAATAACAGCATCCCATAGGTTTCTTCAGTATTTTTCTAGAAAAATCTTCCCTCGCCTCTTTGGTGCAAGCCCTACGCGCGTATCTTCAAGTTTTGAGCACGTAAACATTAAGGCACGCCATGTATCTCCTTTTGCTCATCATTCATGTCGTATGTATGCTGATATGTGTGTCGTGTATGAGTATTTCTCGGTCCTTGTTTGTTAAAACGTTTATGCATTCGCTTTGTCATGAAATCCACATGTTTATGCTTTCAACTCACGTTTTAATGATTCTTGTACAAGGGGACTGCAGACTTTGGTCGCTAAGGGGATGTTCACATTGAAATTTATGGTGTCAAAGGGCTGGAATTTGGTGAGGGTCGAGATATTTGCATAGGCCTAAGGGTGCATCTTGTTTGCTTGAGTCTGGGTGGCTAGATCGGAAGATTTGGGTGCGCCGGTATCCAAGGGTCGTCCCTAGCCCTGGACCAGACCCTAGTTGGTCTAAGTCGTGGCCTACGGTGGCTCGAACATGGATGGAGTTAGTGGAGAAGCCGATGGAGGGTGAGTGAGTCAAGTTTGGTCACAGGTAGAGGTTCCTTGGTGGTTCTCGGCTGTTGGCATTTTTTAGCATGCATGGGGTTGTGAGCTTTGGTTAGGTCGGTCCAGTGGGGTCCTAAGGTGGGCTAGGAAGGGTTGGTCCGAGGCTGGTCAGAGGCGGTAGGTCCTAGGGTTGAAAATTTGCAAGTTTAGTGTATTAGGGTTTGAAGATGTATCCAGCAACCTTTGTGGCTTGTTTCATGAGTCATAAGTGGTCTGGAATGGGCGGTTTAGAGGCTAGAGATGTATATTTAAGTCATATTTCAAGTTGGAAAAACTTTGGCTGAAATTCGGGTTGATTCGGGTTAAAATCAGGACCCTAGTCCAAGTTTAAAACAAATCGAATAAGTTTTGGAACGGGCTAGAGTTTATGTCTAAGAAATCCTTTGTAGAACCCGTAAATCAGTCTACGTATAAGCCATGCATAATTCTAGACTTTTAAAATTTAATTGACTTCATTGCATGATTATTTTAAATGCATTTCTTTGAAGTTAATTATTATTTCAGTTCAGTAGTTTGATTTTTTTAGCATTTCAGTTATTTCAGTGAGGCCGGACCGGAGTTGGAGTTTAGAGATAAATTTAAGATTTCAGAAAATATATCCAGGATTTTATTTAGCTAGCAAGTAAGTTAATTTAAGTTAAAAAGAAGTTTAAGGAATTATTTAAGTTATTTGAGGTGAGTAGAAAAATAATTTATTTAAGTTCCTAAATTTATTCGGATCATTTTTGAGGTCGTACGAGAATTTACGGTGCGATGTGCCAAATTGACTCTCGAAAGAGCGTTTCACGTTTTGGCCTCCATTTCACCTAGATTTCGACCCTCATCATTATAGGAGCATTATTTCAGTATTTTAAGCGTATTTTAATCATGACTATATGTCGGTTCAGTGTCGGTTCAGGTTGGTTCGGAGTCATGATTAAATACGAAGTCATTAGGCGTCAGAGTCGCACTTTTTGAACGTAAATTGCATAGTTGGCCAAGTTTAAGCTATTGCATATTTTTCATGAAAGTTAGGTTGCAGCGAGCCTGGGGACGATCCAATTCAATCCAGTTGGTAACATATACAGGAATTTTCATTATGCCAGTTAATTATTTTACGTGCATTAAATATAAAATGATTATTTTTTTGAGATTTATGCGATATGGCTTGTGGTTCATTCACTATGTAGGAGTATTATTTTATACGGTCGCCAGTGACCGCTCAGTTCAGTTTGGTACCACCCGGTCGCCAGTGACCGGCCAGCTCAGTTCAGTTTCAGACTCCCCGGTAGCCAGTTACCGATCAGTTCAGCTTAGTGCAGTGGCCACAGGCGTAAAACATAATCTCAACAGAAAATTTTACCAGTTATTTCAGTGCAGGGCTCCAAGGAGCAAATATTTTTACTGTGATTTTCAGTTCAGTTATGCACGTATCATAATTGCTCAGCACAGATTATTTTCAGCATGCCTCATGACATGATATTTTATCCCATGCATATTTTACTTCAGATTTTACTCGTTACCTGCGATATATGCATGCTGAGTCTTTAGGCTCACTAGACTTGATTGTTGTAGGTACTGTTTAGGCCAGGGCCGAGGGCGGGGACCAGTGAGCTAGCTTGGGTCGGCAGTAGTGGCACCCGCGGACCTCAGTGCAGCAATTGTTATTTTATTCCGCAAACATTTTATCACTCGTTGGATATTTTTAAATTGTGATTTTTGGCAAACTTTATTTTCTTCCGCTGCGATATTTTAAACTTTGAACTAGATTTATCAATTGATTTTATGAATGAGGCCATTTAAGTTCTTTAAAAAAGAAAATTTTTAATTTTTCGCAAATTTTCAAGCGAGGATTTTCGGGCCTTTACAGTTGTTATCAGAGCGGTGGTTCTGTATAGGGTTACACTACTACTGACCGCGAGAAGCTCACGAAGCCACGTCTTCGGTCTGTAAGTTTTACAGTTCAGCATTTTATTTAAAGCATGAATTATTTTGCCAGCATGCTTCCATGAATTAATTTCGACCAGATTTTCAGTATTTCAGTGTTCATTCAAAATAAATTATAGAATTATGCATGTTAGTTACGTATGGGTTATGTTGGAACAGTATGCCCCCTAGACGTCAAGTAGGACGCCCGAGAGGTAGCGGCGAGCACCGTCGCGAGGACGATGATGATCAGAGACAAGAGAGGCAGACACCTCCTCCTCCTCCTCCACCTCCACCTCCACCCCCACCTGACATGAATGCCCAGATGCTAGCTGGGATGACACAGTTCTTCGCACAGTTTGCGGGGAACAATGCTGTGGTGACTAGGCCGACAGGGCCAGAGGCTGTTTACGAGCGATTCATGAAGATGCGTCCAAAAGAGTTTTCTGGGATGTCTGACCCCATGATTGCCGAGGGATGGATCAAATCCCTCGAGGTCATCTTCGAGTTTATGGAGCTGGGAGACGCAGACCGAGTCCGATGTGCCACCTATCTGTTCATTGGAGACGCCCGCTTATGGTGGGAAGGTGCCTCGGTAGCCCTGACCTTAGCTACACTTTCATGGACACGCTTTACGGAGGTTTTCTACTCCAAGTATTTTGCTGAGGAGGTTCGCACCAGGCTGACCACCGAGTTCATGAGCCTGCGACAGGATGATTTGACGGTTACGGAGTTCATCCGTAAGTTCGAGAGGGGCTGTCACTTTGTGCCCCTGATAGCGAATGATGCCAGAGCTAAGTTGATGCATTTCCTGGTGGGTCTACGGCCGATCTTGCGCCGGGATGTTAGGGTGTCTGACCCTGCTACTTATGAGATTGCTGTCTCCAAGGCCCTAGCCGCAGTGCAGGATCTACGGGATATCGAGAGGGGTCGTCAGGGCAAGCGCCCAGTCCAGGTACCACACCGCCCTCCTCCTCATCAGCATCAGCAGCAAAACAAGAGGCCATTTCATGGGCCGCCTAGAATCAGAGGCCAGCAGCCGCAGCAGCAGCAGGGGCGCCCAGCCCCGAGGACTTTTGAGCACCCAGTCTGTCCCAGGTGCTCACGCCGTCATCCTGGAGCGTGTATGGCTGGCTCAAGAAAGTGTTTTAAGTGTGGCAGCCCAGACCACATGTTGCTGCAGTGCCCTCAGAGAAATCTGCCTACTCAAGGCAGAGTTTTTGCTCTCCATGCCGCGGAAACAAACCCAGAGACTATGTTGTTGACAGGTACCTTTAAGCATTAAGATTTTATTCGAATTTCAGCGTTTTGGGAATCGGGATTTAGATTTTGAACTTAGAACTGTTATAGGATTGCATGCTCTACTCAGATTTATTTCGGGGGAATTAAGCTAGAAGAACCTTGACCTTTGCATGTCTATAAGTTTAGATCTTGTAGTGGGATTCAACTTAGAGTTCCGATCTTTCAGGGAGAATTTTTATATCTGGTTCCGCTACCAAGGCCTTGATAGATTCAGGGGCCACTCACTCGTTTATTTCGGAGGTCTTTGCAAACTTTCTCAAGGTCAAGACCTTGGGCTAGACATAGCCTTTTCAGTAGTGTTGCCGTCAGGCGAGAAGATGGCAGCCACCAATGTTATCCGAGATATAGATATGGAGCTGCACGGTAATCTTGTTTATGCGGATCTGATCGTGCTACCGATGCCAGAATTCGACATCATCCTAGGGATGGACTGGCTATTGAGGAACAGAGTGTTGATAGACTTCCAGCAGAGATCTGTTCTTGTCCGACCGCCTGGGATGGAGCAATTCTTATTTGATCCGGACAGGTACTTTCCTTTACCGCGCATTATTCCATATGTTCAGGCTAGGAAGCTCATGCATAGAGGGTGTCGGGCATTTCTAGCGACCTTTTTATCTGTCCCCGAGGAACCCAGCCAGTCAGCCTCAGATGTTCCGATTGTCAGAGATTTCTTAGACGTTTTTCCCGAAGACGTCTCTGGCATACCACCCGAGAGAGAGGTGGAGTTTTCCATCGAGCTTATGCCAGGTACGGCTCCGATATCCAAAGCGCCGTACCGACTAGCACCGACAGAGATGGCAGAGCTTAAGAAACAGATTCAGGAACTTCTCGACAAGGAGTTAATTCGCCCGAGCTTTTCTCCATGGGGCGCGCCGGTCTTATTTGTGAAGAAGAAGGATGGCTCGATGAGGCTTTGCATTGACTATCGGGAGTTGAACAGGGTTACAGTTAAGAACAAATACCCACTGCCGAGGATTGAGGATCTGTTTGACCAGTTGCAGGGAGCTTCGATTTTCTCCAAGATTGATCTGCGTTCTGGTTATCACCAGTTGAGGGTGAGAGATGCTGATGTTTCCAAAAATGCATTCAGGACTCGTTATGGCCACTACGAGTTCCTTGTGATGCCGTTCGGTTTGACCAATGCGCCAGCGATCTTCATGGATATCATGAATCACGTATTTCAGCCGTACCTCGACCAGTTTGTGATAGTGTTCATAGATGACATTCTCGTCTACTCCAAGAGTCGGAAGGATCACAGCAGACATCTGACCACAGTGCTGCAGACCTTGCAGAAGCACAAATTATTCGCAAAATTCAGTAAGTGCGAATTCAGGTTAGAGAAGGTGGCGTTCTTGGGCCACATTGTTTCTAGCAGTGGCATTGAGGTAGACCCGGCGAAAGTCGCTGTAGTCAGAGATTGGGTTGTGCCGCAGAATGCATCCGAGATCCGCAGTTTTCGTGGGCTGGCAGGATATTACAGGATATTCATTCAGGGATTCTCCTCCATTGCCGTTCCACTCACAGCACTGACAAAGAAGAATGCGAAGTTTGTGTGGAGCGATGACTGTCAGAAGAGCTTCGATACTTTGAAGCAAGCTCTTATTTCAGCACCAGTTTTGGCCACACCGTCAGGACCCGGCGCGTTTGTTCTATATGCCGATGCTTCGAAGCTCGGTCTTGGCGCAATATTGATGCAGCATGGGAGAGTGATAATATATGCTTCTCGACAGCTGAAAATCCACGAGAAGAACTACCCCACCCATGATCTAGAGTTGGCAGCCGTAGTATTCGCCCTGAAGATCTGGAGGCACTATTTGTATGGGGAGAAGTGCCAGATCTTTACCGACCACAAGAGCCTCAAGTATTTCTTTACGCAGATGGAGCTGAACATGCGTCAGAGGCATTGGTTGGAGCTTGTGAAAGACTACGATTGTGACATTAGCTACCACCCGGGTAAAGCTAATGTAGTTGCAGATGCTTTGAGTAGAAAAGTCGCAGTGATGGCTCACTTGACGATTCAGAGACCTTTTCAGACTGAGATGCAGAGGTTTGATCTCGAGACTTATCCTCGAGGTAGAGTTCCTCGTCTATCTACCTTGACCATTCAGTCTTCCCTTCTTGACCGTATTCGCAGAGGTCGGTCAGCAGATGAGCAATTGGCACAGTGGAAGAAGAGAGATGAAGCCAAGGGCAGTGTCTTGTATACAGTCACCGATGGTATTGTGAGATACTGAGACAGGATGTGGGTTCCTAGCAGTGATTCTATCCGAGCAGATATTCTAACAGAGGCCCACATGTCCCCGTACTCTATTCACCCTGGAGTACGAAGATGTACAAAGATCTGCAGCTATTGTATTGGTGGCTTGGTATGAAGAAGGACATCAGACGGTTTGTGTCCGAGTGTCTGACCTGTCAGTTAGTGAAGGCCGAGCATCAGAGACCAGCAGGTTTGCTCAAGCCTCTTCCTATTCCTGAGTGGAAGTGGGAGAACATTACCATGGATTTTGTGACCGGATTGCCGAGGTCAGCTAGAGGATCGAATGCCATTTGGGTGATTGTAGATCGTCTTACCAAATCAGCGCACTTCTTGCCTATTAAGACGACTTTCACGATGGTTCAGTATGCAGAGTTGTATAACCGGGAGATAGTCCGACTTCATGGTATTCCAGTTTCGATCGTATCTGACAGGGACCCTAGATTCACTTCCTCCTTTTGGAAGAGTTTGCATTCGACTTTGGGTACGAAGTTGCTGTTTAGCACAACTTTCCATCCGCAGACAGATGGGCAGTCGGAGCGAGTCATTCAGATTTTGGAGGATCTTATTCGTGCTTGCGTCATGGATTTCTCTAGGAGTTGGGAGTCGAACTTACAATTGGTAGAGTTCACCTATAACAACAGCTTCCAGTCTTCTATTGGTATGGCACCGTATGAAGCTTTGTACGGCCGTAAGTGCAGGTCTCTTGTTCATTGGGATGAAGTAGAAGAGAGAGCAGAGTTGGGTCCAGAGATTGTTCAGCAGGCAGCAGATGTAGTAGTCAAGATCCGTGATCGGATGAGTACTGCTCATAGTCGACAGAAAATCTATGCAGATCAGAGAAGGAGAGACTTAGAGTTTGCAGTGGGCGATCATGTCTTTGTGAAGGTGGCACCTATGAAGGGTGTCATGAGATTTGGGAAGAAAGGGAAGCTCAGTCCGAGGTTCATTGGACCGTTTGAGATCCTTGACAGAGTTGGGACGCTAGCTTATCGTGTAGCTCTTCCGCCGAATCTGGCCGGAGTACACAATGTCTTTCACGTCTCGATGCTGAGGAAGTATATGGAAAATCCTTCGCATGTGCTAAATTTTGAGCCGTTGCAGCTTACTCTGAACTTATCTTATGAGGAGAGACCCGTGCAGATCCTAGACAGACAGGAGAAGAAGCTTCGGAACAAGCTGGTTAAGCGAGTCAAAGTCAAATGGCTTAACCATTCTGAGGAGGAAGCTACGTGGGAGTCTGAGTCAGAGATGAGAGAGCGTTACCCCGAGTTATTCGGTGAGTTCTAATTTCGAGGACAAAATTTCTTTTAAGGGGGGAAGGATTGTGGAACCCGTAAATCAGTCTACGTATAAGCCATGCATAATTCTAGACTTTTAAAATTTAATTGACTTCATTGCATGATTATTTTAAATGCATTTCTTTGAAGTTAATTATTATTTCAGTTCAGTAGTTTGATTTTTTTAGCATTTCAGTTATTTCAGTGAGGCCGGACCGGAGTTGGAGTTCAGAGATAAATTTAAGATTTCAGAAAATATATCCAGGATTTTATTTAGCTAGCAAGTAAGTTAATTTAAGTTAAAAAGAAGTTTAAGGAATTATTTAAGTTATTTGAGGTTAGTAGAAAAATAATTTATTTAAGTTCCTAAATTAAGGGGTTAGTTCACTAAATTAATCAAAGGATTAGTGAGGCTTTTAAAGGATTATTAAATTACTAGATAATCAATATTCTCCCCTTCATTTTTATTTCAAAAATTCGGCCACCCCTTAGGGTAGTAAACAATTCTTTTGCCTTATCATCTTTTTATCTTTTCTTTGAATTTAATTAGTAGATTAATTCTTGGATTTTTGGGAGCACCTTTTAATTATTTAACAAGCATTATCCTAACCTAGTCTAGCTAAAGAAATCGGCCACCCCATCCTTTAGCACCCCAACAAATCGTTGGATATCAAACAACATTTCAAACTTGAAAAGAAGGTAGACTTGGTATCCCTTTATTAGTGGATCTCTCCCTCACTCTCCCAACCATTCTCCCCCCCCCCCCCCCCCAATTAATTTCGAGATTTTAGGGCACTTTTGAGAGGAGAAAAATCGTGAGTCTTAGCTAGAAGGAAAGGGAGAGAAATCGAGTAGAAAGAAAACAAGAGAAACGTTCCACTCCTCCGCGTCGCGTCGTCGTTGTTTTATTCATTTTTCGTTCGAACGAACCAGGCATGTCTATACATTTTCTAAACCTCAATCAAGTCCTATTAGCATATTTTTAACGTTACATGATCATCATTTCGTAGCAAAACCGAAGTATATCAAGAGTTTGCAAAAAAGAAAATGCAAGTGCAGAATTTTCGGTTCCTCCTTGTGCAGTTCACGGTTTTGCTTGTTTGTGTGTATTCAGGTGATTGGCTCGACTCCAGGCTCCCAGGGCGACTTATATACATGTAGTAGGATGCGTTAGGACCATGTTGGTCCATTCAAACCAGCCCCATGCTTGCTGGAAATTCAGAATGACAGCAGCTTTTCTTTTGCGTCGCTTATGTTCGAATTTTTGGTGTTTGCTGTCAAAAAGGGGACGTTCCCGATCTTGGCTGCCCTAGGGGCTATAGCCAGGGTTAGAATATCTCCTTTTGATGTTTAAGACGTGACCAAGTCACCCTTTTGAGGCTTGGTCCACGACAAGGTCGGTCTTTAAATCAAAACGCAAGAGCAGCCCCATCGGTCTTCCAAATTTCTGGATGTTGTGTGAGTTGAGTTTCGAGTTTTTGGTGGATTGGTATGGATCTTGGTTGGCCTATGGCCCTTAGCCATGGTTCATACCATACCACGAGATGTCTAGATCGTGCCATGGTCGATCGAATGGCCACTGGAACGACGCGAGACAACCAACGAAGCAAGAACAGCCCCCTCCCCTCTCAGCCTTCAGTTTTGACAGCAAGTGTGTTCGTTCTGTTGTGGCGTGGGGTGGATCTTGGTTGGCCTAGGGCCCTTAGCCATGGTTTACACCTTGCCCCTAGATGTCTAGATCGTGCCATGGTCAATGAAATGGCCACTGGAACGACACGAGACAACAAACGAATCCAAACTCCCTACGCGCGCAGGATTTACTTCTCGGCTAGGTGTGTAGTCTCGTTTCTGGTGTGGTGCGAATTGTGGCTGGTCTTGTGCCCTTAGCCATGGTTCAAATAATTCCTTGGGATGTTGGCAAGAGTCTCTGGTCGGTGGTTCACGCCCCTAATGGCCGATAGTCTCGAAACCAACGCAAGTCTTGTAGTTGCGCAGCTGCTGGAATTTACAGCAAGTTGCTGTGTCGGTTCAGAGGCTCGTTCGAGTTCTCGGTCGGCTTTTAGCCTATGGCCTTGGACTGGACAGTGCCCATTTGAGTTGGAAAGGTCATGTTTTTGACCGTTCGTGATTCGGATCATTTTTGAGGTCGTACGAGAATTTACGGTGCGATGTGCCAAATTGACTCTCGAAAGAGCGTTTCACGTTTTGGCCTCCATTTCACGTAGATTTCGACCCTCATCATTATAGGAGCATTATTTCAGTATTTTAAGCGTATTTTAATCATGACTATATATCGGTTCAGTGTCGGTTCAGGTTGGTTCGGAGTCATGATTAAATACGAAGTCATTAGGCGTTAGAGTCGCACTTTTTGAACGTAAATTGCATAGTTGGCCAAGTTTAAGCTATTGAAATTCAATAGCTAGAAGACAGAGACCATCCAGCATTGATATGATAATATTGCATAGCCGAGATTTGTACCTTATGTGTGAGAGAAAATTACTAGTACTTTTCTTGTTTTGTTGTATATATCTGTGTGTATATATTATAAGCTTTTGATAATATTTTTTAAATAAGCACGGTCTCTCAATATTATCAGAATTTTCTTGAATCAGGATTCTATTTTAATTAAGATTTTGTATTTTCATTATTTAAAAACTCACATTTGATATTTTCCACTCTTAAAAATGCTATGCATAATTAAATTTTGATAATTCATGATATATATTTATATATATACATACATATATATAGACACACACATATATATAATTAAATAATGATTATTATTTATTTAATTATTTATTAGTTACCTAATTAATTCTAGATTATTTTAGAATATTTTATGAGAATCTTACTTAATAATTGCTACTACTAATTCATTATTTAATTGGTATATTCTAAATTCAATGATAAATAATTGTGAACTCATTATAATCTCAATCGACGATTAGACAATATCGATGTATTGAGAGTACAAATCTCGTTCATATAATGAAAAACGAACATTTCGAATGTCAAAATTTTCATTAATCAATTTTTGACAGTTGTCAGTTTTGTTAACTCATTCATTAAAACAGAGCATTTCACTCTTCTCACTCAATTATCCGTTAAACTAACTCCCATAACTTCCAATCATGAAAAATATAAACCCCTTTATAAGCAATCCGTATAATCTCCATCAAATTACAATAACCAAATTCAACTCTTTGAATTCGACTATCTCAACGGTGTCACTGAATCCGATACTTGTGTGACCTTCAATGGTTAGTGATAGGATCAGTTGGTAAGTGAAAGAGTGTTTAGAAGGGGGGAGGGAGGAGGGTTTTGAATAAACACTTGACAATCTTATCACTTTATCGAATAATGAGTCAGTTTAGTGATAACCTAAACTCGAGAATATTGTTATGTCAATGCCAATCAGTTAACTAATGAAAGTGCGAAAATAAACTGAATAACAGATAGAATAAAACTGAAAATAAGAGACACAATATTTATGGTTATTCGGAGATTTCAAACATCCTACGTCGCCCCTTCTATCTAGAAGATATGATATTTACTAAAAGACTTTGATCTATACAACGATTTGTACAAACCCACTTCAGTTTGAACTTACCACTGCCAAGACAGAAACTCTTAGTATCAATATTGTTTATCAGTACTCAACTGATATGAAACTTCTTAGCACAACTGATATTTATAAAATCAAATAATACAACAGTAAGTGTTTGTGCTTGTAAGCTCAAAATATAGCCTTGAATGCTATGAATGTGTATGCTAAGTGTGAACTTTTGAAATCTTTTAAATATGAACAAAAAGCTTGTGAAGATTTCAGCAAAGTAACAGCTTGGATGATTGAATACGTGATATTTTTTTCCAGTTGCTCTTCTCGCCTATTTGTAGGTTTTGCTTCCAATGGTAGCATTGAATGCATTTTGAATCTTTATATCCATTGTTAGACACTTCAACTGAAGAGCTCAAAATCAGTCCTCGTAAAACCAATGCATTTATTTAAATTTTTACTTATTTAATTAATTTTAAAATGATTTTTATCGACGCATGATTTTTGAAATTGCATAATTTTGAATTATTACAAGTTTATGTAATACGCGTTAAAATATTTTTTTCGAGTTTCATGTTTCAGGCAAATATTCTATGCAGGATCAAGGACAGGAGACCGACGACTATTTATGTAAAATGTGGTATTTTATTTCAAGTCAAGAAAGTGTCATTTTAAATGATTTATGAAGTTTTAAGTATTTTAAAGCCTAATTCAATTATTAGGTGATTTTAAGAATTTAAAGTTTCAAAGTTATCACTTGAGTATTTTATTATAAATTATGGGATTTTTAGTAGAAATTAATATTGAGTTAGTATTCTTAATTAACAAGTTAATTAGTTATTAAACCCTTAATACCCCACTAACCCACTAACCCACCAAACATTAACACACACACATGCGTTACACACACACATGCACTATATACACACACACACTTGGCCTATGACACACATATCTCTTGCACCCTTTCATATATTTTTTTTTTGTTTGGAGAGAATTTGGAGGGATCGTAGGCTCTTTCTTCAGAATCCCCATCTCCACCTTTCTCCTTCAAAATTTCAGCAACCACACGTTAATTTTAGTAGAAAAATCGTGCCTCAAGTCGCCCGGATCGCTTCCCGCACCGCGTCGTTTCGTTATTCGCCGTTTCGTGAGTTTTAAAGATCAAAGGCATGTAATTCTTTCCTTTTTGCATTGATCTTGTCATAATAATTATTTTGATGTATATTGTATTAAAACATGTATATGTTATGCAAAGGTTTGAGCAAAAATGTTTGAAACGATTTTGGATCACAAAAATCGAGTCTTTTGTATTTTCGAATACTGGGAATTTTCATTCGATTTTCTGGAAAAAATTTCAACATATAAAACATAGACATTTTAATACCTTCGATTTGATGGTAAATTCATAATTTTTGGATAAGAAACGAGTGAGTTATGATCATTTTCGTGGGACTGCACAAGCTGTGAAATTTCTGTGTCATAAAATCCGTCACCCTATGTTATTTCGAATTCTGAGACTTATAGGTTGGTTTTCTGGAAATGTTTTCAATATATGATTTGTAGCACATCATGTTATTTTCAATTTGACAGTAAATCCGCATTTTTCTGATAAGAAATGAGGGAGATATGATTTTTACCGTGACATCGCTCAAGCTGCGAAAATTTGTGCATGTTCTTCTCGTTTTCTCAAGTTTTGTTTGCAGGCTTCATTGGGATCTTCTGAATCTTTGCTGCTTTGGTTAGGGCAGCATGTCCAGAGCATATCAATGAAGCCCTCGCCGTTTTTAAGTATGTTCGACGTGTAAAAGAAAATGTTTTATTTTTGAGGTATGCTAAATTACTTGTGACCAAATATGAATGGGCTTGGAAGTCGGTGAACGTGGCCGAGGACCTCTCCACCGCGGTAAAGTATGACCGGGTTTGATTCGGATTGTAAAGCGGTAAAGTATGACCAGAGACCAATCCACCCGGTAAAGTATGACCGATGATCTTATGCATGTGGTTGTGGACATCCCTGCCAGCCTAGTACTGTGGTTTAGTCTGATCAGGCACATTTATTTATGGGTCACTTGCTTTGAAACATATCTGTACGCAAAATGATGTTATGCATGTTCAAGTATGTATGATGCAAGTATGTTTATAAAAAAAGTTTAGGAAATGATGGCACGACTACGTTTATGTTCGTATGTTCAAGTTCAAGTATGTACGCTCTACTTTAAAATGCATGTTGATTTAATACATGTTATTTGTTATTCTCAGTTTATACATGTTGAGTCTTTAGACTCACTAGACTTGATCGATGCAGGTGAGGGCAAGTATGAGGAGACGAGGGGTGGGGACCAATGAGCCAGCTCGATCTGTGTAGGAGGCTAAACCCGAGGACCGCCTATGTTTTTAAGTCATTATGCATGTTTCAAATACTTCAATTTTCCCGAGACTGTTTGCGGTGTTTAAACGATTACCTTTATGCAAACTTTGTTTGTAATTGTTTTCATTTCAAATATTTTTAGACGAGCAGATTATTTTCATCGCGATTTGAAGGTTTATTACTAATTTAAGAAAGTTTTTATTTTTCCACAAATTTCAATTATTTCAAAAACACGGTACGTTACAGTTTGTATCAGAGAAATGTTGTTGTAGAGGGTTATCCCTACTGCCCGTTTCTAGAAGCTCACGAAGTCACACCACAAGTCTGTAAGTTTTAACGTTTTAAATTCTTTCATGTAGTAAGCTTGAAGTCATGATTTCAGTATGTACATGTTTTAGATTCGAATTACGTGCATCTTATGATATAGATATTATGTTCATGCACGTTGGGTTTACGTGTTGGGTAAATAATGAAACAGTATGCCTCTTAGACGTATGGTTGCCCGTGGAGCAAGGGATGAGAATGGGGAAGCTCAGGAGGGGAGAGGGCGTTTTTTCTTTCACAATAAGACCTGGACGATTACACTCCTCCTCGTCCACCGCCAGATATGAAAGAAAGCTCAGATGTTTGCAGGGATGACTCAATTCTTTGCACATTTTGTGGGGAAAAACGCGGCCATAGATACAGGTACGAGGCCCAGACCAGAGGCTGTTTATGAGCGGTTCAGGAGAATGGACCCAAAAGAGTTCTTGGGGACTAGTGATCCGATAATAGCTGAAGATGGATTAAGTCCATCGAGGGTATTTTTGCTTTCATGGAGCTGCATGATGCAGACAGAGTTAGATGTGTCACTTTCCTGTTGACAGGAGATGCCAGACTGTGGTAGGAGAGCGCATCTGTGTCGGTGAATTTGCAAACATTGACTGGGATGGTTTCAAGGAGGTCTTCTACTCCAAGTACTTCACTGAAGAAGCACGCTTCCGCCTGACTAGGGAGTTTATGACTTTGTGGCATGGAGACAACATCGTTGCAGAGTTTGTCAGGAAGTTTGAGAGGGGGTGTAACTTTGTGCCCCTAATTGCTAATGACGCCCGGGAGAAGTTGAGGCACTTCATTGATGGGTTACGACCGATCTTGCGCCGTGATGTGAGAGTTGCTGGTTCTACCACATATGTCATTGCCGTGTCGAGAGCCCTGGCTGCGGAGCAGGACCAGAGGGACATTGAGAACTATAGGCAGGGCAAGAGGCCCTATCAAGCACCTCAGCAGCAGCGACCCCTGTTTAAGAGGCCTTTCAAAGGACAACAAGGGAAGAGGCAATTTCAAGGACCGCGAAGGGAAAGGGTCCTATTCCAAAACAGAAGGCTCCTCAGAGGCCGGAGTACCCAGTGTGTCCGAAGTGCAACCGTCAACACATGGGCCAGTGTTTATGGGGTTCTGGAAAATGCTTCAAGTGCGGAGCTGTTGCGACTTTGATTGTTGCACTCCCAAGAGAAAGTTGTCCACAAGTAATATAATTCGGTGAGTCCGAATATCGTATCCACAGGAAAGCTAAGGTTATTACATGTCCACTACAATGTCTTTTTGTTTTGTTTTTGTTTTTGTTTCTTTTTAATTTTAATTGTTTGAATATTTAATGGGTAAATTTTAATTGTTCAAATTTTAATTTAAGTAGTTGAGATTAAAGGATCCACTCTTGGTATTTTAATAAAGTTAACATTAACGAACAATATTGAAATCCACTTAATAAAATGGTTCCAATATATTAAATAATCATCTTTATATTATGTTTTAAATTATTATCTCATAAATATATAATATATACCAAAACTTATAAATGTGGTCAAGTATTTATTGTGCTATATATATATTGTTGAGGATCGAAGTTGAGTTTAGAGGGGGGGGGGGTGAATAAACTCTACTCGTTTTTCGTTCTGATGAGGTACTAAAATCCTGTTAAGGATAGTAGTTGATCTTGTGCGAATACTTTCACTTGATTACAATAAAATGTGCGGAAACAATCTGATGAAGTAGTTGAAAAACAATAAAATAGTAGGCAGCAGTTGTTTATGGAAGTTCGAAGATAAACTCTTCTACGTCTCCCCTTCTTCTGTTTCCAGAAGGTATAACTAAAAGACTTTGGATATTACAGTACAACTCTTGTACACACCCACTTCAGAAGGACTTACACCTCAGCCTACTGAAACTCTTAGTTTCTCAACTCACAAAAATGCGAAACAAAAAGATCTGAAAAGACTCTTTTCAGATTACAGACTCTTCTGACAAAGTTTAAATGATGTAAAGATCGTGAAGAGTGTAAGAATCAGTAGCACAAGATGATCTTCAAAAGATCAGATATAAGCTATGAAGCGTGTGCTACTTTTCTTTGTGTTGAACTTTTAAATGTTCAAGGAATTTTGATATTCGTCTGATAAGAGAAAAGCTTTGTTCCTTGAAGAATGATAATAAGCGAAGTGTCGTGTCGAACAAGGATTTGATCCAAGTATATATAATCGACTGAGTTCGACGTTCACAATCAGAGTATGTCTTCAGATAACTGATACAATCAGCTTTATTACCGAAAAAGAGCGATAGATATGAAACAGTAAAGGTGAAAAGGTGAAATTTGAAATAGATATACAGCCGTCAAATAAACATAAAGACACGTGTCAGTATGTTTAAGATATACGAATGATTTGAAAATTTTGAAAAAGGGCGGGCTGTCCAGACGGTTACTAAAAAAAATCAGAAGAGGATTTGTCATTTTATGATAACTTCTGCTTGAAGTTTCAGGGTGCTGAGATATTTAAACACTTTGACAAAAACCAGCAGACTTGAAGTTTTATCGAAAAGACAAACATTCTCTCTGTTTTCTGAAAAGGTGTCAAACTCTTAGTCTGACTAAAATACTGTTCCCCCTCGGTAAATGCAATTAATAAGTGGTCATAATTGCGACAAGTGACTCTTGGCCATCTCTCAATCTGAGCCGTTGAAAATGAAAAGTCGCAATCTTGCGATTCACAAGAGTCTTTGTTCCCTCTATAAATACCTGCATATCTTGAATGAAGTTAAACAGATGAACTTCAAAAAAAATGAAAACTCAAGTAAAAAGAGAGTTAGAGTTTGATTCAGGAGTCGAAGCAAAACTGTTCAGAGAGAAGTTTGAGAATATCATTATTTTCGTAATGATCCTTGAAATACACTCCTGGAGTTGTAGTCTCCACAGTCAAGCAGATCTTTTGCTTCGATTGAGTTTGAAATGTAGCATCGATTTCTTCCAGAAGCATGCTAATGCAATAAGAGAGTGCTGGTGGATTGATGATGCTGAAATCCTCTATGATGCCCTGTAAGGCATCTAAAAAATACATTAGTGCTGACAAGACCCAAGCTTGCTAGATTCTTTCTAGGCCTTGAGCTTGCTGGATTCTCTTGTTCCTGTTGAAGTACTTTGCAAGCAAATAATAGAGAACGTCTATTACTGAAGACAAAAGCTAAATGTAACGCTACTGGTTAAATAGCATTGAAGATCTACTGTTTTTACTTTTGCATCGTGTTATGTACTGAAATGGTTTCTAATAAAGTTCCAGTTTACGTATCTGACTTTCCTTTTGCTTTTCTGCAAATATCTTACTGTTAGTTCAATACGATAAATAAGCGAGTAAGAATAAAAGTTAACTAAGTTAACAGAAAATAATCAAGTTAAATCTATCAAACCAAAAGAATTACGAAAATAAGAAAACTTATTTTCTGGTAAGGGTTTCGTGAAGATATCTGCTGTTTGTTGATCAGTAGAAACATATTCCAGACGAATGTTCTTCTTCTGCACATGATCTCTAATAAAGTGATGTCTGATGTCTATGTGCTTCGTTCTGGAATGAAGTACTGGATTTTGTGTGATTGCAATTGCACTGGTATTGTCACAGAATATAGGTGATTCGGAGGCTTGAATCCCATAGTCTCTTAACTGTTGTTGAATCCACAATATCTGAGAGTAGCAGCTTCCAGCAGCCAGATATTCTGCTTCTGCAGTAGATGTGGCTATGGAAGTCTGTTTCTTGCTAAACCAGGATATCAGCCTATCACCAAGAAATTGACAAAACCCACTTGTGCTTTTTAGGTCTAGTTTGCAACCTGCATAATCAGCATCTGAATATCCAATAAAATTTAACGATGAATCATTGGGATACCATAAGCCGACATTTTTGAGTTCCTTTCAAGTACTTCAAAATACGTTTAGCAGCAATATAATGAGATTGTTTGGGGTTAGATTGAAATCTAGCACAAATGCAAACAGCTAACATGATATCTGGTCTACTGGCAGTTAAATATAATAATGAACCAATAAGACCTCGATACTGAGTTACCTCTATTGGAATACCACTTTCATCTTTATCAAGCTTAATAGATGAGCTCGTTGGAGTAGAAGCAGCAGAGCATGCTTCCATTCCAAACTTTTTCAGAAGCTCCTTGGTGTACTTGGCTTGATTTATAAAGATTCCAGTCTCTGATTGCTTAATCTGTAATCCTAGGAAGAATGTTAATTCTCCCATCATACTCATTTCAAATTTATCCCGCATCAATTTTCCAAACTTTGCACATAATTTGGGGTTAGTTGACCCAAAAATAATATCATCAACACATATCTGTACTAAAAGAATGTGCTTATTCTTGACTAAAGTAAATAAAGTTTTATCTACTGCTCCAATGGTAAAATCATGATCAATAAAAAATTGTGATAGAGTGTCATTCCAAGCTCTAGGTGCCTGTTTTAGACCATATAATGCTTTGTGTAATTTAAATACATGATGCGGAGAGAAATGATCGATAAAACCTGGAGGTTGTTTGACGTATACTTCTTCTTGTAAAAGACCATTTAGAAAAGCACTTTTCACATCCATTTGATATACTTTGAAATGGCTGGAGCATACACTCTTAACGCTTATCAAGTTAACTTTGCTTCGGTTCTCAACATCAAGGATGCGAATCTCATGAAAATGTTTCAGGATATTGAAAAATCGGGACTCCGGAAATTCCTGGAAGCACCAGCAGTTATTTACAAAAATGCTCTTCTGGAATTTTACGCTAAAGCAACATTGCATGAAGGAAGGATTGTTCATACTCAAGGAGATGCATCTATCTCTATTGATGCCGCACACTTAGGAGCAACCTTCCTCCTTCCACTTTCAGGTACATCTGAACTCTCTTATATTTCCAAGACAGATATGTCTGTTGCACTCAGCTCTTTCTCAGCATCTGGAGAAGAAGTATCTCCTTCTTGTCACAAGAAATTGCTCAAAATAGAATATCAGATTCTGGCCGATATTGTGACTAAAGCTATTTTGATCAAAGCTGGCACCTTCGACAAGTTGACGAAGGAGAAGGTTCAAGTAATGACTGCCATCACTAAGGGGATTAAGGTGGACTGGAGTCATTTTATTTTCAGAATTATGAAGGATATGGTTGTCAGGAGGAGTTCTGGTTTTGCTGTTCAGATCAGCGCTTTGTTCAAGGATGCTGGTTTTGCCTCTACCAGTGATCTAGATGCTACTTCAGTCACCATGATTGATGCTGCAAATGTACTGGCTTTAAGGCCTATGCCAACCGTGACGGAGTTTGTTGCGTTGAAGAAGGAAATTGGGGAAACTGCTTCTGAGGCTTCAAAACCTCAAAAGAAAATTTCAAAGAAACGAGTGGTTATTTCGACGGATTCAGACAAAACAGTATCAAAAGAGTCTGCTGCTGCTGTTCAACCAGCAGTGCCAACCCCAGCTAAGAAGAAACCGCGCACCATTCTTAAGATTAAGAAGACAGCAGCACTGACTGAAATTGAGAAAGTATCTATTCGACAGGTCTTTCCAGAAGCGGTTCCTTCTGCTCGATCAACTGCTTTTCGACTGCACACGCTACTGCGTCTGTTTCAGCACCTTCTACTGCTACTGTTTTGAAGCCAACATCTGGAATAGTTATTCGAGAACCAACAAGCGGGTCTTCTGCTTTTCTACCCATTGTGCCTATTTCATCTTCTGTCAAAGGCAAAGGGAAAATGGTTGAAGAACCACCTATTTTTGGTCACAAGACCACTGTCACCACCGGCGTTGATCTTCATCTAGCCGAGATTGAAACCTCTGCAAACGATGACATGCGTTTCTTTGATGAATGGCATACTGTCCGACTATTCCACTCTTTTGCTTACTTCAAAACAAAAGGGAATTATGGCAAGATGATGAATGCAGAAAAGAAGATTTTTCAGCTGACAAAAACAGAAAATGTCATCGAGGCCTTGCGAAGAAGGAATTTTATCCTCGATCAGCTGAAGTGTCAGAAATTAGAATCGGTTCTGAAAGTTCTTCAATCAAATTTTGATCCTGCTGTTCCTACTGCTGTTCAGGATCAAAATGTTATTATGATTCTTTCTGACAGATTAAAGCATATGAGTGAGCAACTTCTTGCTCAAGAACAAGGCTTTGGAGAGCCTATTGTCTATCATGTTGGCCTTGTCCCAATCTTTCAACAGAATCAGACAGTTGAGGAAAGGACTACAGCCTCTCCAAAGGCTGCTGCTCTTAGTACTCCTGCATCTCTGACTAGGCCCACTCCGTCATCATCACTATTTCCCGTGCATGAACTGGATTCGGTTGAGGAAGTCATTGAATCAATTATCCCTTCAGTCTCCACTACTCTGGAAGCAGCACCGGCTATTTCATTGCCCCCTTCTGGTTCTCCTAACCCAGGGCAACAAATAGCAGAACCAGATGCTACTTCTTTACTGCCGAATTTAGAGATGTTTTCTGCTGCTCATCAAGCAGAAATGAAGATTCTTCTGGAATAGCCTTTTGCACCTTCTACTGAAGCACCTTCAGATTCACAGGCTGTTATTGCACCAACGGAAGAAGCTTTGGCCTCTGACTTGGCCGTTCCTATTGAAGAAATTGCTCTTCCCATGATTGCTGATGAACCTAGTGTTTCTACAATTCCAGCAGAAAGCACAGCAGACCTTGCTCCTTCTACTGCCTTGATGGATGCTAATCTTGTTTCTACTGCGTTGACTGTCTCTCTTCTTGTTTTGACTGAGACGAACTCTCGTTTTTCTGAGATTAAACAACGAATTCTTGCGCGAACTCCCTCCCCGGAATCAGATGCATTTAACCTGGAACATCAGATTGAGTCTCTACAAACCGAACTCAACAACATCTCTGCTTTAGTGAAACGTATAACTTGTGAAAACATTTCGGAATTCAGTGGTGCTCAATCTTTCAGAGAACGAATGGGCAAACACATCTATAACACTAAGGAGACCATGGACAAGATGTATGCTGAAACCGTCGTTTTCAGACAAGCTATCTCGAGAACTCACGACACCATCATGCTTGCTCAAAATGATATACTCACTCGAATCACTGAGCATGATGATCTCTTTCGATCACTATCTACTTCTGTAGAACTTTTGGATGCCAAGATTGACTCTCAAAATCAATCTATCACTGCATTATATAATCGCATCTCTTCTCAGACCCCGTATCTGGAGATGCTAGCCGATGGGATTCAAAATATTTCCGGCAGACTGAGTGACTTCTTTAACCATGTGGTTGCCGCTGATGCCAAAAAGGGGGAAGATAGAGGAGATCAAGCAGGAGCTAGGCAAACAGAAGATGAGGCTGAAACTTCTAACAGAAGAGATCAAGAACCTCAGAATGAAGAAATCATTTACAGGGATATTGGAACCGATTGATTTTTTTTTCTTATTACTTTATTGACATTATCCGTTTGTTTAAATGATTATCTGTTTTATTTAACAACTTTCTACTGTTTCGGTTTTGGCATCACCACAAAAGGGGAAATTGTTAGACATGAATTTTATTGTGGCGATGATAACTAAGACCAGTAGACCAGCAGACCAGAACAATAGAATAACTTATCAGTAGCTGCTGATCTACTATAACTAAACCAGTAGAAAGGGATAACAATACAAAACCAGTAGAGAACGTTTTCTAATGTTGCTATCTTAATGGTAACAATTAAGATAGCAACGTTAGAAAACGTTCTCTACTGGTTTTGTATTGTTATCCCTTTCTACTGGTTTAGTTATAGTAGATCAGCAGCTACTGATAAGTTATTCTATTGTTCTGGTCTGCTTGTCTACTGGTCTTAGTTATCATCGCCACAATAAAATTCATGTCCAACATATATATATTTGTAAACACTAAATCAAGGTTCCCACTTTAAATGGTTGGTAAAACCAAACTAACATTTAAATGGTACCAAGAAAATATTATTATGATATATTTATATATAGTAAATCAAGGAATCCAAGTTAAATGGTTGGTAAAACCAAACTAACATTTAAATGGTTCCAAGAATTTAATATTATAATATATTTATATATAATAAATCAAGGCATCCACTTTAAATGGTTGGTAATACCAAACTAACATTTAAATGGTTCCAAGAATTTAGTGTAACATATAGCAACAATAAATCAAAACTCCCACTTATAAGTAGGGTATAAAAATGCTTAAAGAAATAAATATAACATAAACAATAAATAATGATTAAATAATATAAAACATAGATTCTTACCTTTTAATAACCTTATTATCATGCCAAGAGTTTCACCTTATCATCTCAACTTTAGGAAGTTAGCTATTCATTATTCAAAGTGTAAAACTTTGAATATGAAATTAACATGCTAATTATATTTAAATGAAGAAATAAAGGAAAAATATAGAGAGAAATATTATGAACTCAAAGGTTTGTTCATAGAATGAGGGATATCCCAATACATTACAATGCACCCCTATTTATAGCCAAATTTGGGGAGACAACCACAAATAAAATATTATTTTTTACACATAAGTCTTCATTGGTGTTCCAAGAAATTAATATTATATTACACATCACTTTTGAAGATCTTCTTCTCCGAATTTGCTTCTTCACATAAAAAGAAACGTGTGGATAATTGAGTTGTCTAGTTGTTGTATTTTTTTCAGATTATTTGACCAAGTAAATTGAGAGATATGGTCAAAATACTAGAGCATGGTAAAACTGTCACTCCTTTGGTAACTTTATTTGTTGCATAATTTGATCCCACTTGTGAGAAGATTTTTATCTCATGCTTTCCATCAATATTGTAGATATTAACATCAACTTTCTACAGGTCCAAGAATCATCTTAATCCCATTTACAACGCCAAGTTTATTCGTGTTTTATCTAACCTGTAAAAATAGTAAAAACTTATAATTACACAACAACTTATATTTTATACAATTTATTATAAAACATATAATATTTAAACATTTAGTAAAACAAAAACTATGTATTTATATAATAAAACATTTAATTAGTATACAATATTTTATCTATATCACACTCCCCAACCAGCTTATTGCTAGTCCCTAGCAATTTAAACGTTAATAGCAACACAAAACATATTGATTAATTTAAATAGAAATGTAATCAAAACTATCCAAGTGTTTAAATTAAATTTGAAAACTGTCAAAGTTATACAAAGATCATTATAATTATAATTTATAAAATAATCTGAACTGATCAATTCAAAGCTTGTTTTCAGGTAGTTAAATGTACATGGCCTTCAGAAATTCCTAATAAGAGTCTCAACTCCATATTCTCACAGGTTAATAAGTGTTTCAATTTATGAGAATGATTTCTTTCATGGAGTTGGAATACAGATAAATGCTCAGGAAAATGGTTTACAGAATGCAGACAGACAAACGAGCCAAACTAATCAAAAGATAGGAAATCCATTGATTTAAAATCCAGTTGTTCTTATTATAAATTTTTTTCCTGATTTTTTTTACATCATGGAATCAGACTAAGTTTATGCTTCTTGTCCACATATTTATTTAATTTGTACAATGTATTTCTCTCTTTCTTTCTTTTTTTCTTTTTTTTATTTGTATTTTTATGAGAGATAAATGAGTCGCAGCATGTAATTTAAAAATTACATTGATCTTCAACATCTTTATTTTTTTTCTTTTCTTTTTTTTTTCAGGAAATATCAATTTTTTTTTTCAAAATAAGAACACAAGATCTAAACAATAGATAGCCTCTCTGATGATCAATAAAGGCTCGCAAGCTGTTTTCTCAATCCTCTCCTCTCACTCACAAAATATGTGTGAGTTTAAAAATTTTAGGCACTCTTATCAGGTATATCATGAGCCACATACTTTAATAACTGATTTTATCACAATGGTTAAACATTAAAAAAGATTTCATAAATCATATTTTTATAGTGATCAAAATATTAAAATTGACTTTTTTTTTTCAAATAAAAATTTAAACATACTTAAATAGATTATTACAATTTCTAATCTAAACCTTTCAAACATGTAATGTATGACATTTTTGCAAAAATTAATAAGATACAAACAATAAACATGATTTTATTTTAAAATAATATATATATTTTTTATTTTTAAGTTTTTTCTTTTAAAAAAATTTTTTAAATTTTTTTTTTTTTTATGTTTTCTCCCCCCAGTCAGAATATGACATTGTCCCTAATGTCAAAATAACTATTAATAAAGAGTACATGATGAAAGAGATATCACCTGGAATTTTATTGAAGATAACAAACTGAAGCAAACGCAAACCAATCCACGACGTTTGAATCAATGATCCAACTTCCTTTCTTACTGCTTGATTGCGACCAATTGATATTTTCTGTCATCGGATCAGGCTTATGAACAAAAGCTTCCAAATCATCAATTAATTGCTCGACAGTCGAAGCACAGATGAGCATCCGTCGTGAATTTTCTGAAATGAAATTCTGTTCCACAGCTTTATCAAGAAATGTCAACAAACTGTCATAATAATTATTGATATTCAACAAGCCCACAGGTTTATTATGGATATTAAGTTGTGCCCAAGAAACAGTGTGAAAAATTTCTTCTAATGTACCAAAACCACTTGGTAGTGCGATAAAAGCATCAGAATTTTCAATCATTTTGGTGATTCTTTCATACATAGAAGAAACTTTTAATTCTTCCCCAATCGTAACACCTGTAATATTTCCTTCAGCTAAAGCTGTAGGAATAATACCCAAAACCTGACTACCTCCAAGATGAGCAGATGTTGAAACAGATCCCATTAACCCAATATTACCTCTCCCATATACCAAGTGAATTTTTCTCTCAGCCAATATCTTTCCAAGATTATTCGCTGCTTCTACAAACACTTCATTTTTTCCAAGACTCGACCCACAAAATACACAAATATTTTTCAATGTTTGTCCAGAGGATCCAGCCATGTTTTTACTTTCTTTTTTTTTTCTGCGAAAATAGAGAGAAAGATGAGATATTTTATAGGGGTAATATGTTATCATGACAAAACTATGGGTCACAGCTGTAAACAGAATAAATAGTAAAAACAATAATGACACACATGCATATAAACAGTAGTGTGATTGTGGCTCACAATTTTCCTCTGGTTTTACGTCCAGAAACGACTTCAAAGTCTTCTATGAGTCGAGGATATGCTTCTCATCCAATTTTCTTATAAATTGGCAAACATGGTCTTTTTTAGTCGGATTCCCAAGACTATGACGCTCATCTTGGAATTTTTTCCATAAACGGAGAAGTTCAATATGCACATGTCCACTAGAATGCGTCTCAAGAGTCAATAAGATGTTATCTAAAGACTCCTTACTCAGCCCATTCTTAATGAAATCAATTTTATCTTCTCTGTTATTGGAAACACATCCTAAAGATCTGCATCATTTGTCACAAGTCCATCTCGCACACTTATGACAAACCCCTAAACTTTTGGCCCTTTGTTTTTTCGCATAAGTGCTTTTTCCTAATCCAGGCAAATACCGAATGAGCAATGATTGTGGAACTTCTCCTCCTAATCGGACCTTAGCTTCTATTACAAGACGAATATCTTCTGGAATTCATTTTTTCATTAGCAATCTCAATCTTTCACACCTTCCTGCATAAATTTTTCTTAGAACATTTTCAGAAACAGAGGGAAAATATTTACAAATTTTTGAGAGAATTTCATCCATTTTGAAAAGAAAAGAAATGATTTTTTTTTTATTTTTGTATCAGCAATTGTGGGAAATTGATTTAACCGACTATGAGAGTCACGGAGTACCGTTATCAGCCATTTAACCTGGAAAATAAAAAGATTAAGGAAACCTGAAATAAAAACAAAAAAAATTAAATGCAACATAAAAATTTAAGGATCAGAAAGAGAAATAAATTCTTCTTGAAAGATTTCATTTTCCAAAAATGGTTTAAGCCTTTGTCCATTCACTTTAAAAACATCATCATTTTTAGGATTTTCAATATCCACAGCTCCATAAGGATACATATGCTTTACAACATATGGGCCTGTCCATCTTGATCGTAATTTTCCTGGGAATATGTGAAGTCGAGAATTATAAAGCAAAACTTTTTTACCAATCTCAAAAGATTTTCTAAGAATTGTTTCATCATGAAATGATTTGATTTTTTTGCTTTATAAATCCTTGAATTCTCATACGCGTCATTTCTGAGTTCATCAAGTTCATTAAGTTGCAATTTACGCAATTTGTTGGCATCATCCATGCTTGAATTTAAAGTTTTGATCGCCCAATAAGCTTTATGTTCCAATTCCACAGGCAAATGACAATGTTTTCCATAAATCAACCTATAGGGAGACATATTCAATGATGTTTTAAAAGCTGTTCGATATGCCCAAAGTGCATAATTAAGTCGCAGAGACCAAACTTTTCTATTTGAGTTAACAGTTTTTTCCAAAATTTGCTTTATCTCCCTATTAGCTAATTCAACTTGTCCATTTGTTTGGGGATGATAAGGAGTAGTTACTTTATGAGTAATACCATATTTTTTCATTAATGAAGCAAACGGTTTATTAACAAAGTGAGTTCCCCCATCACTTAACATGGCTTGAGTGTGGGGACCCTGGCTCTAATTCAAATTCTATCTGGGATTAAATGGATCTGTGAGAAAATGTGGGTCAATTTTTTTTTTGCTTTTTAACATTAAATCAAATGTATATAAACAAGCATAAGATCTTTCTTTATTTAAGTACATCAAACATAAATACATGTTTGGTTCTAGTACATTTAAACAAACTAGTGTTTAATACAAATTACAGTCTACAAGTAGTACAAGTCTGATGAACACCACTAGCAGTCCTCTGCGCCCGAAGTCACCACTCTAACTCGATCTCATCTCTGTCGTGACCCCGATCCTGCCCCACCTGTTGTTATGCACACATACAGACATAACAACAGCCGGAAACTCCGGTGAGATCAAATCCCAGTATAAAACATGTATACATGCATATGCAGAGTAAAATCATAAAGCATAAAGTCATGCATGTATGCAAGTCTTAGGTTCCATAGTCTATGAAACCAATCTATAACAGCATGTAATCTTATGCAAATCATGTCTAGACTCTACTCTAGGGATCCCGGGGTCAATAAGACGTCACTGTCTGTTACCTACCCTCCCAATCGGGGTAACTGTACGTCTTATTCCTAGACTTCGGTCGTGTCTGTATCGAATGTCTACAATCGGAGGAAATCTGCTCCTATGCGTCGATACACCGAACGTCCAGTTTTGACAAATTTGTCAATGACTCTCCTATCTCAATGCTTGAATATAAATCTATAAACACAACATTATCATATCAGGATATTTGCACATAATCTATAAACAAATCGAATCATATCAAAAGATAAAAACATTAATAAATCTAGTATGTGATTTTGTTGGGAAACTCAAATCAAATCTGATTCGAGTCGTATCTTCCCTATAATCACATGAATTATACCTTTCTTGTCGTAGTCTTGTCGTAGTCGAAGTCTCGAAGACAAATCTGTCAATTTCAATCTGAAATGGCAATGTTGAGAGGTACAATATCAATCACCAATTCAATTCAATGCATATACCATCAATAGTAATTCTCGGTATAACTTTCGACGGCATAACGACGTGATTTCTCAATACCGGTCACTCAAACAACAATCAACTAGTATCCATAACTCATAATCAATATCATAACCCCTTTTTAACTCTGAAAATCTGCATAATCCCATAACCACATAATCTGAAATTTCATAACAATCGCATATCATATCCGATAATCAATCCGTTTACGATTCTACAACATTTATAATCTCAAGAACATATTCTAGAACTCAAATCATAATTCCTCTCATATCTGAAATTCGAAACATGTTGAAAATGAATCATACTTACATCCTTTCGAAGCCCTTGAAGAGAGGAACTCAAAACCTAAATCGGATTCAAGTTTGGATGGATAATTTTTGCACAAGCTCAATTCTAAAATGCAAGAATCATTGCACTTCTCACAGACCCTTCTCGGTTTTTACCTTCTGAAATGGAATGAAAAGAAGACACATCTCATATATTGCATGGCAAGGGACAAGTGTTATTATTTTTCACTCAACAAGCATGACCGCGGGTGCAGTAACCCTAGCAGCGCGGGTGCGCTCATGCTTCGGCAGAACTTTCATGTTTCAAAATTCAACGACCGCGGGTGCAGTCCTATTCTCACCGCGGGTGCGGTCACCCCACTGTTGCTGCACCGCGGGTGCGGTCCTTCTAGCACCACGGGTGCGGTGATGCTACGGGAAATTGCCCCAACTTTCTGTCCATGCACTGCGGGTGCGGTGGCTCCTGGACCGCGGGTGCGGTGTGGTTTCGGCCTCACCCTATTCAAAACTCTCATTTCATGTCATGCATTCTCATATCTTCCGAGTTTCACATCAATGAAGACTAATAAATCAAATTTCAAGTCCTATATTATGCATACTCATATTTTCCGAATATTTCGTCAATGAAGACTAATAAATCTCGAGCCTTACATCGAGGAATTCCAAATCTACTAAAAATATTTTCTTTTAAAAATTTGATGACGATTTTATGATCATTTGTTCGACATGGAATTGCCTCTATCCATTTGGAAACATAATCAACTGCAACTAAAGTATACAAATATCCAAACGACGGTGAAAAAGGTCCCATAAAATCAATTCCCCAACAGTCAAAAATTTCAATTTCAATGATAGGATTCAAAGGCATCATGTTTCTTTTTGAAATCGCACCCAATTTTTGACAATTTTCACAGATCTTGCAGATTTCGTGGGTGTCTTTAAACAAAGTGGGCCAATAAAATCCACACTGCAAGATTTTTGCAGCCGTTTTCTTTGAAGAAAAATGTCCTCCGCATGCTTCTAAATGACAAAATTTAATGACACTACTTACCTCATTTTCGGGTATGCAACGTCGAAAAATTTGATTCGGACAATACTTGAACAGATACGGATCATCCCAATAAAAGTTTTTTACCTCATTCAAAAATTTTCTTTTATCTTGAGAACTCCATTGCGGTGGCATTTTTCCTGTCACAAGAAAATTTGCTATGTTAGCAAACCAAGGTGTAGTAGTAACTGAAAATAGATGTTCATCAGGAAAATTATCGTTAATTGGTGTCATTTCACAAGATGATATTGTTACTAGTCTCGATAAATGATCGGCTACGACATTCTCGGTTCCTTTTTTATCTTTGATCACAATGTCAAATTCTTGGAGCAACAAAATCCATCGTATCAGTCGTGGCTTTGCATCCTGTTTGGTCAACAAATATCTAATAGTAGAATGATCAGTAAACACAATAGTCGTTGATCCAATCAAATAAGAACGAAATTTATCTAATGCAAATATTACAGCAAGTAGTTCTTTTTCAGTTGTGGAGTAATTCATTTGAGCATTGTTTAAAGTTCTACTTGCATAATATATCACATAAGGCTTACCGTTTCTTCTTTGACCCAATACTGCACCGACTGCATAATCACTCGCATCACACATGATTTCAAATGGTAAAGACCAATCAGGAGGTTGCATGATAGGAGCTGATGTTAAATGTCGAATGATTTTATCAAAAGCATTTTGACATTCTTGAGTCCACTCAAATGCAGTGTCTTTTGTTAAGAGGTTACAAATGGGTTTAGAGATTAAACTAAAGTCCTTTATAAACCTCCTATAAAATCCAGCATGTCCCAAAAATGAGCGAATTTTTTTAATGGTTTTTGGAGGGGGTAAATTGGCAATGACATCAACTTTTGCTTTATCAACTTCAATTCCATGAGATGACACGACATGTCCCAAAACAAATCCAGAAGTAATTATGTAATGACATTTTTCTCAATTTAAAATAAGACCTTTTTCCTCGCATATTTTTAAAACTTTTTCCAAATTTTCAAGACAATTATCAAATGTATTCCCAAAGACAGTTAAATCATCCATGAAAATTTCCAAACAATTTTCAACCATGTCGCAAAAAATGCTTAGCATACATCTTTGAAATGTTGCTGGGGTATTGCATAATTCAAATGGCATCCTTCTAAATGCAAATGTTCCAAAAGGACATGTGAATGTAGTTTTATCTTGATCTTCTAGTGCAATGGGAATTTGATAATAACCTGAATATCCATCAAGAAAACAGTAGTATGGATGACCTGCTACTCTTTCTAAAATTTGATCCAAAAATGGTAATGGAAAATGATTTTTTCTAGTGGCGTCATTTAATTTTCTATAATCAATACACATCCGCCAACTAGATGGGACTCGACTTGTTAACAATCACCTTTTTCATTTTTTATCACTGTGATGCCAGATTTTTTCGGAACTACATGTGTTGGGCTTACCCACTTACTATCAGAAATAGGGTAGATAATCCCAACATCAAGTAGTTTGAGAACTTCAGTTTTCACAACATCTTTCATGTGTGGATTTAACCTCCTTTGTGGTTGTTGAGATGTTTTAGCTTTTTCTTCTAAATGAATTTTGTGTGTGCAAATTAGTGGATTAATGCCCTTGAGATCTTTTAGTGTCCAACCAATTGCATTTTTATGTCTTTTAAGCATATCAACTAATTTACCTTCTTGATCACTTTCTAGTTTGGAAGAAATTACCACCGGATATGTTTCATCTTCTCCAAGAAATGCATACTTCAATTCTTCTGGCAAGGGTTTTAACTCCAATATGGGTGGTTCGTCTTTGTTCTCATATTTTGCATCAAATTCTTTCTCTGATCCTGGTAACGAGTGATACCTGATAAAATCATCAAGATCAATTTCAATATTTTCTTTAACAGTTTCAATTGAACAAATATCTAATTGATCACGAGTACTCCCTTCTTGAATGTTTTCTTCCACAAGAGTTTCAATAAGATTTTCATCTTCACTTTCATCTCCTTTGTCATGTGGTTGCTTACAAAGATTAAAAACATTGAGCTCCAAGGTCATGTTACCAAATGACAACTTCATTATTCCATTCCTGCAATTTATAAGAGCATTAGAAATTGCTAAAAATGGACGACTCAGAATTACAGGAGTTGCATTACAAGCTTCGATAGGTTGTGTATCTAAAACTATGAAATCGACAGGATATACAAAGTTATCAACTTGGACCAACACGTCTTCTACCATACCTCTTGGCACTTTAACAGATCTATCAGCAAGTAAAAGTGTTACCGAAGTAGATTTTAACTGGCCTAGATTGAGTTCTTGACAAACTGAATATGGAAGTAAATTAACACTAGCTCCAAGATCAAGCAAGGCTTTTTTAATCTTTCGTCTCCAATAATACATGAAATAGTAGGACAACCAGGGTCTTTGTATTTCAAAATATTATTATTTTGAATGATTGCACTTACTTGTTCGGCTAAAAATGCTTTCTTTTTCACATTCAATATTCTTTTCACAGTGCACAAGTCTTTCAAAAGTTTAGCATTTGATGGTACCTGTTTTATTGCATCTAATAAAGGAGTATTAACATTTACTTGTTTAAAAATATCATATATATCAGAATTCAAATTTGATTTTTTTGTATTTTTCAATGCTTGAGGGAATGGTGGTGACACTGTCTGTTGAACCTCCTCTTCGGAAGTTATGGGTTCCACTTCCTTACCCTTTGAAGTTGATTTATCATCATCTTCACAAGGTTCAAGAATGGATTTTTCCACAACCTTACCACTTCGAAGGGTAATAACAAATTTTACCTGATCCATCGGTTGAGTTCCAGAAGTTCCAGTTTGTGAATGATGATCATTGGGATTAGGCAGAGGTTGTGAAGGAAATTTACCTTTCTCATGAACATTAAGTGCAGATGCAAATTTAGCAAGAGTATCTTTCAAATCTGTCATGGTTTGAGCAGTTTGAGTATTGATAGACTCTTGCTTTGCAATGAAAGAATTCAATGTATCTTCCAAATTTCTTTTAAGTGGAGGAACATAAGGTGCATAATTTTGAAAATTTTGTTGATTTTGGAAATGTGGTTGTGAAAATTGTGCAGCATTATCATTCCTCCAACTAAAATTTGGATGATTTCGCCAACCTGGATTGTAATTTTGAGAAAATGGTTCAAAATTTGGCCTTTTGAAATTGTTCAAAACATTGGCTTGTTCATGGAGACATTCTTTAAAAGTTGGCAAAGTGAGACAATTTTTTGTAAAATGATCACTTGTATCACAGATGTGACACACAATTTCTTGAACAGATTTTAATTGACCATTCTTTTTCAATTCAAGTGCCTCAACTTTTCTTGCCAAAGAGGTAAATCTAGCTTGAAGATCATGTTCATCTTTCAGAGTGTACATACCTCCACCAGATGTAGGAGATTGAATCTTGTTTGAGGGATCGATTGTACCTATAGTGTCCCAATTTTGAACATTTTCAGCTAATGAATCGAGATACTCAATTGCCTCGTTTGGATCTTTATCTTCAAATGTTCCATTACACATAAATTCAACCATTTGCCTATCTTTAGATGTTAAGCCTTCATAAAATTGAGAAACAACTCTCCAAATTTCAAAACCATGATGTGGACAAAGATCAAGCAATTCTTTGTATCTATCCCAACACTGATAAAAAGTTTCTCCTTGTTTTTGAGTGAAAGTGATGATTTGCCTTTTGAAAGAATTTGTTCTATGAGATGGAAAAAACTTTTTCAAAAATTGTTGTTGCAATTCATCCCAAGTTCGAATGGATCCTGATCTAAGATTTTGTAGCCAAGTTTTAGCTTTATTTTTTAAAGAAAAAGGAAAAAGCTTAAGTCGAATGGTGTTCATGCTACAATTTAGATCATTATATGTGTTGCACACTTCTTCAAACTCTCGTAAATGCATGTATGGATTTTCAGGATCTAAGCCATGAAAATTGGGTAAAAGTTGGATAATACCAGACTTAAAATTAAAATGAGATGCATCAGGGGGAAAAACTAGACATGAAGGTGCACTAGTACGTGTAGGATTCATGTGATCTCTAAGTGTTCTTCGTCTGTCATGATCATGTTGAGATTGAATTTCATCTTCATTTTCTTGGATGGGTTCTTCCGCCATGTTTTGTAAAAATAAAGGGTTGTTTCGAATGAGTCGACCACTAAGTGTACGTGACCAAATGCTCATGCAAATGCAAAAGAAAAAGAAAAAAAAACACACAAAAGCAATAAAAATTCAACTAAAGAAAAATAAACTATAAACAATATTAAATAGACTTGAAATTAAATTATACTTCCCCGGCAACGGCGCCAAAAAATTGTTGCGACTTTGATTGTTGCACTCCCAAGAGCAGGTTGTCCACAAGTAATATAATTCGGTGAATCCGAATATCGTATCCACAGGGAAGCTAAGGTAATTACAAGTCCACTACAATGTCTTTTTGTTTTGTTTTTCTTTTTGTTTCTTTTTAATTTTAATTGTTTGAATATTTAATGGGTAAATTTTAATTGTTCAAATTTTAATTTAAGTGGTTGAGATTAAAGGATCCACTCTTGGTATTTTAATAAAGTTAACATTAACGAACAATATTGAAATCCACTTAATAAAATGGTTCCAATATATTAAATAATCATATTTATATTATGTTATAAATTATTATCTCATAAATATAAAATATATACCAAAACTTATAAATGTGGTCAAGTATTTATTGTGCTATATATATATATATATATATATATATATATATATATATATATATATATATATATATATATATATATATATATATATTTGTAAACACTAAATCAAGGTTCCCACTTTAAATGGTTGGTAAAACCAAACTAACATTTAAATGGTACCAAGAAAATATTATTATGATATATTTATATATAGTAAATCAAGGAATCCAAGTTAAATGGTTGGTAAAACCAAACTAACATTTAAATGGTTCTAAGAATTTAATATTATAATATATTTATATATAATAAATCAAGGAATCCACTTTAAATGGTTGGTGATACCAAACTAACATTTAAATGGCTCCAAGAATTTAGTGTAACATATAGCAACAATAAATCAAAACTCCCACTTATAAGTAGGGTATAAAAATGCTTAAAGAAATAAATATAATATAAACAATAAATAATGATTAAATAATATAAAACTTAGATTCTTACCTTATAATAACCTTATTATCATGCCAAGAGTTTCACCTTATCATCTCAACTTTAGGAAGTTAGCTATTCATTATTCAAAGTGTAAAACTTTGAATATGAAATTAACATGCTAATTATATTTAAATGAAGAAATAAAGGAAAAATATAGAGAGAAATATTATGAACTCAAAGGTTTGTTCATAGAATGAGGGATATCCTAATACATTACAATGCACCCTTATTTATAGCCAAATTTGGGGAGACAACCACAAATAAAATATTATTTTTTACACATAAGTCTTCATTGGTGTTCCAAGAAATTAATATTATATTACACATCACTTTTGAAGATCTTCTTCTCCGAATTTGCTTTTTTCACATAAAAAGAAACATGTGGATAATTGAGTTGTCTAATTGTGGTATTTTTTCTCATATTATTTGACCAAGTAAATTAAGAGATATGGTCAAAAAACTAGAGCATGGTAAAACTGCCACTCCTTTGGTAACTTTATTTGTAGCATAATTTGATCCCACTTGTGAGAAGATTTTTATCTCATGCTTTCCATCAATATTGTAGATATTAATATCAACTTTCTACAGGACCAAGAATCATCTTAATCTCATTTGCAACGCCAAGTTTATTCGTGTTTTATCTAACCTGTAAAAATAGTAAAAACTTATAATTACACAACAACTTATATTTTATAAAATTTATTATAAAACATATAATATTTAAACATTTAATAAAACAAAAACTATATATTTATATAATAAAACATTTAATTAGTATACAATATTTTATCTTTATCAGGAGCCAATGATCATATGCTAAAGGACTTCCCGCAGTGGAGGTAGCCTACCCAGGGGAGAGTGTTCGCCATGCAGGCTGAGGAGGCGAACCCAGATACGACTCTTCTGACGGGTAACCTATATATTTCAGCACCGTATTATTTTTGCTATGCATTTTTCAAATTTGAGTTGGGATTATTAGTGTGATAGTATTTTTGGTGACTCGTGTAGAGATTTTCTATTATGCTTGAGGGTAAGATTAGTATTTTGGGATATAATTTTGATTTGTTGTGCTATGTCTCTCAGGAAATATTTTCATAAAGACAGTAGCCACGAAGGCCTTGACAGATTCTGGGGCTACTCACTTTTTATCTCGGAGACGTTCGCTAATCATTTGGATGTCCATTCCATTGGACTCGACGTGAACTATTCAATGACAGTACCATCAGGGAAAGAGTTATCAGCTACTAGCGTGGTCAGAGACATTAATCTCGAATTGCAAGGTCACCTAGTGTATGCCGATTTGATTGTGTTGCCGATGCCTGAGTTTGACATTATCTTGGGAATGGACTGGCTAACAAAGAACAAAGTTCTTATTGACTTTCCGAAAAGGTCACTGCTGGGAAGTCCGTTGGGCCTGGAGCAGTTTCTCTTTGAGCCGGATAGATGGAGGAGTTTCTCTCGCATGATCTCCTGCATGCAGACACGGAGACTTATTCATAAGGGTTGTCAGGCTTTCTTGGCCAGCATTGTGTAAGGCCCGAGATGTTATTACAGTAATTTGAGATTAATCTGAAATGATTATAGACAGAACGGATTAGCTGGAGAAAGGTAATGCCAAGATTTTAAGTTGATAAAATGAGATTGTGTAAGAGGGCATGCGAAGCAAGACCGCACCTGCAGTTGAAGAAGGACCGCACCCACGGTCGATATTAATGAAATTGTGAAGAGGAGGCCGAAGCCTCACCGCACCCGCGGTGTTAGCAGGGACCGCACCCGCGGTCTCGACATGTACCGCACCCGCGGTCGTGCAATTGCAAGATGGATAAGATTGTCGACGCATGAGCGCGCCCGCGGTCTTACACCTACCACACCCGCGGTACGACGTGCCTTGCAAAGAATGCGCCACCTCTTGACATGCATGCAATGATATATATAGGTGGTAATCCATTCGAAATTCATTCAGAAAAGGGTCTGAAGAAGAAAGGAGAAAATCCTTACGCCTTTTGCGAGAAATCCGTCCGTCTGATTTTGAATCCGACTTCGATATCGAGTTCCTAGCAACGTAGGCTACAACTGGACGTAAGTTTTACTACGTTTTGACATGCTTTGAAATTATGATATTGTCAGAATTGAATGGAACTCATATATGTTGTTCTTGACATATTAGACATCATAGAATCGAAGTCAGATTAAAAAACGGACTGATTATGGAATTGTTATGATTTTCGGAGTAGTTTTGGACTCGAGTTGATATCAGAATTGAGTTGTTATTGAATATGAGATATTAGAGTTAATATCTGATTGATATGGTATTGTTGGGTATATTGATATTATACTGTTATGCCATCGATAGTGAAGTAGGTTAAGTATTGAGCAGAACAGATTTGATTCGAGTGGTGTATTGATATTATACTCCTCGATATTGTTCTTGTCAGATCGATATTGACAGGTTTTGAGTTCGAGACTTCGACAGAGTCAGAGTATCAGAAAGAAAGGTATAAATTAATGTTGAGTTGGGATTGCACAACTCGAGTGAGGTTTGACTCGAGTTTCCCTAAATCACATACTTTTACTTATTGCATTGATATTTGCAATTGATCAGACTTATGATTATAGTCTATTGATTTATAGCTACTGTGTGATAAGATTGATATTTGTAGCCTATTGATTTATAGCTACTGCATGTAATGACTGCTGATTCGCTAGTCATTGACTGATTTGCTTAGATACTGACTGTATGTATTGATTACTGAGTCGTTGAGTCATAGGCTGATTCGCCTAGTCACCGGCTGATTCGTCGGGTTATTGACTGATTCGTCTTATTATAGGCTGATTCGCCCAGACACTGATATATGAATTATATCGATGCCGTTTAGGGATCGATTCATTCCTATCGACTGAGATTCGATATAATACCTATATCCAGACATCGGGATCCCTAGGATAGAGATGAGTCGAGTCTGAGACGACGCGTCAGTGGAGTCGAGTCTGATGACGACGCGTCGGTTGAGTTGAGTCTGATATGACATGTTGATTTACATTGTTTATGCCATTCATGATTATTGAATATTTGATATGAATTTATGTTCTGAGTTGAGACATGTTATGAATACTTCTTATATGCTTTCGTATATGCTTTTATATGACTGCATGTTTACATTGTTTATACTGGGATATTTATATCTCACCGGAGTTATCCGGCGATAACTTCATTGTCTAAGAAAAATGTTAAATTTGTATGGAGTGGATTTGTATGGAGTGGAGAGTGTCAAAAGAGCTTTGATACTTTGAAGCAAGCTCTTATCATAGCGTCAGTGTTAGCCATGCCAACAGGGCAAGGCAATTTTATGCTATACACCGATGCTTCTAAGCTCAGTTTTGGCGCAGTATTGATGCAGAACGGTCGGGTTATAGCTTATGCCTCTAGACAGTTTAAAGTGCATGAGAAGAACTACCCGACTCATTATCTTGAGTTAGCTGTTGTTGTCTTTGTGTTGAAAATTTGGAGACATTATTTGTACGGCGAGAAATGCCAGATATTCATGAAAGAGGATCGGTTACGGTGCCGATTGCGCAACGGAATTTTAAAAACGAAAATCATACATTTTCAAGAGCAAGAAAACCGAGCACCCAACAAAGTGTGTAGCAAATACAAAAACACAATATGTCATAAATAGGGTGTTTAGAAGTTTTACCTATCAATCACAAAGATTGATGTTATGGCTCCAACATAGTTGATAAACAACTAAGCTCTTGAAGGATGACAATCTACAAGCTTCCTTCTTTCCTTGAAATAAGGTCCATCACCAACTAGGTACATCCACCACCAACTAGGTACATCCACTCTAATTATAGCATTTATCTTTGAGAAATGTATATTTTCTCAACCAATAATTGAAGAAAAATTGGAGAGAAAGGTGATAGAAATTTCGGCCATATGGTGATGAATGAATGGGAGGATGAGTTGTCTTGGTAGTGTAAAAAGCTAAAACCACTTTTAGCATGCCAAGCCTTGAACATTGAAAACGTTGTCTCCAACCCTTCACCTCCCATGCATGCAATTCTATTTGGGATTGTAACAATTACAAGGCCCATGGATTTATTTAAATGTTTAAAACACATTTGAGTCCATTTAAAACTTTTCTTGATTTTACTCAAACCCACTAGTTTAATAATTATTTCTAATTGGGCTCTACAAGGCTCAATGTTGTTTAATTAATCTAACACTTGAATTAATTTAATTATTTGTACTCTTCTAGGACCACTAATTTAATTTAGTCCATAATAATGTTTATGAAAATCACAATTTTCAAATACATTATTTATTTGGTCAAATTTTAATTTAGGAACAATTCCTCAAATTAAAAGTTACATTCTCCTTATAGAAGTCATACTTCTATTTTATTTATGCTTATAAACTCCTTTATAAGCCGTTCAACACATTGAACTATTTTACTTCTCAACGGGATCTAAAAAGTTAGCACTTGTGTGACCCTCAATGGTTCATTGATACAACTAGCCGTGAGTTCACATCTCCACGTGATTCGGACTAAACTTGTCCTTATACGTGCATACCCCAATTGCTCCATTCTTACTTATCAACTACATGATAATAAGAACGTCAGAACTCAAGTCTGATAGTACCCAACCAATCATGTTAAACGCCTAGAAGCATCGCTTACATGATTCCCTAGGTATCAAATGATAGTGCCTGCAAGAACCATTTAATTATGGGTAGCGTACAGTACGGTCCCTTCAACTCATATACCCCGACCGATTCGATAACCATTGGTATATCGAGAGTTGTCAATGAATCGATACTATGTGTCATGTCGTAGTTGCATCGATGGTGTAATCTAAGAAACCCCTTTCTTAATTACCACCATACTCTGATCAGATATTTCAAATTGCATACACATGAGATCACATAGGATATCCATACCCGAAGGTAAGCGGTGAATCCCCGACTACAATGCATCGTCCTATATGTTTCGACAAAACACCCAACCTTGCCACCTGATGTCCCCATGGGAGTCGGTAAACAAGTCAAAGTGCAATGCTAGCATATAGAGTCTCAATGTTGTCCCGGGTCATAAGGACTAATGGTGTACAACCAAAAACTAGGACGTTTTTACTTGATAAGTGAGAACCACTTGGAAAGTCCTTCATGGAGGGTTGTTCAGTGCACTCTACCAGGAGTACCTATCTGCATGCTAAGACATCACAATGTCCCCTACCAATGAAACATGGTACTCACATCGCAGATACTAGTCTCGAACTCGAGCGGCCTATATCTTTCTTAGCTGCGGCTGAATCGACTAGGAAATTTTTAGAATATACAGTATTGCAAATATGAGTTTCATGATACTCATCATATGAGCATATCGTATTATTTTTACAATTTGTATATTCAAATATAACTCAAGTATAACTCGAGTTGTGTAATCCCGAATCAACATTCAGGATCTAGGTCGCGACAGAGATGAGAGATCGAGATAGCGTAGAGATTACGGGCGTAGAAGAAGATTACTAGTGGTTTCTTACTAGACATGTACTACTTGTGGTTTGTAGTTGGTATTGAACACTAGTTTGTATATATGGAATGAAACAAGACATGTATCTTGTTTGATGAAATAAAATGAGGATAGTTTTGGGTATGATTTATATACATTTATTTAGAATGTTAAATGCACAATTTTGACCCACATTTTCTAATAAAGATCCAATTAATCCCAAAAAGAAATGAGTTAGAGCCCGGGTCCCCACAACAGGTGGTATTAGAGCAGTAGGTTCTGTAGACTGAAATAGGATAGAATGAGCGGGGTAGATCGACTCTTCTTCCTTGCTTTTGTTGTGCTAGCATGATTTATTGCTTTCCTTATTACATGTTGTCTTGTTATCTGAGTTGATTTACAGCATGTATTCGCAAATACTTAATCAGAACCGATTCTGGATCAGAGGAGGGCTGAGACAGATTATATAGATTATGTACTAATCTGTTTGATAATCAGATATGCCGCCTCGACGAGTACCGCAGCCAGTAGCAGGTCGAGCACCAGAACAGGGCAGTACATCCAATGATCCGATGGACGTTACTGCTACACCGATGGAGACTTTATTGAAACGGTTTCAGTATTTCTGGCCATCGACACTGAAAGGTACTGAGAATGCTATTGATTGTGAAAGCTGGCTTGATGACATAGAGATGCTATTTGATTCACTTGAATGCACCGATGACCGACGGGTGAAATTAGTTGGGCGCCAATTGCAAGAAGTGGCAAAGAACTGGTGGCTGACTACGAAGAGAGCATTGGAGCATCGTGGCATGCAGATCACTTGGAAGGTGTTCAAGACTGAGTTTTATCAGCGATTCTTTCCTGTGTCCTACCGAAAAGTATAGGGAGCCGAGTTCGCTAATCTGAGGCAGGGACAACTGAATATAGAAGAATATGTTGCTAAGTTTTCTACATAGCTCCGATTTGCTCCTCACGTTGCCGAGAGTGACAAGGCCGTGGCAGATCAGTTTATCAATGGCCTAAATCCGGAAATCTTTACCTTGGTGAATACCGGGCGACAGAACAGTTTTTCAGAAGCCTTGAACCGTGCCAAGGGGGCAGAAGCTGGATTACTTAGGCAACGAAGCATTTCTTATGTTGCTCCGACCCCGAGACCGCCACAACCTGCAGTTCAACCCCCTTCCAGATTTGAAGGTGGTGGTAGTAGCGGTGGAAGAAAATATCAGTTGAAAGCGAAGCGTAAACAGTTCAAGAGATCAGGGAGCAGTTCGTCGAGCTCCAGTGGGTCACGACAGAGAGGTCCTGGCCAGAGTACAGAATATACAGGTGTTTATTGCAGTTCTTGTGGAGGCAGACATGCCACTGAGCAGTGTCAGGGTGTGATGGGTCGCTGCAACATCTGCAGAAAACAGGGACACTTCTCCAGGGTTTGTCCCCAGAGAGGTGTACAGAAGACTCAGAGTGTAGGAGCATCTAGTTCAGTAGCTCAGCCTGAGAGGCAAGCTTCATCTGTTCATTCTTTTCAGCCCACTCCTACACAGACACAGCCCAGAGCCAGAGGTAGCCAGACTGTGATCCAACCTCCCAGACAACAGGCTCGAGTATTTGCACTGACCGAAGAGCAGGCCCAAGATGCACCAGATGATGTGATTGCAGGTAACTGTTCTCTTTGCGGTTATCCTACTTATGTGTTGTTAGACACATGTTGTGGGGACCCGGGCTCTAACTCAATTCTTTTGGGATTTATTGGATCTTTGCTCGAAATTGTGGGTCAAAATTTTGCTTTTAACATTAATTCAAATGTATAATCAAAGCATCACATGTCTTTATAATAATTAAACAACATCATGTACATACAAGTCTGTTTAGTACAATCATACACTAGTGTTCAAATCCCAACTACAAACATAAGTAGTACAAGTCTAATAGGAAAACACTAGAAATCTTCAACGCCCGAGATCTCCACGCTATCGTCAATCTCTCATCTAGCTCGAGACCCAGATCCTGCCCCACCTGTTGCCATGCACACATACAGACACGACAACAACCGGATAACTCCGGTGAGAACAAATCCCAGTATAAAACATGAATGCATGCAATGTAACTAAGTCAAGTATGAAAGCATAGCATATATCAATTATCATGAATTAAAATCTAAACATGTAAAGGAATACAAATCTGTATTCAACATTTAGTTCTTGACTCGATTCATTTCTAATCTAGGGATCCCGGTGTGAATAAGACGGTCTGTCACCTACCCAACCACTCGGGGTGACGGTACGTCTTATTCCTAGACTTCGGTCAACTCTGTATCGAGGGTCTACACATAGAGTAAATCTGCTCCTATGCGTCGATACACCGAAACGTCTAGTTTTGGCCAATCTGCCAATATCTCCTATCTCAGGACTCGAATATAAATCAATAAATAAGACATTACATAATCAAATGTAATAACAATCTAGTATGTGATTTAGGGAAACTCGTATCAAATCTGAATCGAGTTGTGCAATCCCGTGACCACATGAATTATACCTTTCTTGTCGAATATTCGGTGTCGTAGTCGAAGTCTTGAGTTCACAATAACCAATACAAATCTGAAATGGCATAATCAATGTGCACTTCATCAATATACATTTCAAGCAATTCAATTTACAAGCTGAAATCGGTTTCAGTATACTTCGACGGCCTAACGGCGTAATTCTTCGATACCGCTAACTCAATAATATCATACCCAATCACAAGCAACTCATACTATCATCAAAACATCAACATATATTCTAAATCTGTATATTTTCGGTCTATCACATGCTGGAAATTCTCGAACATCTATACGGTATCCGAAATTCAATCCGATTGCATTTCTACGATACTCAATATACAAAAAACACATATTTCTAACAAAATCATAACTTCTCCAACATATGAATTTCGAAGCATGCTGGAAATGAACAATACTTACATCCTTAGCTAGCTCTTGTTGCAAGGATCACAAATCTGTACTCGAAATTAAAATCGGATAGCTAGTTGTTGCATATTCTCAATTCTAATATGAAGAAACTTTGAAGAAAACAAAGGGGAACTCTCGGTGATCTCAGCTGCTGGAATGAAGAATGAAGATTCAGCAATTTCATATATATATACATGCCATGTGTCAAGCCAAGAAACAAAGGTGGCATTCTCGCATGCAGCACCGCGGGTGCGGTCCTCTTGCAGCACGGGTGCGCTCATGCTTCGGCAACCCCATTATTTTCTCATATTAACGACCGCGGGTGCGGTGATGCTACGAATAGATTGCCAACTTTCTGTCTATGCACCGCGGGTGCGGTCCACTCCTGAGCGCGGGCGCGGTCTGGCTTCGGCCTTTCTTTCAAAAATTCTCATTTTTATATCATGTATTCTCACATTTTCAAATCTAACATCAATGACAACTGATAATTCTCGAGCCTTACACATGTGCATCTCATACTTTTATATCTGAGCGCTTTGCATTGATTCATGCTTTACCTGTCGAGTCATTATCTGCTGTAGTGTCTATTTCTTCTCTGTTGGGAAGTGGTCTTATATCTGTGACTATGGTTAGACATTGTATACTACAGTTCGAGAATCATGAGATTGACTTAGATTGCATTGTTCTCGGTTTAGCTGATTTTGATTGTATTGTTGGGATTGACATGTTAACCAAGTACAGAGCCACTGTAGATTGTTTCCAAAAGATTAACAGGTTCAGACCAGAGATGGCTGACGAGTGTAAATTCTATGGTAAGGGTTCCAGATCCCTGATTCCCTTAGTATCTTATTTGACTATGAGTAGATTGTTGCAGAGAGGAGCAGAGGGGTTCCTTGTATATTCAGTAGATCTACTGAAATTGAGCCTAGCATTGTCAGATCTGCCAGTGGTATGTGAGTTTGCCGATGTATTCCCCGATGAGATTCCAGGGTTACCTCCAGCTCGAGAGGTAGATTTCAGTATTGATCTCATACCAGGTACAGTCCCTATATCTCGAGCTCCGTATAGTGTGGCACCTATTGAACTGAAAGAACTGAAAGCACAGCTTGAAGATCTGTTGGCCAAGGGTTACATCAGACCGATTGTATCTCCTTGGGGTGCTCCAGTGATATTTGTGCGAAAGAAAGACGGTTCGATGAGATTATGTATTGATTACTGGCAGCTGAACAAGGCAACTGTAAAGAACAAATATCCATTGCCTCGCATCGACGATTTATTTGATCAGTTGCAGGGATCCTCCGTCTATTACAAGATTGATTTGAGGTCCGGATATCATCAGCTGAGAGTCCGAGATGTTGATATACCGAAGACAGCATTCCGAACCAGGTAAGGACATTATGAATTTATTGTCATGCCTTTTGGTTTAACGAATGCGCCAGCGGTGTTTATGGGATTGGTGAACCGCGTTTTTCAAAGGTATTTGGATGAGTTTGTTATTGTTTTTATTGATGATATTTTGGTGTACTCGAGAAATGAGACTGATCATGCCGAGCATTTAAGAATTGTATTGCAGACGCTGAGAAATGAGAGATTATATGCTAAATTATCGAAATGTGAGTTCTGGTTGAGACATGTTATGTTTTTGGGACATATCATAGCTGGAGACGGTATCTCCGTTGATCCGAGTAAAGTGGAAGCTGTGATCAGTTGGCCTAGACCGACTTCTGTGCTAGAGATACGCAGTTTCATGGGTCTAGCAGGTTATTACCGACGATTTATTCGAGATTTCTCCAGTTTTGCGAACCCGATTACACAGTTGACCCAGAAGAATGCGCCATTTGTGTGGTCTGAAGCCTGTGATTCTAGCTTCTTGGAGTTGAAGAAACGACTTACCAGCGCTCCAGTATTGATGATACATTCAGGTACGAGTGATTTCGTTGTATATTGTGATGCATCTCCCAGAGGGTTAGGATGTGTTCTTATGCGGCGAGGGCATGTGATTGCGTATGCCTCGAGACAGCTGAAGCCATACGAGATTCGATACCCAATTCATGATCTTGAATTGGCGGCAATCGTATTTGCACTAAAGATCTGGCGTCACTATCTCTATGGCGAGAAATTTGAGATATACTCTGATCACAAAAGCCTGAAGTATTTATTTTCTCAGTCAGAGTTGAACATGAGACATCGTAGATGGCTTGACTTACTTAAGGATTTCGATTGCAAAATCAAGTACTTTCCAGGGAAGTCAAATGCAGCAGCGGATGCCTTGAGTCGAAAGGTATGTTCCCTATCCTTATCGACAATAGTTGTTTCGAATTTAGTTGAGGATGGTTGTTTGTCTGGTTTAGAGTTTGACACAGATAGTACACCATTGAGACTTGCTACGATTTAAGTTGAGCCAGATTTAATTATGAGAATTAAAGCAGCACAAAGAACTGATCAGAATATTCAGAAGTCGATTCAGATGGTCAGATCAGGACATCAGTCAGAATATCAGGTACTTGATCATGTTCTGTATGTGAATACCGTCTTGTAGTGCCAGATATTTCAGATTTGAAACAGCAGATATTGTCAGAAGCGCACTGTAGTCGGTTCAGTATTCATCCTGGTGGTAGTAAGATGTACAACGATCTGAAGACACAATTCTGGTGGAAAGAGATGAAGACAGATATTGCAGAGTTTGTGTCTAAGTGCTTAAATTGCCAACAGGTGAAGGCAGAGAGAAATAAGTCCGGAGGTTTACTTCAGAGTCTATCTATTCCTGAATGGAAAAGAGATCACATTTCCATTGATTTCGTTACGAAGTTACCACGATCATCCCGGGGCTGTGATACGATTTGGGTCATTATTGACAGATTGACCAAATCAGCTTTTTTAATTCCGTACAGAATGACGTACCGACATGATCAGATGCCAGAGATATATGTCAGAGAGGTAGTCAGATTGCATGGTGTGCCGAAGTCGATCGTATCAGATCGTGATCCACGATTCACTTCACACTTTTGGCACAGTCTGCAGCAGGCTCTAGGTACGACATTACACCTGAGTACTATATATCATCCTGAGACATACGGACAGTCAGAGCGGACTATCTAGACCTTAGAGGATATGCTTAGAGATGTAGTGCTAGATTTTGGCACTAGTTGACATGATTCACTACCACTTTGTGAATTCTCGTACAACAACAGCTATCAAACGAGCATTGAGATGGCAACATTTGAATCTTTGTATGGCAAGAAGTGCAGATCGCCGTTGTATTGGGATGACATCTCATGTGACACCCTCGACCGGTTTTAATAAAATAACAGCGGAATTTAAAATTTTCTTCGAAATGGAGGAAGGTTTCAAAATACATTTCATATATAATCGAAAGTATACACATGATCAATAATTAATACAACAAAAAGCAAAATATCATTCTTGTGATCATGTCCAAAATGCTAGCAAAAGATCTTCTTCCTTCCATCTCTTCTATATGCATATGACTCCGGCCCACAATCAACGTCCCGGCCCGTCGCTCTTATCTGCATCACATGAAATAACTGAAATGAGTATAAAACTCAGCAAGTGGAACTCTTACATAGCAATGGATACATATCATACTCTGTAAAACATAGCTTTGAAATCAATATATACCATCAACTCTTGAAACATGAATAACATAGCAATATAACAATAAGATGATATTTCTCTTTTCTCTGTTGGATTGATATCGATATAATATCTCTGTCTCTGTACCTATATCCATCGATATAAATCGATAACTCTGAGGGATATAAGCCTATGGTCGTTGATCAACTAATTGCATGCAATCTCTGACTATGTATCTATCAATCCAATAACTCATTTAAACTCTCTCTTTGGCATTTTATCAAACACTTTGAAGACTCTTTTCTCTTGTATTCTCTTTTTCACAATTGAGACATACAATTGCCTCTAATATACAAAAAAATGTATCAATACATAATATGAATGAAATGGAAAGGAATAGCAATTTAAAATCATTGAAACATCATACATATATTATCATGTGAGCACATGGAATGAAATTCCACTTACAACCAATAAAACCCTTGAATATATCTCTTGGTACACAACCTACAACAATAAACCATGTATTGTACTATCAACATCTCAATAATCACAACCCATAACAATTAATCCATAAAATCAACACCATCACCAAACCCATGATTACTCCCAACACCAAAACCAAGAATAAACTAAACCAAAAGCTTACCTTCGCTTCCTTGAACCCAAAATAACCTTGCTCTCAACACAAAAATCCACCAAGATGCAAGAATCAAAGGAAGGAAATGAAAGGAAAAGGAACCCTAGCTTCCTAGCTCTGAAGAAACTGAGAGAATGGGAAAGAAATGAGAGAAAAGTGAGCAACTCATCCATTTATCTCACTTAAAACCGAAAAGCACACTTCTACTGCTCATCGACCGCAGGTGCGCTGCCTCTCCGACCGTGGGTGCGCTATGCCCTCGGCAACTCCTCCAAAAATCCACAATTGACGACTGCGGGTGCGCTCCATCATGGACCGCGGGTGCGCTCTAGTCTCGGCTCGAACACCGCAGGTGCGCTACACCTTGCACCGCGGGTGCGCTAAGGCTACTGGAAAACAACTGAAATTCTGAAGCATGAGACCGCGGGTGCGGTGCCTTCTCGACCGCGGGTGCGGTCACCTCTGCAGTCAACAACCAACTCTATGCAACAAAGATCGAATTTCAACGCTGATACAATACAACTACACATCAACTAATATCAACAACACCACAAAACAATTATCCCAACAATACTATAACCCATAAACTCAACTCTTAACATCACACTATACTAAATCTTAACCAAATAGTCAATAATCATACGAAATCTTAAACCATACCGTTCACCAGGCTTGGATATTACAATCTCCCCTCCTTAAGGGAATTTCATCCTCGAAATTGACGTCACTGAGCAAACAACTCAGGATATTTATCTTTCATCTCATCCTCTGGTTCCCACGTGGCTTCTTCAATCAAATGATTCCTCCAAAAGACTTTAACAATGCCGATCTCTTTGTTTCTCAACACTTTAACTTTCCGATCCAAAATCTGGACTGGAATCTCTTGATAAGTCAAATTCAGCGTAAAATCCAATGGCTCGTGGCGAAGAACATGGGAAGGATTCGCAATATACTTCCTGAGCATAGAGACATGAAAAACATTATGAACTCTGTCAAGATCTGGCAGTAAGGCTAACCTGTAAGCTCGATCACCAACTCTGTCCAAAATCTCAAATGGACCAATAATCTCGGACTCAACTTGCCCTTCTTGCCAAACCGCATCACACCCTTAAGAGGTGCTATCTTCAAGAACACATGGTCGCCAACCTCAAACTGCAACGGCCTACGACGCACATTAGCATAGCTCTTCTGTCTCGACTGTGCTGTCTTCATCCTCTCTCGAATAACAGCAACAACATCAGCTGTCTGTTGGACCTACTCTGGACCCAACATCTTCCTCTCACCAATCTCATCCTAATACAAGGGCGATCTACACTTCCTGCCATAAAGTGCTTCATACGGTGCCATGCCAATCGTCACTTGGTAGCTATTATTGTACGTAAACTCAACTAGATGCAATTTGGAATCCCAGCTACCAGGATAATGGATAGAACAAACTCTGAGCATATCCTCTAGAATCTGAATAACTCTCTCTGATAGACCGTCGCTCTGGGATGATATGCTGTACTGAATTCTAACCGTGAACCCATAGCTCTGTGCAAACTCTTCCAAACTCTGAAGTAAATCTAGGGTCACTATCAGACACGATCGACACAAGAACACCATGAAGTCTCACAATCTCTGCTATGTACTCTTCGTCATACTGGTTCATGGAATACGTCGTCTTGACTGGAAGAAAATGCGCTGACTTGGTCAACCGATCAACAATAACCCAAATAGAATTAAAATCTGTATGCGTTCTGGGAAGACCAGTCACAAAGTCCATCGTAATATGCTCTCATTTCCATTGAGGAATCGGCAATGAATGCAATGTCTCAGCAGGTCTCTGGTGCTCAATCTTCAACTGCTGACAAGTTAGGCACTGAGAAATAAACATGGCAATATCTTTCTTCATACCTGGCTACCAGTAGAGTCTACGAAGATCCTGATACATCTTGGTGCTGCCAGGATGTATCGAGTATGGCGCGGTATGTGCCTCTGTCAAGACGTCTCGCCGAATATCATCACCAATAGGAACACAAATACTGCCTCTGAAGGTCACTAAACCATGTCCGTTCATCCCAAACTCTGAATTACCTCTCTCCTCTGCTCTGGCTCTCAACTCTATCAACTGTAAATCATTGAATTGCTTTCTACGGACCCTGTCCATCAATGTAGCCCGAGTGACCAACGCTGAAAAGCGAGCAATGGTTCCTGGGACTACCAAAGCTATCTCCTGTCTTTGCAAGTCCAACAACAATGGCTTCTGAATCATAGAACTCTAAGAAGAACTCGACTTACGGCTCAAAGCATCCGCTACAACATTCGCCTTCCCAGGGTGGTAACTAACCGTCACATCATAGTCTTTGACAAGCTCTAACCACCGTCTCTGTCGTATATTGAGTTCTTTCTGAGAAAACAAATACTTCAAACTCTTGTGGTCCGTGAAAATTTCACACTTTTCGCCATATAAGTAATGTCTCCAGATTTTCAGGGCGAATACCACAGCTGCCAGCTCCAGATCGTGTGTAGGATAATTCTTCTCATAGGGCTTCAACTGGCGAGAAGCATAGGCTATAACCTTCCCACGTTGCATCAGCACTGCACCAAGACCTTTTTTCGACGCATCGGTGTAAACAATAAAGTCCTCTAAACCACTGAGCAACACAAGTACAGGAGCTGTCGTCAACTTATCTTTCAACTCTTGGAATCCACTCTGGCATTCATTGGACCACTCGAACTTCACAGTCTTCCTCGTCAGATTGGTTAACGGCAAGACAATCTTAGAAAAGTCTGCAATGAAACGACGATAATAACCCGCCAAACCAAGAAAAGAGCGTACCTCTGATACAGTGGTACGGATAGGCCACTTCTGAACCACCTCGATTTTCACTGGATCAACAGCTATACCATCCTTCGAGACAATATGGCCTAAGAAAGAAATCTGCTCCAACCTCACATTTCTTCAACTTGGCATACAATCTCTTCTCTCTCAGTAACTGAAGAACAACTCTGAGGTGCTCTGAATGAAGCTCTCTAGTCTTGGAATAGATCAAAATGTCATCAATGAAAACAATGACAAAGCTATCCAAATACGGCTTGAACACTCGGTTCATCAGATCCGTGAAGACTGAAGGAGCATTGGTCAGACCAAGCGACATCACAAGGAATTCATAATGACAATACCTGGTCCGAAACGCCGTCTTAGGGATATCAGACTCCCTAACTTTCAACTGATAATAGCCAGATCGTAGATCAATCTTCGAAAACACAGTAGCTCCCTGCAGTTGGTCAAAAAGATCATCTATCCGTGGCAATGTATATTTATTCTCAATAGTCACTTTGTTGATCTCCCTGTAGTCGATGCAAAGCCGCAAGACCCATCTTTCTTCTTGTAAGGCTCGAGATTAATAGTCTTTATTGATGTGAAACTCGGAAGATATGAGAATGCATGACATGAAATGAGAATTTTGAATAGGGTGAGGCCGAAACCACACCGCACCCGCGGTGCATGGACAGAAAGTTGGCAAATTTTACCGAAGCAACACCGCACCCGCGGTAAAGATGGGACCGCACCCACGGTCGTTGAATTTTGTAAAATGAATGGATTGCCGAAGCAAGACCGCACCTGCGGTGCAAACATGACCGCACCCGCGGTCGTCAAATTATGAAAAATGAAAGTGCTGCCGAAGCATGAGTACACCCGTGCTGAAGATGTCACTGCACCCGCTGTCATGCGTGTTGAGTGAAAAATAATAACACTTGTCCTTGCCATGCAATATAAGAGAGGTGTCTTCCATTCCTCCCATTTCAGAAAGCTGAAGACCGAGACAGAGCTCTGAGAATCCTTCAAATTTCTTCAAGGCTTTGAAGTTAGATTTCTCAAGATTTAGCCATCCTAATTATATTTCGAGTTGAGATTCTTGTTCCTTGTATCAAGGGCTATCAAGAGGTATACATTTTATTAAATTCCAGCAAGTTGATATATATACATTTTGGGGAAAATTACATATGATGGTTAATATGTGTTCTTGCGATTATGAGCATCGTATATTTGCAACCGGATTGATTATCGGGTATTGTATGCTATTGATATGAAATTTCAGCAGATATTGGGTAGATAATTATGCCGATTTTCAGAGTTGGACATGGTTATGAGATTGATTATGAGTTGAGAATTATGTGTATTATTGATTATTGTTATTGAGCTAATCGGTATATCGAGAATCCGCCTATATGCTGCCGAAATTGTACCGAGAATGATTATTGAATTGTACTGAAATCGATTGTTGGGTACAATGTGTTGAATTGAGTTAGAGTTTAATTGAATGTACCTTGGTAATGACATTTCAGATTTGTATTGATGACTTTGATATCGAGACTTCGATTACGACGAGACTACGACGAGAAATGTATAATTCATGTTTTGTTTGGGGAAGACACAACTCAAATGAGATTCAATTTGAGTTTCCCAACAAAATCTCATACTAGACTTGTTGTTGATTTCTTGATATGATTTTGATTTGTCTATAGAATTATATTCAAATCTTTTGATATGATTATGCCTTTTCTAAAGATTTATATTCAAGCATTGAGATAGGAGAGTCATTGACAGATTTGTCAAAACTAGACGTTCGGTGTATCGACGCATAGGAGTAGACTTTCTCCGATTGCAGATATTCGATACAAACACGATCGAAGTCTAGGAATAAGACGTACAGTTACCCCGATTGGGAGGGTAGGTAACAGACAGTGACGTCTAATTCACCTCGGGATCCCTAGAGTAGAGTCTAGACATGATTGCATCAGATTGCATGCTGTTATAGATTGGTTTCATAGACTATGGAACCTAAGACTTGCATACTTGCATGATTTTAAGCTTTATGATTTTATTCTGCTTATGCATGTATACATGTTTTATACTGGGATTTGTTCTCACCGGAGTTTCCGGCTGTTGTTATGTCTGTATGTGTGCATAACAACAGGTGGGGCAGGATCGGGGTCACGACAGAGATGAGATCGAGTTAGAGTGGTGACTTCGGGCGCAGAGGACTGCTAGTGGTGTTTATCAGACTTGTACTACTTGTAGATTCTAGTTTGTATTAAACACTAGTTTGTTTAAATGTACTAGACCAAAACATGTATTTATGTTTGTTGTACTTAAATAAAGAAAGATCTTATGCTTTTTTTATAGACATTTGATTTAATGTTAAAAAGCGAAAATTTGACCCACATTTTCTCACAGATCCATTTAATCCCAGATAGAATTTGATTTAGAGCCCGGGTCCCTACAACAGGTGGTATCAGAGCAGTAGGTTCTGTAGACTGAGATAGAATAGAATGAGCGGGGTAGATCGAGTCATCTTCCTTGATTTTGAGATGCTAGCATGATTTATTGCTTTCCCTATTATGTGTTGTATTGTATCTGAGTTGATTTACAGCATATAATTGTCAAGACTGAATCAGAACCGATTCTGGATCAGAGGTATATGATCAGAGGAGGGCTGAGACAGCTTGTATAGCCTGTGTACTAACCTGTTTGATAACCAGATATGCCGCCTCGAAGGATAGAACAGGGGAGTACGTCCGGCACCCAGATGGACGTAACCGCTACCCCGATGGAGACTCTATTAAAGCGGTTTCAGTCGTTCCGACCCCCGACTCTGAAAGGCACTGAGAATGCAGCGGATTGCGAGAGTTGGCTGGATGATATAGAAATGCTCTTTGAATCACTTGCCTACTCAGATGAACATCGAGTGAAACTGATCGGACATCAATTGCAAGAGGTGGCCAAGAGTTCGTGGCTAACGGCGAAACGAGCCCTAGAACATCGAGGTATTGATATTACTTGGAAAGTTTTTAAAGATGAATTTTATCAACGTTTCTTTCCAGTATCATACCGAAAAGACAAAGGGAAGGAGTTCGCCAATTTGAGACAGGGGCAATGGAACATAGAGGAGTATGTCGCCAAATTCTCGTCCTTGCTTCGATTTGCACCACACGTAGCAGGGAATGATGATGCAGTTGCTGATCAATTCATAAACGGTTTGAATCCGGATATTTTCACCTTAGTGAACACGGGGCGACCTAACACCTTTTCTAAGGCGCTGAACCGAGCAAAGGGAGCAGAGGCTGGTTTGATCAGACAGCGAGGAGCTTCCTATAGTGTTCAGGTTCAGAGACCGATGCCATCGCCCGCCGCACAGTTTCCACCACCTCCTCCTCGATTTGATAGTGGAAGCATTAGTGGCAAGAAAGAGTTTTTGAAACCTAAGGGTAAGCAGTTTAAGAGAGCTGGGAGCAGTTTGTCGAGCTCCAGTGGATCCTGACAGAGAGGTCAGGGTCAGAGTTCAGAGTATAGTGGTGTTTATTGCAGTTCGTGTGGAGGTAGGCATGCCACGGAGCAGTGTCAGGGAGTGATGGGCAGATGTAACTATTGCAGACAGCCGGGGCACTTCGCCAGAGTTTGTCCCCAAAAAGGTGCCCAGAGATTTCAGAGTGCAGGGTCATCAGCTTCAGTAGCTCAGCCTGAGAGGCAAGCTTCGTCTGTCCATTCCTTCCAGCCCACGCCTACACCGTCCCAGCCTAGAGCCAGAGGTGGCCAGACATTGAGCCAACCTCCCAGAAAACAGGCTCAGGTGTTTGCATTGACAGAGGAGCAGGCACAAGATGCGCCAGATGACGTGATTGCAGGTAACTGTTTTCTTTGCGGTTATCCTGCATATGTACTGATAGTTACAGGAGCATCACATACATTTATATCAGAACGTTTTTTTGCATTGTTGCATTCCTTGCCTGTCGAGTCAATGTCTACTGTAGTATCTATTTCTTCTCCGTTGGGAAGTGGGTTGATATCTGTGACTTCAGTTAGACATTGAGGGGCATGAAATTGATTTGGACTGTGTTGTACTTGGTTTATCTGATTTTGATTGCATTGTCGGAATTGACATGTTGACTAAGTACAGAGCTACCGTAGACTGTTTTCACAAGATTGTCAGATTCAGACCTGAGATGAAAGAGGAGTGGAAATTCTATGGTAAGGGCTCCAGATCTCGGATTCCCTTGGTATCTGCTCTGACTATGAGTATATTGTTACAGAAAGGAGCAAAGGGGTTCCTTATTTATTCTGTAGATCTACAGAAATCGAGCCCGGCATTGGCAGATTTTCCAGTAGTACGAGAATTTGATGATGTATTTCCTGACGAGATTCCAGGGTTACCTCCAGCTCGAGAGGTAGATTTTAGCATTGATTTGATTCCAGGTACCGTTCATATTTCGAGAGCTCTGTATAGGATGGCACCGATAGAGCTGAAAGACTTGAAAGCACAGTTAGAAGATCTTCTGGCCAAGGGATACATTAGACCGAGTGTGTCTCCTTGGGGTGCTCCGGTGCTATTTGTATGAAAGAAAGATGGATCGATGAGATTATGTATAGACTACCGGCAACTGAATAAGGCAACGATAAAGAACTAGTATCCTTTGCCTCGTATCGACGACTTATTTGATCAGTTGCAGGGATCTTCTATCTATTCCAAGATTGATTTGCGATCGGGATATCACCAACTCAGAGTTTGAGATGTTGATATACCGAAAAAAGCATTCCGAACCAAGTATGGACACTACGAATTTGTTGCATGCCGTTTGGTTTAACGAATTCTCCAGCGGTGTTTATGAGTTTGATGAACCGCATCTTTCAGAAGTACTTGGATGAGTTTGTGATTGTTTTTATTGATGATATTTTGGTGTACTCTAAGAATTTGAATGAGCATGCCAATCATTTGAGAGTTGTGTTGCAAACACTGAGAACTGAAAGATTATATGCTAAACTGTCCAAATGTGAGTTTTGGCTGAGACAGGTTGTCTTCTTGGGTCATATCATATCTGGAGATGGTATATCTGTAGATCCGAGTAAAGTTGAAGCTGTGATCAATTGGCCTAGACCGACATCTGTGCCAGAGATACGCAGTTTCATGTGTCTAGCAGGGTACTATAGAAGATTCATCAAAGATTTCTCCAGCATTGAGAAATCAATTACCAAGTTGACACAGAATAATACGCCATTTGTGTGGTCTGAAGATTGTGACTCTAGCTTCTTAGAATTGAAGAAGAGGCTGACCAGTGCACCTGTCTTGATGATTCCTTCAGGTACGGGTGATTTCGTTGTATATTGTGATGCATCTCACAGAGGGTTGGGTTGTGTTCTTATGCAGCGAGGTCATGTGATTGCTTACGCCTCGAGACAGCTGAAGACTCACGAGACGCGATACCCCATTCATGATCTTGAATTGGCAGCTATCGTATTTGCATTGAAGATTTGGAGTCATTATCTGTATGGCGAGAAATTTGAAATCTACTCCGATCACAAGAGTCTGAAATACCTGTTCTCTCAATCAGAATTGAATATGAGATAGCACAGATGGCTCGATTTATTAAAAGACTTTGATTGCGAAATCAAATTCTATCCAGGGAAGTCAAATGCAGCAGCAGACGCCTTGAGTCGAAAGGTTTGTGCTTTATCCTTATCGACGATTGGTGTTTCGAATTTAGTTGAAAATTGCTGTTTGTCTGGATTAGCATTTGATACAGGTAGTAGACCATTGCTACTTGCTTCGATGCAAGTTGAGCCAGACTTGATTATGAGGATCAAAGAAGCACAGAGAATTGATCCAAATGTGCAGAAATCGATTGATATGGTCAGAGCTGGACATATATCAGAATATCAGGTACATGATCATGTGCTATACGTGAATAACCGTCTTGTAGTGCCAGATGTTTCAGAGTTGAAACAACAAATATTGTCAGAAGCGCACTGTAGTCGGTTTAGCATTCATCCTGGAGGCCGTAAAATATACAACGATTTGAAGACACAATTCTGGTGGAAACAGATGAAGACAGACATTGCAGAATTTGTGTCTAAGTGCTTAAACTGCCAACAGGTGAAGGCTGAAAGAAAGAAGCCCGGAGGTTTACTTCAGAGTTTTTCTATTCCAGAATGGAAATGGGATCACATTTCCATGGATTTCGTGACGAAGTTACCTCGATCATCCCGGGGCTGTGACGCGATTTGGGTCATTATTGACAGATTAACCAAATCAGCGTGTTTTATTCCATATAGAATGACTTACCGACACGATCAGATGGCAGATTTGTATGTCAGAGAGGTAGTCAGATTGCATGGTGTGCCGAAGTCTATCGTATCAGATCGTGATTCACGATTCACTTCGCACTTTTGGCACAGTCTGCAGCAGGCTCTAGGTACGACTTTACACTTGAGTACTGCTTATCATCCTCAGACAGACGGAAAGTCAGAGCGGACTATCCAGACATTAGAGGATATGTTGAGAGCCGTAGTGCTAGATTTTGACATTAGTTGGCAAGATTCCCTACCTCTTTGCGAATTCTCATACAACAACAGCTATCAGACGAGTAGCGAGATGGCACCGTTTGAGGCTTTGTATGGCAAGAAGTGCAGATCTCCGTTGTACTGGGATGATATATCTGAGGTACCAGAACTTGGGCCTGATATGATACGTGAGATGATTGAAAAGGTGAAGATCATTCAGAGAAGAATGAAGACGGCACAGGATAGACAAGCCAAGTACGCCAATGTCAGACGTAGACCGTTGGTATTCGAGCAAGGAGACAGAGTGTTTCTAAAGATTTCTCTTTTCAGAGGCGTTGTCAGATTTGGCAAGCGTGGAAAGTTGTCTCCTAGATACATCGGTCCTTACGAAATTCTTGAGAAGATTGGCGATCGAGCATATCGACTTGCTCTTCCTCCTTCTTTATCTGGGATACATGACGTTTTTCATGTATCGATGTTACGTAAATATATGACGGATATTTCTCATGTCATTCACCCTGACGAAGTTGAGCTTGATCAGACTTTGAGTTACGTTGAACAACCGATACAGATTCTTGATCGGAAAGAGAAACAACTTAGAACGAAGACTATTCCGCTAGTGAAAGTCCAATGGAGTCGACATGGCATCAAATAAGCGACTTGGGAAACAGAATCAGAGATGAGACAGAAACATCCCGAGTTATTTACATGATGTAAGTAATTTTCAGTCTTGAGTATATTACTTTTCATGTATGATTTAATAGATTGCCTACGATTTCGAGGACGAAATCATTTCTTAGAGGGGGAGAAATGTAAGGCTCGAGATTAATAGTCTTTATTGATGTAAAACTCGGAAGATATGAGAATGCATGACATGAAATGAGAGTTTTGAATAGGGTGAGGCTGAAACCACACCGCACCCGCGGTCCAAGAACCACCGCACCCGCGGTGCATGGATAGAAAGTTGGCAAATTTTACCGAAGCAACACCGCACCTGCGGTAAAGATGGGACCGCACCCGCGGTCGTTGAATTTTGGAAAATGAATGGATTGCCGAAGCAAGACCGCACCCGCGGTGCAAACATGACCGCACCCGCGGTCGTCAAATTATGAAAAATGAAAGTGTTGCCGAATCATGAGCGCACCAGCGCTGAAGATGTCACCACACCCGCGGTCATGCGTGTTGAGTGAAAAATAATAACACTTGTCCTTGCCATGCAATATAAGAGAGGTGTCTTCAATTCCTCCCATTTCAGAAAGCTGAAGACCGAGAGAGAGCTCTGAGAATCCTTCAAATTTCTTCAAGGCTTTGAAGTTAGATTTCTCAATATTTAGCCATCCGAATAATATTTCGAGTTGAGATTCTTGTTCCTTGTATCAAGGGCTATCAAGAGGTATACATTTTATTAAATTCCAGCAAGTTGATATATATACATGTTGGGGAAAATTAGATATGATGGTTAATATGTGTTCTTGTGATTATGAGCATCGTATATTTGCAACCGGATTGATTATCGGGTATTGTATGCTATTGATATGAAATTTCAGCAGATATTGGGTAGAGAATTATGCCGATTTTCAGAGTTGGACATGGTTATGAGATTGATTATGAGTTGAGAATTATGTGTATTATTGATTATTGTTATTGAGCTAATCGGTATATCGAGAATTCGCCGATATGCTGTCGAAATTGTACCGAGAATGATTATTGAATTGTACTGAAATCGATTGTTGGGTACAATGTGTTGAATTGAGTTAGAGTTTAAAAGAATGTACCTTGGTAATGACATTTCAGATTTGTATTGACGACTTTGATATCGAGACTTCGATTACGACGAGACTACGACGAGAAAGGTATAATTCATGTTTTGTTTGGGGAAGACACAACTCAAATGAGATTCAATTTGAGTTTCCCAACAAAATCACATACTAGACTTGTTGTTGATTTCTTGATATGATTTTGATTTGTCTATAGAATTATATTCAAATCTTTTGATATGATTATGCCTTGTCTAAGATTTATATTCAAGCATTGAGATAGGAGAGTCATTGACAGATTTGTCAAAACTAGACGTTCGGTGTATCGACGCATAAGAGTAGACTTCCTCCGATTGTAGACATTCGATACAGACACGACCGAAGTCTAGGAATAAGACGTACAGTTACCCCGATTGGGAGGGTAGGTAACAGACAGTGACGTCTTATTCACCCCGGGATCCCTAGAGTAGAGTCTAGACATGATTGCATCAGATTGCAATCTAAGTGCATCTGGGAGGTACTTGTCATAGAAAAGATCAGTGAACTCTTACCATTTAAATGCCGGAACATCCACACTAACTATGGGGACCCGGGCTCAAACTCAGTTCTTTACGGGATTAATCGGATCTTTATTCAAAAATGCGGGTCAAAATTTTTTGCTTTTTAACATTAATTCAAATGCATATAACTCAAGCACAAGATAGTTCTATATTTTATTCAACAAACATAAATACATGTCTTGTTCTAGTACATTAATACAAACTAGTGTTTAATACAATCTACAATCTACAAGTAGTACAAGTCTAATATGAAACCACTAATGATCTTCTGCGTCCGAAGTCACCACGCTATCTCGATCTCATCTCTGTCGTGACCCTGATCCTGCCCCACATGTTGTTATGCACACATACAGACATAACAACAGCCAGAAATTCCGGTGAGAACAAATCCCAGTATAAAACATGGTATGCATGCATATACAAAGTATAAATCATGAAACATACTATCATGAATAACATCAAAAGCAATAGGTTTCATAGTCTATGAAACCTAATCAATATAAACATGTAACTCATGTCTGTATCGAATGAGACGTCATTGTCTGCCACCTACCCTCCCAATTGGGGTGACGGTACGTCTTATTCCTAGACTTCGGTCATGTCTGTATCGAATGTCTACAATCGGAGGAAGTCTGCTCCTATGCGTCGATACACCGAACATCTAGAAGTTTGGCAAATCTACCAATGACTCTCCTATCTTATATGCATGAATATAAATCTATAAATTCATACTCATATCAAAAGATTTGAATTTAAATCAATAAACAAATCATAATCATATCAAAAGATAAACAACTATTCTAGTATGTGATTTTGTTGGGAAACTCAAATTGAATCTCATTTGAGTTATCTCCCCAAAGTCACATGAATTATACCTTCTTGTCGTCGGAATAAATCGAAGTCTCGAAGTCGGTATCTAATCTGTCAATCCAAATGTGAAATGAAAATGTTGAGATGCATTCTATCAATCTCTATTCAATTCAACACATCTACGAATCAATAATAAATCTCTAAAACATTCAACGGCATAACGGCGTAGATTCTCGATACAAATCAACTCAATTATCACTGCTCAAATAATAATCCACATAATCCTCAACACATACTCCATCATAGTTTCAGAATTTGCACAATCTCATACACCTATATGTACTGAAAATCGTAACAATATCATATGCCATCATTTTCTCGATCCGTTTACGTTTCTACGATGTCCATAATCTCAAGAACATATGATTATAAGCATAACAGAATTTTCCCCAACATATAAACTTCAAAACATGCTGAAACATAACCAAACTTGCATCCTTTGATAGCCCTTGAAGAGAGGAGCTCAAAACCGAAATCAGATTAAAGTTTGGATGTGTGAATCTTTCAAAACCACCATTTAAAGCATAAGGACTTGAAGCTTCTCCCTAGCTCTCTCATTTCTCAGCTGATGGAATTGTTGAAAATGAAGACTCAGCGCACTTCTATATATATATATATATATATGCCATGTGTCATCACAAGAAACAAAGGTGGATTGCTCGCATGCAGCACCGCGGGTGCGCTCCTTCCGGACCGCGGCTGCACTAAGCTCTTGGCAGCCTCATCAATTTTCCAAAATTGACGACCGCGGGTGCGCTCTTATTTCTACTGCGGGTGCGGGTACTTCCAGTATCAAATCTCATACCCTACTGGACATGCACCGCGGGTGCGGTCTCTCTTCACCGTGGGTGCGGTGTCACTTTGTTCAAAGAGCTTACCCTACTGTCCATGCACCGCGGGAGCGGTAGAAAATAGGGCGCGGGGGCAGTCTCCCTGTCTCAAGCAACACTTCATCATCTCATTTATTGCTTCTCATTAAATATCATTCATTCTCATAACTTTGAATATCACATCAATGAAGACTAATAATCTCAAGCCTTACATTTCTCCCCCTCTAAGAAACGATTTCGTCCTCGAAATCGCAGGTAATTCTATCAATGCAAGTATAAGAGGCAGTATAATCAAAACTGAATAAATACTTACATCATCGAAATAACTCGGGATATCACTGTCTCATATCTCCTTCTGTCTCCTAAGTCACTTCCTCGATGCCATGACGACTCCACTGAACTTTCACAAGCGGAATAGTCTTCGTTCTGAGCTGTTTTTCTTTTCGATCAAGAGTCTGTAATGGTTGCTCAAAATAACTCAGTGTATCGTCGAGCTCAGTCTCGTTAGGCTGAATGACATGAAAAGCATCTGGCATATATCTACGCATCATTGATACATGAAAAACGTCATGTATTCCAGATAGAGAAGGAGGAAGAGCAAGTCGATATGCTCGATCGCCAATCTTCTCCAACATCTCGTAAGGACCAATGTATCTCGGAGACAATTTCCCACGCTTGCCAAATCTGACAACACCTCTGAAAGGAGAAATTTTCAAGAATACTCTGTCTCCCTGCTCAAATACCAATGGTCTACGTCTGATATTGGCATATTTGGCTTGTCTATCATGCGCTGTCTTCATTCTCTTCTGAATTATCTTCACTTTCTCAGTCATCTCTCGAATCATATCAGGCCCAAGTTCTGGTACCTCAGCTAAATCATCCCAGTACAACGGAGATCTGCACTTCTTGCCATACAAAGCTTCAAACGGTGCAATCTCAATACTCGTATGATAGCAGTTGTTGTACGAGAATTCACAAAGTGGCAGTGAATCTTGCCAACTAGTGCCGAAATCTAGCACTACAGCTCTCAACATGTCCTCTAAAGTCTGGATAGTCCGCTCTGACTGTCCGTCTATCTGAGGATGATAAGCAGTGCTCAAGTGTAATGTCGTACCTAGAGCCTGCTGCAGACTGTGCCAAAAGTGTGAAGTGAATCGTGGATCACGATCTGATACGATAGACTTCGGCGCACCATGCAATTTGACAACCTCTCTGACATACAATTCGGCCATCTGATCGTGTCGGTATGTCATTCTGTATGGAATAAAACACGCTGATTTGGTCAGTCTGTCAATAATGACCCAAATCGCATCACAGCCCCGGGATGATCGAGGTAACTTCGTCACGAAATCCATGGAAATGTGATCTCATTTTCATTCACGAATAGACAAACTCTGAAGTAAACCTCCGGGCTTCTTTCTCTCAGCCTTCACCTGTTGGCAATTCAAGCACTTAGACACAAATTCGGCAATATCTGACTTCATCTGTTTCCACCAGAACTGTGTATTCAGATCATTGTACATCTTTCTGTCACCAGGTTGAATACTAAATCGCCTACAGTGCGCTTCTGACATAATCTATTGTTTTAAATCTGAAACATCTGGCACTACAAGCCGATTATTCACATACAGAACATGATTACGTACCTGATATTCTGAAAAATGTCCTGATCGGACCATCTCAATCAATTTCTGAACATTCGGATCATTTCTTTCTGCTTCTTTGATCCTCATAATTAAATCTGGCTCAACTTGAATCAAAGCAATTCGTAGCAGTCTACTATCTATATAAAATTCTAACCCAGACAAACAGCAATCTTCAACTAAATTCGAAATACCTATCGTCGATAAGGATAGGGCACATACCTTTCGACTCAAGGCATCCGCTGCTGCATTTGTCTTCCCTGGATAGTACTTGATCTCGCAATCAAAATATTTCAATAGATTCAACCATCTACGCTGCCTCATATTCAATTCTGACTGGGCAAACAGGTATTTCAGACTCTTATGATCGAAATAGATATCAAATTTCTCGCCATAAAGATAGTGACGCCAGATCTTTAAATAAAAAACGATAGCCGCCAATTCAAGATCATGAATTGGGTATCGAGTCTCGTGTGGCTTTAACTGTCTCGAGGCGTATGCGATCACATGATCTCGCTGCATAAGAACGCATCCTAACCCTCTGTGAGACGCGTCACAATATACAACGAACTCATCAGTACCTGAAGGTATCGTTAGTACTGGAGCACTGGTCAGCCTCTTTTTCAATTCTAGAAAGCTAGACTCGCAATCCTCAGACCACACAAATGGTGTATTCTTCTGTGTCAACTGGGTAATCGGCTTTGCAATACTGGAGAAATCTTTAATGAATCATCGGTAATATCCTGCCAGACCCATGAAACTGCGTATCTCTGGCACAGAAGTCGGTCTAGGCCAACTGATCACAGCTTCAACTTTACTCGGATCTACAGAAATACCGTCTCCAGATATAATATGACCCAAGAAGACAACCTGTTTCAACAAAAACTCGCACTTTGATAGTTTGGCATACAATCTCTCATTCCTCAGTGTCTGCAACACAATTCTGAGATGCTCGGCATGCTCATTCCTATTCTTGGAATACACCAAAATATCATCAATAAACACAATAACTAACTCATCCAAATACCTCTGAAAGACGCGGTTCATCAATCCCATAAACACCGCTGGAGCATTCGTTAAACCGAAAGGCATGACAATAAATTCGTAATGTCCATACCTGGTTCGGAATGCTATCTTCGGTATATCAACATCTCGAACTCTGAGCTGGTGATATCCGGATCTCAAATCAATCTTAGAATAAACAGATGATCCCTGCAACTGATCAAATAAGTCATCAATGCGAGGCAAAGGATACTTGTTCTTTATTGTTGCCTTATTCAGTTGCAGGTAATCTATACATAATCTCATGGAACCATCTTTCTTGCGCACGAATAGCACTGGAGCGCCCCAAGGAGACACACTCGGTCTAATGTATCCCTTGGTCAGAAGATCTTCTAACTGTGCTCTCAATTCTTTCAACTCTATTGGCGCCATCCTATACGGAGCTCGAGATATAGGAACAGTACATGGCACAAGATCTATGCTGAAATCTACCTCTCGAACTGGAGGTAACCCTGGAATCTCATCAGGAAATATATCTGCAAACTCCCGTACTACTGACAAATCTGCCAATGCCGGGCTCGATTTCTGTAGATCTACAGAATAGACAAGGAACCCCTCTGCTCCTTTCTGCAACAATCTACTCATAGTCAGAGCCAACACTAAGGGAATCCGAGATCTGGAACCCTTACCGTAGAATTTCCAGTCTTCTGTCATTTCAGGTCTGAATCTGACAATCTTGTGAAAACAGTCTACGGTGGCTCTGTACTTGGTTAACATTTCAATCCCGACAATACAATCAAAATCAGATAAGCCAAGTACAACATAGTCTAAATCAATCTCATGCCCCTCAAACTATAGTATACAGTAGACAATGACTCGACAGGCAATGCATGTGTCAATGTAAAATTTTCAGAAGTGAATGTATGGGATGTACCTGTGTCTATCAACACATAGGTAGGATAAATGTAAGGGCCAAGATCTTGATTCTGTTAATCTAAGATTTTGATTCTATTAATATGAGATTATTGAATTTAAATAGATATAATTATAGACGAGCTATTACGAGACCAGATTGGCCAAAGCTTATGAAGGGTAAAATGTGTAGACAGAACTGTTGGCGCCCGAGCGGTAGAAAATGACCGCCCGAGCGCCAGTGTTCAGCAAAAAAGTGCTCGGACAGAAAGTATGGTGCCCGAGCGGTAGAATATTACCACCCGAGCGCCAGTGAATAACAAATGGAAGTCACGGACAGAGGTTTCCGCGCTCGAGCGGTAAAGATCGACCTCCCGAGCGTCGACTGAAAGTTAAGAAAAACGAGACACGTTTCTTTACCATGCAAGTTGGTGTGTATATATATATATATATATATACACACACAGATAAACACTTGCAATTCTTCAGAAGAAAAGAGAAGCACCGAGAATCTCCGTGAAAGTCCTTACGCCTTTATATTTTGATCCGTCCGTCTGATTTGTAATCTGACTTCGACACCGTAGTCCTAGAAACGATAGCTACTACAGGACGTAAGTTTTGTTACGTTTTGTTAAGGTTTGAAATTATGCTATGTCCAGAATTAGATATGATTCATATACGGTGTTCTTGACATAGTAGACATCGTAGAATCGAAGTCAGACTAAGAAATAGATTGATTATGGAATTGTTATGAATTTCAGAGTTAAATTGACTGCGATGTGATGTCAGATTTTCACTGTGGTTGATTATAAGTTATTGGAATTAGTATATACTGGTGTGGTATCACTGGTATCGCAGAATTATACGGTTGTACCGTCAGAATTTGATAAGACAAAGATGTCTTGATTTAAATAGAATATTGATACAGTATATTGATATTATCATTGCCAGATTGAACATTGACAGACTTTGAGTTGAGACTTCGATTGTATCAGAGCGACAGAACGAAAGGTATAAATAAATGTGGATTCGGGATTGTACAACTCGAGTTAAGTTTGACTTGAGTTTCCCAAAATCACATACTTTATTTTATTGCATTGATATTTGTAAATTATCATATTGATATGTTTAGTCTATTGAATTATAGCAGAGCAAGAGTTTGAGTCTAGGGCAGATCAGCTAGCTAGGGCAGAACCGCCGAGTTTTTAACAGAACCGCTAAGACTCTAGACTTACGGTGTATCGATGAGCTTAGATGTACATCGACGTCTATTGTAGACATTCGATACAGCATACCGAAGTCTAAATTAGATCGGTATCCTTAGATTAGAAATAAGTCCTTGATTTAGGTACAGATTTGTATTGATTCATGTGGTCAGATTAGATACATGTTTTGATGTTTATTATGCTCTTATATATGTTTTATATGATTGCATTGATACAATGTTTATACTGGGATTTTATTCTCACCGGAGTTATCCGGCTGTTGTCGTGTTTGTATGTGTGAATGGCAACAGGTGGGACAGGTTCAGGGTCACAAAGGTGAAGAAAGATCGAGATTAGAGTGGTGATTCCGGACCTTGATATAGATAGGTTTTATTACTTGATTGTATAAGTTGAACCTTAGTTTTGAACTAGATACATGTTGTACAGGATTGTATCATTATACTAGTTTGTATAATAGAATGATTCCATTACCTTCCGCATTTTAAAATCGAGATGTCTCCTTTTGAGGCACTCTATGGAAGGAAGTGTATATCTCCTATTCATTAGGACGAGGTAGGGGAAAAAAGAGATATTGGTCCAGATGTGATTGAAGAGACAGCTGAGCTTGTAGTCAAAATTCGTGATAGAATGAAGACTGCACAAAGCCGACAAAAGAGTTATGCGGACAAAAGGCGAAGGGACTTAGAGTTTGCAGTGAGAGATCATGTATTTGTGAAAATAGCACCCATGAAAGGTGTTATGCGCTTTGGCAAGAAGGGCAAGCTTAGTCCAAGATTTATAGGTCCGTTCGAGATTTTGGAGAGGATTGGGACACTAGCTTATAGAGTGGCATTGCCACCAGTGCTTGAGGGAGTTCACAATGTGTTCCACATTTCAATGCTGCGGAAGTACATGTAGAATCCGTCACATGTGCTTAATCATGAGCCTCTTCAACTAAGTCCAAATATGACCTATGAAGAGAGGCCTGTCCAAATCTTAGCAAGGCAAGAAAGACGCTTGCGGAACAAAGTCATTCCAATGGTCAAAGTCAAGTGGCTGAATCACTCGGAAGAGGAAGCTACTTGGGAAACCGGGAGAGACTTGAAGAGTCGCTATCCTGATCTATTCGGTAAGTTCTAATTTCGAGTACGAAATTTAATTTAAGGAGGGGAGGAATTGTAAGTTTCAAAATTAAGACGACGTAATCCAACTGCATGCAAATCTAGGAAATATGAAAAAATGAGTAATTCATTGACTTTAATTGCTAATTAGTTATGTGACCCACTTGTTTATATGTTAAATGAGATTTTTATTGTCATCATGCATAAAATGGTATTTTTAAGGAATATTCAAGCGACGATCGAGGAACGGGGACTGAGGGCTGAAAAATGTAAAATGTTTTTATTAAATAATTATTTTTTTTATTTATTATTTAAAATATGATTGATGCTTTTTAGTATTTTAAAAATGAAGGGTTTTGAGTTGAATTTATACACCGGGTTGTAAATTTTATCGGTATTGGTTTTTTAACAAAAATTCGAGCTTTTTGGCAACTTGGCTAATAAATTCACAAATTTATTTAAACAAAACTTTGTTAATATTTTATTTATGTTCTAATTAGACTAATGGGCCTAAACTTGGCTTAATAGGCCTAGACTTGAATTAATAATCTTATTTACTATATAATATGCAAATCCCCACCCAAAACCCTACACCTTTTGCATCAAGGATCGGCCACCTACCTTTAAAAAAATCTGAAACTCTCTCCCTCAAACACCAACCTCACGGCACACACACACACAAACAAGGTAGAAGGAGGATTTTCGAAGGTTGAAGTAGTAAGCTAGCCACGGTGTCCCTCCGTTCTTCGTCGTCAACGAACTTTCGTGCGTGTATAACGCAAAGGCACGCCTATTATTTCCTTCAAAAACCATCATCACATCATAATATTCTTTTATGCATGAAAAACATTAAAAAACAAGTAACATATTATGTATTTTCGTTTTTGTATGTATCATGTAAGTTTCAAGTGGGATTTTTTATCCAAATTGTGTTGTTTGTGTGCATAAAGGGGCTGCCATGTCTAGGGAAGGTTATGGTATGGTTTTACATGAATTCCAGACTCCTCAACACCACCTAAACACCACACACGATTCAAATGCATGCTGGTGCAGCAACTCGCTGTCATGGTAAGCAAGGGGCTCGGTTTTTGTTCTTCACGGATAGGCTGGGCGTTGGCTGGTTCCAGGGGATAGCCAAGGTCGTGAGCGAGTCAAGGGAAGAGTCCAAGCCATACTAGGACTCGAGCTAAGGGGTTGGGAGGAGTCCTTGACAGCAAGGACTCCTACCCAAGAAAAGTCATGGACGGCGTGCAACGTCTGTGCTTGTTGCAGACATGTGGGCGCGGTCCAGGGGGCCTGGGCTGGGTTAGGTCGACTCCTTGGGGTCTTAAGTGATGTTCATCATGATGGTTCAGGGGTGGCTCGGTCGGCTAGAGTCCTGGAAGCTAGAACAAGAGTCCTTGTCAAGGTGTAACTCTCGGCCAGTTTAGGGTAGTTGTGTGAGGGCTTCGATCTTCTGTTTGGCGTGGTTTCCGTGTGTTCCTTAGGTCCAGTAGGGTACTCTAGGGTGTTGGTCAGGGTTTGTACCAACATGGCTCGAGGGTGACTCGATAAAATCAAGAGATGGCTCGGGGTCGAAGTTTATGTGTCATATTAGGGTTCCTAAGCTTTAAAACTTGAACAACGGCTCACGGGGGTCGAGTCATGGTTCACAAGGACTGAAATAATATAAAAAACTAAATTTAAAAGTTAGGAATTTTATATTAAACTTTGGAATTTTACGGAATTAAAACGCCTTCAAAAACGTCCACATACGAATTAATTAAAAAGCCTCATTTTTAAGCTACATAAAATTATGGAAATTTTAATTTAAGCTTAAATAATTATTTGGGACATGTTAGAGTCAAGAAAATCAAGAAACGTCGAAAACGTAAAAAGTCGCGTCCATGGATAAAACGGTCATTTTACACCTAGAAATTAGTAAACGTCCATGGGTAAAACGGTCATTTTAAAATGTCTATGGATTTTTTTTATGATGAAACGATAACGTTAAAAGACATGTTGCATGCGTGGTTTAAAATGGAAAATGTTATATGCATGATTTTTATTAAGTGATGATAACATGTTGAAGGATGTGAAAGGATTGTGACTAACACGATGATATGTTGGAGATATCGTGAGGGTTATAGTCCCAGTGGAAGCCCGATGATCATATTTCCTCGGATACGGATATGTATATGTATATGATGATATGTTAATACGTAAGGCCAAGGCCCGTTGAAGGGTGAGAGTGTCGCTGGTGTCCCCGCCGCCCAGTACTGTGGTTACATGTAGATGGATCCATCGCCTAACACGTATATGAAAGTCACAATCAACGATCTGAATTCAACCAACACGAACATGAACACGAACATGAATATGAATACGAATGTGGACATGAATATGGATATGTTTAAGTGTTATGTTTATGCCTTTTCAAAATGTTTTTACGCATCACGAAAATGTTTACGAAAATGTTTACGTTTAAGTTTATGCATCTTCATGAAAATGATATTTTAAGTACAAGTATTTTTCACTGTTATATGTTAACTGTATTACATATTACTTGTTATTAAAGATAGGATGTGTTGAGTCTTTAGACTCACTAGGTGTGGTGATGCGGGTGAGATTAATGGCAATGTTATTGGAGGCCTTGACGAGTGACTTGCTGGACTGTTGGTGCATATAACCCGAGGACTAGCGCTTATATTTCCGCATTTAAGTTTATGACTATTAAGTTTAAGATTTTTATGACATTTTACTTTATGCTTTTGAGAGATTTTTGAGAGGTAGTATGGGCTACACTTTTCAAGTATTTATTGTTTTTTTTTAGGTTTGGTAAAATGCTTTACGATTTATTGTTTTGACTATTTCTCTTTTCATTTTCAAATAGTAGTTGGGTGTTATTTTAAAAAGGGGTGCAAAAGTATTTTATGAATATGTATGCGTATAACCGAAAATGTGAGGAAAAAAAAATTTCTAGTACTTTTTTAAGAAAACCAATAAGCAAACGTTTCAGTGCAGGCTGCGTGTAGCATTTGGGTCGTGTCCAGGGGTCCTAAGAGGGCTAAGTCATGGTCCTAGATGGATGAAGGGGCGGCTAGTGCAAGGGCTAGGGCTGGAGCATGAAGCTTGGGACACGCAAGTTCATGGGGTGCATGGGTTTGAGGGTTGTTCGAGTATGTCCTATAGGGCTTGGTCCTGCAGGTAGTTAAGGGTTCGGTTTAGGTCCTAGGAGGGCTGGTTATGGTCTAGACATGTTGGGTGAGGGCTAGGCTTGAAGGAACTCATGGTTTGTTCAAGTTTGGTTTTCGAAAAGAGTGTAGAAATTTTCAGTAGACTCCTAGGATATTCCGAGGGTTCTAAACGGCTTGATTTGGGTTGCATAGGGTATGATTAGGTGTTAATAAGCTATGGTTATGATATGAATCTGGTCAGGCATGACGAGAATCGCAAGATTCGCAAAAGACGAAGAAGACAGGATAAAACAGATTTGATAATAAAAATGATAAACGTACTTGAATCAAAGGGAACCAAAAGATCTTATACCAAATGATGCAATTCTTCGACCACAAAAAGCAAATGCACTCAAAAAAAAAGTCACGCCCTCGATTCTATTAAACAATGAAAATGTTGTGTTGTCCCGATCTTTTTGAAACAAGTAATTGTTGTGATATTCACCTCTAAGATACAAAATGTCTAGAAACAAATATTCACGAGGAAAACAATCAATCTCAAATGAACATTCAAAGAACTCGTCTGTGACAACTTGAGTGAAGAACAATCGACAAACGCCACAAAGTGTTAACACTTTGATAAGTTTGATTTGAGAAACACAAAAAATTATATACAAATTCAAACTTTGAAATTGAGAGAAAAACTCAATCAGTATATTAAAACTCAATGTTCATTCAAAACTTGTTTCCAGCCATCAAATTTCGTGTATATATTATTTACAAACTAAAAAATGTCAAAAATCTAGTTGCCTAATTAGTTTGGACTCTAAACTAGGAAATAATATTTGTTCACACAGGCGGCGCGCTGGGGCAGTCAAATATAACCGCCATAGAGCTGAGTGTTCTAGAGCTCGCCATCTGGACAACGCCTTTGGCACTGGGGCGATAATATTTGATCGCCCTAGCGCAGGGCTCTCGCGTCCGGGTCTTGATTTGTCATCCTCTTCATAATTTAGCACTTGAATAACATTGAAATATCTTCCAACTTCATTGCTATGATTGCCGAATTCTTTCAAGCTTCTAATCTTTCTTGTACAATCTTTACAACACACCTGTCTGGATCTCCTCCCAAGATTTAGCATGTCATGATCGGCCAGATTGTAAAGCCCCAGATTCGATGACTGTCTTCACTGTATCAAGACGGGTCTTTCCAGCGTGCTTATGTCCTCACTCACACGCACCCTGGGAAACTTCCCAGGAGGTCACCCATCCCAAAATTGCCCCAAGTCAAGCACTCTTAACTTTGGAGTTCTTATGTGATGAGCTACCGAAAAGAACATGCACCTTCGTGATATGAGCAGTACCAATCCAATCTTTTTTAAGCCTTCTTCAACTGTACAGTCCATTACATTGAACAGTCTCAGAATCCCTCTCATTCTCGTGTGAGTCGGTTCATTCATGTTCCCTCCACCTAGAAGCTTGCCAGGAGCCGCTCATTGTCCGTGCAACTGACGGCACCGGCGATCACCGCCCCCCCACCCTCTTCGGCCCCAGGCCTCACATTCCCACCAGCTTCTGCTTGGTTCGTCCTCGAACCACACCGTATGTGGGGACCCGGACGCTAATCCTTTTCTTAGTCATCGTTGGGATTTAATTATCAGTTCTGATAAACAGGGTCTAAAAATTTTTCTTTTTAAAATGTAACTGCGGAAGGTAATGGAATCTAAACAATATACATTTCTGTATAAAAACTACAGTTCAGTAGAAAAGTACAATACTGTACAACCTAAGTCTAAGGTTCAATTACTAAATTCAAGTAATAAACCAAGTCTGCTACAAGTCCGGAATCACCACGCTAACTCGTCTTCTCTCATCGTCATCTCGACCCTGATCCAGCCCCACCTGTTGTCATGCACACATACAAAACAAGACAACAGCCGGATAGCTCCGGTGAGAATAAATCCCAGTATAAAACATGGTAAACATGCATATACACATAATGATTTATGGAACATGCTGTCATGAATAAAAGCAAAGACAATAGTAATAGATTTCATCATCTATGAACTCTAATCTAACTAAACATGCAATTCAAATCAGATGAACATGCATGTAAATAGTCTAAATCATGAAACATGCTATCATGACTAAAAGTAATAACAATAGGTTTCATAGTCTATGAAACCAATATATCTACGTATGATGTTCTAATCAAATTATGTCTAGACTTGACTCAACTATAACTCTAGGGATCCCAGTGTGAATAAGACGTCAATGGCTGTCACCTACCCTCCCACTCGGGGCGACTGTACGTCTTATTCCTAGACTTCGGTCAGAACTGTATCAACGGCTGCAATAAGAGTAATGGCTACTCCTAAGCTGAGATACACCGAACATCTAGCGATTTGACAATGACTGTCAAAGACTCTCCTATCTTAATTGCAATGAATATCAATCTGTAAACAAAGTATAATCATATTCATATCTGAATATCACAATGATCATACATGCTTGAATACAATGCTATAATCAAAGCATAAACGTAATAAAGTATAATTAACAGTCTAGTATGTGATTTTGTTGGGAAACTCAAAATGATATCTCATTTGAGTGGTGACTTCCCGAATATCACATGAATTATACCTTTGTCGTCCCGGTCTGAGGAAGACGATGACCTGTATTCAAATCTGTCCGTATCAAATCTGAAATGACAATATCGAATACGCTGTATCAGTGAATAACTCAATACACAATCTGTTCTGATCAATACTCAACTCAGTACCTAATCTAATCAATATCTGAACAAAATACAATCTGATTCATATCAACAATATCACGATATAATCGAAATCATTTCTGAATCTAATCAATCTGAATCAGCTGATGTTTCAACGGTACAACAATACAGTCTTGATAAACCCGTCGATGTCAACATCACAAATATCATATCGGAACTCGTAATCAATACCATATTATTATTCTTCTAATTTCAGCATATCACTATCTATCAAATTCAATTCAAGAAACACTGAAATTCATCACACAGATATACGGTATTATTTCTTCGATCTGACTTCACATATATACTGAATAATTTATCCAGAATACGTAAACATAATTATTTCTCTATTCTTGAATCAAGAACAATCAAATTCTCGAGTTCCATCTCAATTAATATCTTCTGAAAATCATAACAATTGTATAAACAGTCTATTCTTCAATCTGTCTTCGATTATACAATGTCTACGGTAGTAGAAACACCATATCTGAATCATATTCAATTCTGACAACATCATATTTTCAAAACATATCAAAACGTAACAATACTTACGTCCTTTTGTAGCCCGAGTCGAGAGGAGCTCGATACTGCGTTCAGATTTAAATTCTGATAGCCGGATCTTGAACAATCAAATTTTTAAGGCAAAATGAAGCTTGAGGAATTTGGAAAATGGAAATCACGTTTCTTTGCTTTGGACGTAGGAATGAAGAAGATTTGTAACCTTTATATATCAATTGCATGACAAGTGTCCCACTCAACTTTCCCTATTTGCACTTTAGTCCCTCAACTTTCCACTATTTGCAATTTGGTCCCTCAATAATTACGAAAGTGCCATCAAATTAAATTCAACTATTCTTCCACTTAATTACCAAATTGCCATCAAATTTAATTCAAGTATTTTTCCACTTATTTACAAAAATGCCATCAATAATATTTTCTTTTCAGGATCTCATAAAATTGATAACATCTCGGGCCTTACACCGTACTAAGAGAGGTCAGCTCTAATACCACTTGTAAAACCCAGATTTGATGACTGTCTTCACTGTATCAAGACGGGTCTTTCCAGCGTGCTTATGTCCTCACTCAAACGCACCCTGGGAAACTTCCTAGAAGGTCACCCATCTCAAAATTGCCCCAAGTCAAGCACGCTTAACTTTGGAGTTCTTATGTGATGAGCTACCGAAAAAAAAATGCACCTTCATGATATGAGTAGTACCAATCAAATCTTTTTTAAGCCTTCTTCAACTGTACAGTCCATTACATTGAACAGTCTAGGATTCCCTCTCATTCCTGTGTGGGTCTGTTCATTCATGTTCCCTCTACCTAGAAGCCTTCCAGGAGCCGCTCATTGTCCGTGCAACTGATGGCACCGGCGATCACCCCCCGTCCTCTTCAGCCCCGGGCCTCACAAAGATGCATATCAGATTAAAGTTTGTTAAGTTTCGAGTCGATTCGGGTTAAAACCGGGACTTTGATTCAAGTTTAAAAAATAATTAAGAATTTAGTCAGGAGCTTAAGTGTGCGTCTAAGAAATTTTTATGGGTGTATTTTAAAGTGTTATAGTAAGTTTGTATGAATCCAGGTCGTTGTTTTAAGGTCCAATGGTAAATTGGGAAAGTTAGGGTTTAAGGGGCAGAACGATCATTTTAAACCTGAAAAATATTAGACGCCCTGGCAGTGTCCTAAATGCTTTAATAAACGTTAAATTTTTTATTTTGAAAGATTATGGAATTTTATGATGGAAAACGATATATGCTAAAAGATGTGTTGCATGCTTGGTTTAAAAGAAAATGATATTATGCATGAATTTTTAAAAGTGATGATAAGATGAAAGGTTTTGAAAGAGGTGATTTTATTGTGACTAATACAAACACGAATACGAAATATGAAAGGGTATGATGACATGTAAGGCCAATACTTAGTTGATGGTTTAGAGTGTCGCTGATGTCCCCTCCGTATGATATGATGGTAATACGTAAGATGGATCAATCGACAAACAGTTGATACGAAAGTCACAATTAATGATCTGAATTCAATTACGGGAAACATATATGTATATGATGAAAAGAAAGGTTTGATGAAAGGAAAAATGGTTTAAAATTATGCATGTTCATGATAAAGTTATTTAATTAAAATTATTTTTTCACTGTTGCATATGGATGTATATGTATTACTTGTTATAATGGTTAAGGTTTGCTGAGTCATTAGACTCACTAGGTGTGAATGATGCAGGTGAGGATATTTATGATGATATTGGAGGACCTGATGGTTGAACTGGCTGGACTGATGGTGCGCATAACCCGAGGATCATTGATAGTTTTTTCGCACTATTATGATTTTTTTTAGGATAGGTTAAAAGAGTCAAAATGTTTAGAAAAGGGAGGGTTGAATAAACAAACACTATGAAATATGAGCTTTTTGTCTGTTCAAATATTGCAACTGATCTTGGATGATTAACTGGATCTTTCAATTGTTCGCTCTTTTGAAAATCCTCAATCAGTATTTTTACTGAACTCCTCATATATTTATAGGCTTTGCTTCAACGGCAACATTGAATGCATTAATTAATACATATCCGTGATTCGTCTTTTCTGAGTGTGTCAACATTCTTCTGACAATAGTACGATGTTGCAGTCTGATGTGCGCTCCTTCTGTAAATAGTACGAATTTGCAGTATGATTTATCAGTTTAAACGTGTCAAACTGATAAGGAGTTAGACTATTCGACTGATCAGTTGAAATGATTTAAAGAATATTGTTCAGTTCCAACCGATAATCCATTCAGTTGACTTACTAATTCAATTATCTTTGTTAAGTTACATTATATCCGATGACTTATTGCATTAATCTTCATTTCGGTTAACTTCAGTTCGAATAACGTCAGTTGTATGGTTTCAGTTTAGCTGATCAGTTCTACAAACTACGATTCTTTATTATTCAAACTTCGAAATCTTTAATTCTAACAATTTCTCCCTTTTTGTGTTTGACGAAACTTAGACATCAAGAATTGATGTAGCTGAAAGTAGATAAAATAACATTTTATTGAAATGTACATATCCATAAAAAATAAAAATTGAGAACAATTGAACTGCTAAACTCAAGTCTTGACTGATATAGGACTGGACATAACTTTTTGGCTTTCTTATTAGCTGGTCCTTGATCAGTTGGATGTTCAGTTCTTTTCTTCGATGATTCACCTTGACCTTGTTGTTGTTCCTCTTTCCCTTTTTTGTCAACACCCGCTATGTGAGAAAAACGACGGACTTCTGGATTGAGTTGACATACTGCATCAACCGTATGTTCTTGCATTAAGTCCATTCTCTTGGTTAGACTTGTGTGCACAAATTCAATTCGGTTGATGAAAATATCTTGGGTTTGGAACAAAACTGTTACCATGACTCTATCCTTCTTCAATTTGTCAATGAAAGTAAACAATGCGGCTATGTCTTGTGTGACACTCTTGAGGTCCTTCATCGTGTGGTCTTTAATGGAATCAAATCTCAGAGTATGCATCAGTTTAGTGGATTTGACTTCCGAGACGATAGAAATGAGAATGTTCAGATTGGACTGAATTTCTTCGGTCATAATGTCAGTTGCAAGTGGTATTTCAGGAGATAAGGCTTCAGTTATTGCTGGTGCTTTGCCTTTGCCCTTTTCACTGAAATTTAACACTGCTAAGGCTTGGGATCCAGTCTCATTTTGTTCTTCCAATTCAGCATTAACTTCTTCAACTGCATCCTGTTGTTGATCAGAAACTGAAGGATGATGCAGAGGAGCAGTTGAAGTAGATGGTGCTTTGGTTGCAGTTTCTTCAGTTATTACTGCTTCTTGTTGCAATTGACCTCTTCATATCGATGTTCAGTTATAATAGCCGACTGAAATTCTTCTTCAATGCTTTAGTCAAAGCCTCCAAGGATATTTGTTCTGAGGAGCTTGGTTCTGCATCCTGCTCAGCTGGTTGGACAAGTTCGAAATCCAGCTGAATATCAGTTGCAACAGATCCGACCACTTCGTCATTGTTGTCCAGTGATAACTCAGCATCTGTGTAAAGAGTTTGTCCAGCTAGTGAAAATCTTGGAGGTGCAGAAGAAGTGGATGGCTGAATATCCTCGGGAACAGGATCAGTCACTTGCATGTGACCTTGTTCAAGAAATGTCTCCTTAACTTGTTTGGACTGAGCTTCTCTTGCTGATCCTGCTCAGCTGATTTTGGACTGCTACTGGTCTCAAATGGTACAAATAACTGTTGATCCATCTCCCGGAGTTTCACTTTCATTTGAAGGGAGATAAGATCTTAATCCAATTGTTGAAAAACTGCTCTGTCGTCATATGCAGTTGGACCAGTTAGATCGTAGTTTAGTTTTATCTCAACATTCACTTCAGTTAGCTTCTTCATCCTCATGATGACAAATAAATAAGCTCTTCTCTCTAGAGCTTGAGCAAATGTGATGGCTTTTACTATTTCAAAACTACATACTACAAAGCAATATATTTCTGTAAAACTGATTTCTTATTCAGGCGCCTCACAGAGACTATAGTTTTGAATCAAACCCATTCATCAAAATTCTTTAACTCTAGTTCAGCAAACTCGTTAATGTCAATCCAAATGAGATCAATTTGACTCTGAACTGAATTGGTTGGCCTAGGCTCTTCAATCAACTTGCCCTTGACTTTGGGATCAGTCAGAGCATGAGAAATATTTAGCCCCAAAGTAGTTGTATCCAGTCTTTCACGATTTACTACGCCATTGGGTCACGTGAAGGACAGTAGGATGGATCACCGTAGTGGGAGGTGCGCAGATACCAACTGTGGGGACCCGGACGCTAATCATGTTCTAAATAATAATTATGACTAATTAATCAATTAGTATAGACAGGGTCTAAATTTTTTTTTTTTAAAATACAAAGCGGAAACGTAATGTAATTAAATTCAAATTACATATTACACATAACCTAACAATTATTGTATGATCTACAATAATTCCACTAGGTTAAACTACATATCCGTACTGAATCCTAAGTTGCTTCTGAAGCCCGGATCTCCACGCTATCTAGTCCAGCCTCGTTCTCTTCTTGACCCTTATCCTGTCCCACCTGTTGTCATGCACACATACAAACAAGACAACAGTCGGATAACTCCGGTGAGATATAAATATCCCAGTATAAATCATGTATACATGCAATCATATAAACAATATAAAAGCATATAACAGAAAATCATATCCTATATCAAAATCATGACATGAATCAATAACAAGAATATGTAATATTCTAACATGTACCCTAATCCGGAACATAATCAATATCAAGAATAACTCCTATTCTAAGCATGTACCAATATCAGGAACATAAAGGGACATAAACCATATCCAGGAACATAAATTTGTTAGAGTAGGTGCCCGTCGAGCCAAGTGTTGGCCGAGTGTTCACAATGAAACTCTATGTATAAGCAATCTTTATTTTAGTAATATTTGAAATTATTACTTTGGCACATCTTTATCTGTATACCCATGCTAGTTGCATAGATAAAGCCCTTGAATATACAAATAGTAGAAAGAATATGAGATGCTCATATGATGAGTATCATGAAACTCATATTTGGAATACTGTATATTCTAAACGGTTCCTACTCGATTCAGCCGCCACTAAGAAGGATATGGGCCGCTCGAGTTAGAGACTAGTATCTGCGATGTGAGTACCATGTTTCATTGGTAGGGGATATTGTGATGTCCGAGCATGCAGATAGGTGCTCCTAGTAGAGTGCACTGAACAACCCTCCATTAAAGGACTTTCCAAGTGGTTCTCACTTATCGAGTGGAAACGTCCTAGTTTATGGTTGTACACCATTAGTCCTTATGACCCGGGACAACATTGAGACTCTATGTGCTAGCATTTCACTTTAACTTGTTTACCGACTGTTATGGGGTCATCAGGTGGCAAGGTTGGGTGTCATGTCGAAACATATAGGAGTCGATGCATTGTAGTCGGGGATTCACCGCTTACCTTCGAGTATGGATATCCTATGTGTTATCATGTGTATGTAGGTTGAAATCTCTGGCCAGAGTATGGTGGTAATTATGAAAGGGGTTTCATAGATTACACCATCGATGCAACTACGACATGACACATAATATCTATTCATTAACAACTCTCGATAAACCAATTGTTGTCGAATCGGTCGGGATATATGAGTTGAAGGGACCGTACTGTACGCTAACCATAATAGAATGGTTCTTGCAGGCACTATCATTTGATACCTAGGTAATCATGTAAGCGATGTTGCTAGGCGTTTAACATGGTTGGTTGGGTACTATCAGACTTGAGTTCTGATGTTCTTGTTATCAAGGGGTTGATAAGTAAGAATGGAGCAATTGGGGTATGTTCATATAAGGACATGTTTAGTCCGAATCACATGGAGATGTGAACCCACGGCTAGTTGTATCAATGAACCATTGAGGGCCACACAAGTGCTGGCTTTCTAGATCCCGTTGAGAAGTAAAAATAGTTCAATGTGTTGAACGGCTTATAAATGAGTTTCTAAGCGTAAGGAAAATTAGAAGTATGACTTCTATAAAGAAGAAACTAGTTCAATGTGTTGAACGACTTATAAATGAGTTTATAAGTGTAAGGAAAAATAGAAGTATGACTTCTATGAGAGAAATGTAAATTTTAATTTATGGAAGTGTTCCTAAATTAAAAGTTGGCCAAGTGAATAATGTATTTGAAAATTGTGATTTTCATAAACATTATTATGGACTAAATTAAATTAATTCAAGTGTTGAACTAATTAAACACTAGTAGACCTAGTAGAGTCCAAATAATTAAATTAATTCAAGTGTTGAATTAATTAAATCATATTGAGTCTTGTAGAGCTCAATTTAAATTAATTATTTAACTAGTGGGACTTGGGTAAATTCAAGTAATGTTTAATTAGTCTCAAATATGTTTGAGATAATTAAATTTAGTCCATGGTTTTTAATTTGTTAAAAACCATATAATATATGCATGCATGGGAGGTGAAGGGTTGGAGACAACTTTTTCAAATATCAAGGCTTGGCATGCTACTTTTGTCTCTATTTTTTGCAAGACCAAGACAAGTCTTCCTTCCTCCCCATTCACTCCATGATGGCCGAAATATTGAGCTCCTTCTCTCCCATTTTTCTCTCAATTTTTGTTCTTCAAATTGTTGGAGAAACAATACACTTCTCAAAGAAAAATGCTCTAATTTTTCTAGTGCAAAATTAGAGTGGTTCTAGCTAGTTGGTGGTGGGCTTAATATTTGAGCAAGGTGGGCTCAAAGGAATCTTGAAGATTGTCTTGCCATTGAAGAGCTTAGTTGTATATCAACTAAATTGGAGCCATCATTAACCACAAGATGTTGATAGGTAACGAAATTCTAAACACACTATGAATGTCATTTTTGTGTTTTATTGTATTTGCTACACATTTCATGAGGTGGCCGAAATTTTCTACAAGAAAATAAAATTTTTGAACTTCCGTTGTGCTTCCGGTCACCGTAACCGATCCCCTTTCAAGTGGTATCAGAGCTATGGTTACGATTTTGTGTAGCAAATACAAGATATTATATTGAGATTGATTTCTAACCGCATGAAAATGAAATTTGCAACAAAAATCAAGGCATGACAATGGTGAATTTCGGGCAGCATGTTGCTGCCCATGTCGGGCAGCTCGGGCTGCCCGAACAGCCCCTTCAAAAATTAAAAAAAAAATTTTGTTGCCGGAATCCGGCGACGGAGCTCCGGCGACGGCGATGACGGCTAGGGTTTCGAAAAGTGTTTTGGAATATCAAAGTGTCATGGGCCTTGAGTTGTTGGGCCATTGGATGGCTAACATGTTTGTGAATTTTAAATGGGCCAAAAATGTTTTTGGTGAAAAATAAGTTTTTGGGCCCTTAAGTTTAAAATTACAAATTTTTCTCATAAAATAAATAATTGAAGTTGGACTTTAATTATTTATAGTAAATTGTGATTTATAATAAATTCGGTTATAAATAAATTAATTGGAAAGTAGACAAAGGTGTTTGTATACTTTGTTAATTTAGTTTATAATCGTGGCGGTTAGTGATTGGATCAAGATATATAATATTGGATCAATTAATTATGGTGATAATTAATTGATGGTGTATGATATGTGATATTATGCATGAAGGATGATCAAAAGCCCAAGCCCAATTTGCTAGGTGTATGCTAGGATATTTTGTGTTGAATGATTGTAATAATTATCAATTTATAAAGTGGGCTTGGTTTATGGTCCGTTCCCACCCACATGAGATGTATCTCTATTTTCCATGAATATTTATTTGTAAATATTAGTATAGTGGATGATCAAGATTGGAAGATGGTGGCCATGATGATTATGAAGATCGAAGACATGTAAATATTGGAAGCTAATGCAATAGTTGCATTTGCATCCCGTGCATTTACCCTAGGATTGGACCTAGGCCCGTGTTTAGCTCACACGGGCCATTAGTATTGGGGCGATTGATCATCCTTGTTTGTTTACTGTTTATAATATATGTATGATATGTTATAAATAATGAGTATGTGCGTTATTATTATGATAATAACAAAGTTGCATGAATCCGGCAAACATACGATCAAACATGGCGAGCTTTTAAATAAAATTAATGATGAGACCTTTCAAAATTAAAAACCCTCATTTTGAATAAGATTCAAAATTAATATCAAGCCCGAAAAGGGGAATTATAAATTTGTTTATAATTTCCATGTCTTCCATCGACAATGGGTGCATGATGAACGCTACTCGTGCTCGGGGCTCGACTCATATTATTGGGGGGCCCTGGGTGCCGGAAAGCTGTGACATCCATTGACATGGTGATGTGAACTACGTGGAACTCCCATGATTTCGGCTCATATTATTGGGGAACTCATGCGACCGTCCATTAAGGTTCAACATCGATGGGTAAGGCTTGACACGTGAAGATGAACGACGTCATATTATTGGATCCTAATCAAACGTGAGACAAAAGTTTACGTAGAGGGTTGCATTGTGATGCAATTGGGAACTACCTTTTAGGAATTGTGATTGGCTGATATTATTCGGGATCATAATTCGCTAATTGGACCTTACGTACCTACTGAGGAAAGGAGTTTCCCATTTTCACTAGAGGGTAGTGAAAGATGTCAAAACAGTGGGAGCAAATATTTATGAAGTAAAAGTCCAAACTTCATATGTTACTAAATATTTTAAAATAGTCATCAACATTTATCTGTTTTTACTTTTCGGTACAAATTGACAATGTCTTCGATTCGCAATCCGATATCCGTAATACTCGACAAACACATATTAACTGGACCTAATTACCTCACTTGGCTAAGAAACCTGAAAATCGTCTTGAATTCGGAAAGGGTAGCGTATACAATGACTGAGTCGCCCCCTGTTGAGGCTCCGACTGACTGCAATCCTGAGGAATTGCAGGCTTACAAGGAATGGTGTGACCATGACTTGATAGCCAGGTGTTATATGCTGACTTCTATGAATGATGAGCTGCAGAGGCGTTTTGAGGATGCAAAGAATGCTGTTGACATTCATAAGCACCTCAAAGAGCTCTTTGGTGAGCAGACTCGGCCTCTTAGGCATGCTACCGTCAAGGAGCTGATCACTTTGCGCATGCGAGATGGGGCCTCGGTCCACCCTTGAGGAGTTGGTGAATATGCTTGTTACGTTTGAATCAACCATCAAGAAAGAGAAGTTGGTTCTTTATGTGGGTTCTTCATCTGGTACGAAGATTGATCCACATGGGAATGGAAAGAAGCGTTCATTCTAACGTCCCAAGAAGAACGTGCCCTTGATGAGGCAATCTCCGAATCCCATTGAGGCAGCCAGACCAGTTAAGGCTGACAAGACTGATGATGTATGTCATCACTGCAAGAAGCCTGGACATTGGAGGCGAAATTGCAAGGAATATCTGGCCCAGAAGAGTTCTGGAAACAGTATGTTCTAAATTGAAGTAAACATTTCAATTAACTCTACTTCTTGGGTATTGGATACTGGATGTTAATCACATCTCTGTAATGTGTTGCACGTGATGGGAAGAAGTTGGAGACTAAGGGAAGGTGAGACCTTCTTGAGGATAGGCAATGGAGCAAGAGTTGCTGCCAAGACCTTAAGAAATGTTTACTTATTGTTGAACAATTATTTTGAGTTAATTTTTAAGAGATATTTTGTTTGTACCTTTTTGGTAAAAAAACATTGTTTCCATTTCTATTGTGATAAAGATGGATATTCTTGTCTATTTAGCAAAGGTGTTTACAACATTTACAAGAATGAATGTTTAATTGGTACTTGAGAACTTGAAAACGATCTCTATAACTTAAAATTAAAAGCTATTCCACTAAATGTCCATTCAAAGGCATACACCATATGAGATATGGATGGGGTAAGCCTCCTAAGTATTCTTATCTTAGAATATGGGGGTGCCCTGCTTATGAAGCAGGTAGTGGGAGATAAATTGGATAGTCGATCCATTTTATATTACTTTGTGGGATATCCAATGAATTCGGTTGGATACTACTTCTATCATCCCCAAGAAGCAAAAGTGTTTGTTTCTAGGAATGCGACCTTTTTGGAAAAGGAATTTCTATTGGATAGAAGAGGGGAGATGATAGAACTCGAAGAGGTTCGAGAAACACCCACAATTATAGAACCCACACCCGAAGAGCCAAGAGAGGAGATACAAGCTCCTAGAAGATCCGAGAGAGTCTCGAGACCACCTATGAGGTATGGTCTGCTTCTTGAAGAGGGCCATGATGAGCCTAACCATGGATGTGATCCAAAGACCTTCAAGGAAGCGTTATCTGATGCCGATTCATCCAAGTGGCTTGAAGCAATGGAATCTGAGATGAATTCCATGCATTCGAACCAAGTGTGGAATCTCGTGGATCCACCTGAGGGAATTGTTCCCATAGGGTATAAATGGATTTACAAGAGAAGACTTGGGGCGGATGGGAAGGTATTGACCTTCAAGGCGCGATTGGTGGCAAAAGGATTTACTCAAAGACAAGGAGTTGACTTTGAGGAAGCCTTTTCACCAGTTGCAATGTTCAAGTCCATAAGGATTTTGCTAGCCATAGCTGCATGGTATGACTATGAGATATGGCAGATGGATGTTAAGACAACCTTTCTTAATGAGGATATTAAGGAAGAAATTTACATGTCTCAAACCTGGAGGGTTTACATCTATCGGAAGTGGGCATATGGTATGCAAACTTCATAGATCTATTCATGGTCTAAAGCAGGCATCTAGGAGTTGGAACCTTAGATTCAATAGTACAATCAAAGAGTTTGATTTACTAAGAATCCTGAGGAACCCTGTATGTATAAGAAGGTCAGTGGGAGTGTTGTGACATTCCCGGTGCTTTATGTTGATGACATTCTACTCATTGGGAATGATGTAGGAATGTTGCAATCAACTAAGATATGGTTAGCGAGTAAGTTCTCGATGCATGACTTGGGTGAAGCAATTTTTGTATTGGGAATACAGATCTATAGAGATAGATCGACAAGATTGCTTGGTCTCACCCAGTCCACATACATTGATACCATCGTGAAGCGGTTCTCGATGGATGAGTCCAAAAGAGGACACCTACCAATGTGTCATGGCGTGTCCCTATCCAAGTCTGTATCCCAAGACTAATGCAGAGATAGCGGCGATGACAAGCATTCCTTATGCATCTACGATTGGTAGCATCATGTATGGGATGATATCTACACGTCCTGACGTGGCTTTCACACTAAGTGTAGTGAGTAGATATCAATCGAACCCTGGTCTTCCACACTGGATAGCTGTGAAAGACATCCTCAAGTAGTTGAGAAGGACCAATAAATTGTTCTTGGTCTATGGGGTGGAGAACTGAAATTGGAAGGCTATACCGACTCTAGCTTCCAAGGCGATATCGATCACTCGAAGTCAACCTCTAGGTTTGTATTCATGCTCAATGGTGCTGCTGTCTCTTGGAAGAGTTCCAAGCAAGACAATACTGCGGATTCCAGCACAGAGGCCGAATACATTGCTGCATCAGATGCAGCAAGGGAGGCTGTTTGGATAAGGAATTTTGTCTAAGAGTTGGACGTCATTCCTAATTGAGTTGCTCCTATCCCAGTGTTGTGTGACAACACGGGAGCTTTAGCTCAAGCAAAGGAGCCAAGGTCTCATCAGAAGTCCAAACATGTATTGAGTAAGTACCACATCCTCGGAGAGATTGTGGAAAGAGGAAGAAGTGTCTTTGACATAGTCGGCTTCGCAGATAATGCTATTGATCCACTAGCTAAGCCTTTACCTGGACCATTATTTGACAAGCATCGCGAATCAAAAGGTTTAAAGCATATGGGTAGTTGGCTCTAGTGCAAGTGGGAGATTGTTAGAGTAGGTGCCCGTCGAGCCAAGTGTTGGCCGAGTGTTCACAATGAAACTCTATGTATAAGCAATCTTTATTTTAGTAATATTTGAAATTATTACTTTGGCACATCTTTATCTGTATACCCATGCTAGTTGCATAGATAAAGCCCTTGAATATACAAATAGTAGAAAGAATATGAGATGCTCATATGATGAGTATCATGAAACTCATATTTGGAATACTGTATATTCTAAACGGTTCCTACTCGATTCAGCCGCCACTAAGAAGGATATGGGCCGCTCGAGTTAGAGACTAGTATCTGCGATGTGAGTACCATGTTTCATTGGTAGGGGACATTGTGATGTCCGATCATGCAGATAGGTGCTCCTAGTAGAGTGCACTGAACAACCCTCCATTAAAGGACTTTCCAAGTGGTTCTCACTTATCGAGTGGAAACGTCCTAGTTTATGGTTGTACACCATTAGTCCTTATGACCCGGGACAACATTGAGACTCTATGTGCTAGCATTTCACTTTAACTTGTTTACCGACTCTTATGGGGTCATCAGGTGGCAAGGTTGGGTGTCATGTCGAAACATATAGGAGTCGATGCATTGTAGTCGGGGATTCACCGCTTACCTTCGGGTATGGATATCCTATGTGTTATCATGTGTATGTAGGTTGAAATCTCTGGCCAGAGTATGGTGGTAATTATGAAAGGGGTTTCATAGATTACACCATCGATGCAACTACGACATGACACATAATATCTATTCATTGACAACTCTCGATAAACCAATGGTTGTCAAATCGGTCGGGATATATGAGTTGAAGAGACCGTACTGTACGCTAACCATAATAGAATGGTTCTTGCAGGCACTATCATTTGATACCTAGGGAATCATGTAAGCGATGTTGCTAGGCGTTTAACATGGTTGGTTGGGTACTATCAGACTTGAGTTCTGACGTTCTTGTTATCAAGGGGTTGATAAGTAAGAATGGAGCAATTGGGGTATGTTCATATAAGGACATGTTTAGTCCGAATCACATGGAGATGTGAACCCACGGCTAGTTGTATCAATGAACCATTGAGGGCCACACAAGTGCTGGCTTTCTAGATCCCGTTGAGAAGTAAAAATAGTTCAATGTGTTGAACGGCTTATAAATGAGTTTATAAGCGTAAGGAAAATTAGAAGTATGACTTCTATAAAGGAGAAACTAGTTCAATATGTTGAACGACTTATAAATGAGTTTATAAGTGTAAGGAAAAATAGAAGTATGACTTCTATGAGAGAAATGTAAATTTTAATTTATGGAAGTGTTCCTAAATTAAAAGTTGGCCAAGTGAATAATGTATTTGAAAATTGTGATTTTCATAAACATTATTATGGACTAAATTAAATTAATTCAAGTGTTGAACTAATTAAACACTAGTAGACCTAGTAGAGTCCAAATAATTAAATTAATTCAAGTGTTGAATTAATTAAATCATATTGAGTCTTGTAGAGCTCAATTTAAATTAATTATTTAACTAGTGGGACTTGGGTAAATTCAAGTAATGTTTAATTAGTCTCAAATATGTTTGAGATAATTAAATTTAGTCCATGGTTTTTAATTTGTTAAAAACCATATAATATATGCATGCATGGGAGGTGAAGGGTTGGAGACAACTTTTTCAAATATCAAGGCTTGGCATGCTACTTTTGTCTCTATTTTTTGCAAGACCAAGACAAGTCTTCCTTCCTCCCCATTCACTCCATGATGGCCGAAATATTGAGCTCCTTCTCTCCCATTTTTCACTCAATTTTTGTTCTTCAAATTGTTGGAGAAACAATACACTTCTCAAAGAAAAATGCTCTAATTTTTCTAGTGCAAAATTAGAGTGGTTCTAGCTAGTTGGTGGTGGGCTTAATATTTGAGCAAAGTGTGCTCAAAGGAAGTTTGAAGATTGTCTTGCTATTGAAGAGCTTAGTTGTATATCAATTAATTAAGTTAGAGCCATCATCAACCTCAAGAGGTTGATAGGTAACGAAATTCTAAACACACTTTGAATGTCATTTTTGTGTTTTATTGTATTTGCTACACATTTCATGAGGTGGCCGAAATTTTCTACAAGAAAATAAAATTTTTAAACTTCCGTTGCGCTTTCGGTCACCGTAACCGATCCCCTTTCAAAATTAACATCCATCAATATAAATCGATGTAACTGTCACTCAAACTAGTGACTCTACGTTTTAGACTAGACTCAATCCTAGCCTAGGGATCCCGGTTTCCAAATGTGGTTTTCCTATATCGAATTCCGTAATAGAAGGAACTCTGATCCTATTACTCGATATAACCAAATATGGTGTTCCTATATCGAATTCCGTAATAGAAGAAATTCCAATTCTATTTACTCGATATAACCAAACATCCGGTGTCCTGACCTAACCGTCATGGACTGTAGCTCTATCGCTAATATCCTATCTTGAGACATCGTGCAATGTGCCCGTGGCGATCCCGCCACTATCAGGCGCCTCTGTCCCAAGATTCCTATACTATCTTGTGACATCGTGCAATGTGCCTGTGGCGATCCCACCACTGTCAGGCACTTCTGTCACAAGATTACTCGACTAATACCGCTCAAATCGATACCAATCTGATTAATAATTCGAATCAACGGTATAACCGCCCAATCCCGATATCCCGGTCAATACAACACCACTAGATACAATAACCTAACTCATAACCATCAACAATTACAAACAATAACTCCAAAAATCTGCACTGCCCTCATTCGAACAACATGCTGAATTTTTCAAACCAATTCATACAATGTCCGTTCTTCGATCCGGTTTCGATTACATGATCATTGTTATTTCAAGAACACATAATATCAGTCAAATTATGATTCCTCCAATACATAAATTTCGAAACATGTCAGAAATCAATGAAACTACATCCTTTGGAAGCTTTTGCCAAGAAAAGCACGGAACTAGGCTCGGATCAAAAATCAGACGGCCAGATCTTGCATAATAAATTTTTGAAATGAAAAAGAGCTTGAGGGGAAAGCTCTCGGTTGCCTTGCTGCTGAAATTTCTGAATTGTGTAATGAAATGGGAAAGAATCACACGTACAAGTCAAATTGCATGGCTAGAGATATGTGTCAACTTTTCCATAATTGCACTTTAGTCCCTCAACTTTCCACTATTTGCAATTTGGTCCCTCAATAATTACGAAAGTGCCATCAAATTTAATTCAAATATTTTTCCACTTAATTACCAAATTGCCATCAAATTTAATTCAAGTATTTTTCCACTTATTTACAAAAATGCCATCAATAATATTTTCTTTTCGGGGTCTCGTACAATTGATAACATCTCGGGCCTTACAATTCTCCCCCTCTGAGACATGATTTCGTCCCCGAAATCACAAGCAATCCATTTTTTTATACAGATAATCATATTATATCCCAAACCAGATATAAGAAGGAGATATACAGAATATGCAATAAGCTCATATCAATCACATCACTCGTGATAGAATCAATCACACACTATTGGCTATACAATGTCCGTATATACCAATCGACCGTTCATAATAAACCAAAACCATCAGCTGTTATCAAATCTATGTATCTTAGTCAAGAATATATTCATTCTTCAATCTTAATTACCAACTGTCATCGTCCGACGTTGGATTGTTCAATGTCAAATTTTGAGTTGTCTTCATTTCTTTCTGATTCCATCACATTTCCGATATCAGATCTGTGATTCTATCAGATTCAGTCTCAAGTCTCATCGAAATATAAATCTCCATCCCACGGAAATTGACAATTTTCACTGTACAACATCTCAATACTCATTTGATAGCTCTCGTTGTACGAAAATTCATAAATGACAATCGATCATGTCAACTAGTGCTAAAATCTAGCACTACAGTTCCTGGATATCCTCCAGTATCCGGATAGTTTACTCCGACTATCCTCCCATCTATAATCATAGATCAAAGTTCATGATATACATTCTACCAAAAGTACAAAATCAAACGAGAATCACAGTCTGACATAATTAACTTTGGCATTCAATACAATCTAATCTCCATTTCTGACATAATTCCCCATCATCTGGTCATGTCTGTGCCTCTTCCTGTATAATATAACATGTACAGATGTGAACAATCGTTCAATCACAATCACTATCTTGGCCAGATTGCAGTAGTGTCGTCGCACAATCCATAGAAATGTACTCCCATTTCTATTTAGAAATCAATAATCAAGATCAGTAATCTAAAAGTTTCTATCTGTCTGTCTTCATCTGTCAGCGATTTAGACATTTCAATACAAATTCTGACATAACTGATGTTCATCTGTTTACTTCAAAACTGTCTATTCGAATTATCACACATTTCCTGTTACCAGAATAATACTGAATCTACTACTGTATGCATCTAACAATACCTGTCATTTCAAATTCGAAATATCTGACACAAACAAATCAGCTAATTATATAAAATAAAACATTACCTACCTGGTATTCGGCTCTGACTATCAAAATCAAGTTCTGAATAGTCTGATCAAACTTCTGAACTGCTTTAATTTTCAAAATCAATTCTGACTCGGCTGAACTGTATATAATCTCAACGGTTCATAACAATCGGTATCAAACACGGACTCAGAAAGATAATAATATCAGGTCAGATTCAAAATATCAACACGCAATACTGATCTAATAACTGCATAAGACGCAATCTCTGACATTTCTGACATTTCTGAAATTCTGCTATATTCAATGTCGTTCGCAGTCACTGATCCCGGTCTCACTGTTCTGTAATCAGTCAGTATACTATCTTCAAATATTCTAGACTCTGAATACAATCTGTTGCAATCAAGATTCATATCCGAACAATCTGTATACAACAATCTCAGTTCCCAGAATGTTCAATACAAATTTCCTTTGTTCTATTCAATCAATCATATGCTGCGAATATATCAAAATTTCATAGATAAACCGAGCATAAAATCATCAGAACACTTCCAAGCACATGATTCATCAACCCATAAATGGAACTGAAGTAATTTACAGAGAAACATATAGTCAGATATAACTCTAACTCTTCAGGCAATAAATCTTTCAACTGATATCTCAATTCTCTCAATTCAATCAGTATCAGTCTATAAGAAATTCTAAAATGAAACCAATACCTGGAATCAAATTAAGGCTGAAATCACTCTCCCTGATACAGGACAAACCTGAAATCTCATCTGCAAGACTAAAGCAAACTTCCTGCTACTAGTAAATCAATCCTTGATAGGCTCCACTTCAGTCATCAACGAACATAAAGGAATAACTCCATTCCTTTCGATAATCATCGAATCAAACCTAGTACAGATATCAAGGAATTTAAAATCTAAATCCCTTACCGTATATCATTCATTCCTTGGCCATTTCAGGTCCAAAACTTACCATCTCCTGGCAAGAATCTATAATAGCTCTGTACTTGTTCGATATATCAATATCAATTACGCAGTCATCATCAGACAATACAAGTACAATCTAGTCCAATAAAATCTCATTCTCAACTTACTGTAGTATACAATATATCACAGAATATCATTAATATCAAATTCTTTCCCCAAAAAGTAAAGAAACAATACTACAATAGATACAGACCCAAGAGGTAAAGCATATATCAATGCCACTAAATCAAGGATAATCATAATGAATGCATTAGTATATATCAATACATATGCAACATAATCATAAAAGAACAGTACCTGCCACTATATCATCTAGTGTGTCCTGGGTCTGTTCCTCGATCACCATATCCAGATGATCCAGCTCCCTGAAATCTTCGGGGACCTCTCTGTGGACAAACTCTAGCAAAGTGTCCAGACTGTCGGCAGATGTTGCAACTACCAGTTACTCCCTGGCATTGTTCTGTGGGATGTCTCCCTCCGCAAGTCCTGCAATAAATTCCAGTATAACTTGGGCTAGAACCACTGGAGCTAGATGAACCACTCGGTCCGCTCCCCAACTTCTTAAACTGTTTCTTTCGAGTTTTCAGAAATTCTTGCTTTCCACTCGTGCTGCCGCGATCAACCCGGAGAGAAGGTTGCTGTGTCTGGGGTTGCATCGCACACAACCTTTTTAGTTGTCTAATCAGATTCGTCTCCGCTCTCTTCGCTTTACTCAAGGCATCAGCAAAATGGTAAGGTCGTTGCATATTCATCAATGCAACTACCTCCGAGTTCAATCCTCTGATGAACTGAGCCGTTACAGCTTCATCGTTTCCAGCTACATGTGGAGCAAAACGCAGTAGAGTAGAGAATTTATCAACATACCCTTCAATATTCAGTTGTCCTTGCCTCAAATTCTCAAATTCTGCTTTCTTGTCCTCTCGATACGAAACTGAGAAAAATCTTCGATAAAACTCAGTTTTGAATATTTCCCACGAAATCACTGTGCCTTTCTGTTCTAACATTCTTTTACTTGAAATCCACCAACTCCTGGCGGCTTCTCTTAGCTGGTTAGGCACCATTTTAACTTTTTGCTCATCTGTACAATCAAGTAAATCGAGCAGTATTTCTATGTCATCAAGCCAGTTCTCACAGTCTTCAGAAGTCTCGATACCCCTCAGAATTGGCGGCTGAAGTAACTGTAACTCTTTCAACTTTATTTCCATCTGAGTTTCTGATATATCTATCAGATCAGTCGAAGTACTACCTCGTTCTGGAACTCTTCTAGGAGGAATATCTGATAATCACAGATGTTAATAGTAACAAGAGACAATCTGTCTCAATCCCAATCCTGATCAGCTTACCTCTGATCAAGAATCGGTTCTGATCCAGTTTCAAATAATACATATTACCAAATCGACTCAGATATTCAGGTAACATGTAGCTTAATATACAGTAAAAACATACTGAAATCTTAGCATATACAATGTAATTTCAACATTATATTCAATCCTATGCTATATATAAATCCAGGCAGTAAAATATAATATCATGATAGCATACACAATGTAATTCCACATTATAATCAATCACATGCTAGCAATCACATGCAAGGAAAGAAAACTCATTCTACCCCGCTCACTCTTCTCTATCTCAGTGCTAAGGAACCTATAGTTCAAGTACCTACAGCTCTGATACCATCTATTGTGGGGACCCGGACGTTAATCATGTTCTAAATAATAATTATGACTAATTAATCAATTAGTATAGACAGGGTCTAAATTTTTTTTTTTTAAAATACAAAGCAGAAACGTAATGTAATTAAATTCATATTACATATTACACATAACCTAACAATTATTGTATGATCTACAATAATTCCACTATGTTCAACTACATATCCGTACTGAATCCTAAGTTGCTTCTGAAGCCCGGATCCCCACGCTATCTAGTCCAGCCTCGTTCTCTTCTTGACCCTTATCCTGTCCCACCTGTTGTCATGCACACATACAAACAAGACAACAACCGGATAACTCCGGTGAGATATAAATATCCCAGTATAAATCATGTATACATGCAATCATATAAACAATATAAAAGCATATAACAGAAAATCATATCCTATATCAAAATCATGACATGAATCAATAACAAGAATAAGTAATATTCTAACATGTACCCTAATCTGGAACATAATCAATATCAAGAATAACTCCTATTCTAAGCATGTACCAATATCAGGAACATAAAGGGACATAAACCATATCCAGGAACATAAATTAACATCCATCAATATAAATCGATGTAACTGTCACTCAAACTAGTGACTCTACATTTTAAACTAGACTCAATCCTAGCCTAGGGATCCCGGTTTCCAAATGTGGTTTTCCTATATCGAATTCCGTAATAGAAGGAACTCTGATCCTATTACTCGATATAACCAAATATGGTGTTCCTATATTGAATTCCGTAATAGAAGAAATTCCAATTCTATTTACTCGATATAACCAAACATCCGGTGTCCTGACCTAACCGTCATGGAATGTAGCTCTATCGCTAATATCCTATCTTGAGACATCGTGCAATGTGCCCGTGGCGATCCCGCCACTATCAGGAACCTCTGTTCCAAGATTCCTATACTATCTTGTGACATCGTGCAATGTGCTCGTGGCGATCCCATCACTATCAGGCACTTCTGTCACAAGATTACTCGACTAATACCTGCTTTCTATAATTCAAGAGAACAAGTACATCAATCAGTCAATGCAAATATCAATGCCATAAAATACAGTATGTGATTTAGGGAAACTCGAGTCAAACCTCACTCGAGTTGTGCAATCCCAACTCAACATTAATTTATACCTTTCGTTTGCAGTTTCGATCTGGAATACAGACTCTGTCAATCCCTCAATCTGGCAATGGCAATATCAATAATATCATATCAATATACCGCTATATCAATATACCGCTCAAATCGATACCAATCTGATTAATAATTCGAATCAACGGTATAACCGCCCAATCCCGATATCCCGGTCAATACAACACCACTAGATACAATAACCTAACTCATAACCATCAACAATTACAAACAATAACTCCAAAAATCTGCACTGCCCTCATTCGAACAACATGCTGAATTTTTCAAACCAATTCATACAATGTTCGTTCTTCGATCCGGTTTCGATTACATGATCATTGTTATTTCAAGAACACATAATATCAGTCAAATTATGATTCCTCCAATACATAAATTTCGAAACATGTCAGAAATCAATGAAACTTACATCCTTTGGAATCTTTTGCCAAGAAAAGCACGGAACTAGGCTCGGATCAAAAATCAGACGGCCAGATCTTGTATAATAAATTTTTGAAATGAAAAAGAGCTTGAGGGGAAAGCTCTCGGTTGCCTTGCTGCTGAAATTTCTGAATTGTGTAATGAAATGGGAAAGAATCACACGTACAAGTCAAATTGCATGGCTAGAGACATGTGTCAACTTTTCCATAATTGCACTTTAGTCCCTCAACTTTCCACTATTTGCAATTTGGCCCCTCAATAATTACGAAAGTGCCATCAAATTTAATTCAAATATTTTTCCACTTAATTACCAAATTGCCATCAAATTTAATTCAAGTATTTTTCCACTTATTTACAAAAATGCCATCAATAATATTTTCTTTTCGGGGTCTCGTACAATTGATAACATCTCGGGCCTTACACCAACTAGCTTTAAAACTTCACCAGAGTCGGTGATGATCTTCGGAGGATGATCAGCTAGCTTCTTCAGTTCAGATTCTTCGACTGATTGTGTGACTGGAACTGACTGGATTGAAATGGCACCAATGGGTAACTCAGCTCCAGTAGACACCAATCTTATATCTAGTTGGAGTTGTTTATATGTTCTTAGTTGAAGCATTGTTTCTTCAAACTGTCTAGAATCCTTCATTTTTGGGTTCAGAAGTTTTCCTTCATCACCACGCTTGCTGCAAAATTGAATTGGCAATTTTCTGTAGAATGCCTCTCTAATCTCTGGACTATAATTTTGTGATCACAAGGTATTGTGAATACTAATCGTCTAGTTTCATTTTCTTGCGTATAGGACTTAAAAATTTGTAGGAAAATATTTCCTAGTAGAATGTCGGCTCATGTATCATGAAAATAAATTGGTAGTGTTTTTACCTTACACCAAGGCGTTTTTTCAGCACCGCCGATAACTATTTCGATCATCTTAATCCCTTTGGATAAGATTAAGATTATTTTAGAGACATCTCTTCCAACAATATTTGATAATTCTTCTTCCAAATTAATTGGAAAAACTCATATTTTTGCTGTACAGATTCCAGCTCCTGAATCAATATAAGCAGTAAAAAATTATGTTTTATATTGTTCGTATAACATTCCTACTGGAATATATATTGAGAATTTACTTGTGGTCATTGGATTTTCACATCTTGTCATCAGCCATAAATTTCATTCCATACTCTAGATGTTTCCAAGGTCTATGTTTATCAAGAAACTCTAACCCAAGAACCAATCGATCTGATTCTTTTCCTTGAATTCTTTGATATGAACTTCCAATTCTCCGATATTGATCATTTCTTGGTAAATTCCTATCATAGGTTGTTCTAAATAGTATATGGTATTACAAAAAAATTGATTTCTTTGTTTCTTAATATCAAATACTATTTCTATTTCCTTCCACCATTCTGGACATCTAAGCTTTCCTATTGTCGAAAATATTTTTAGTGTCTGTTGGGTTGCTTGGATATGTGTTTTCCCCACCTGTAGCTCGTAATTCTCTCTTTTTGAAAAAATTTTCTTCTTGATTCTAATCTAAGACTTTGATTCTTTTGTATAATCAGAGACTTTGATTCTTTTGTATAATCAGTTTGTCTTATTTTTGGATATCTATTTCCTGTATTAAAGGAAACTCAACTCTCTCTGGATAAATTCCCTAAGCAACTTTTCGAAATATCTCATATATTTTAATGAACTCATTTCTAATAAAAAATTCTGAATGATGTGTATTAGATAAAGCCTATTAAATTTGATAGGTAATAGAGTATGGCCTATTACTATAGAACCCGTAAATTAGACTACGTATAAGCCATGCATAATTCCTAGTATTTAAATTAAAATTATTTTTATTGCATGAGTATTTAAATTATTTTCTTTAAATTTAATTATTTTGATGCAGTAGTTTAGTTTTTATCTCTTCAGTTAAATAAGTGAGGCCGGACTGTAGTTGGAGTTTGAAGATAAAATTTAATATTAAGAAAACATTCCTAGAATTTATTTAAGATAAATAATAATTCAAGATAAAAGAATGTTTAAGTAATTATTTAAATAATTTAAGTTAAGTAGTAAATAAATTCTTCTAGGTTCAGTAATTAATTTAAAAGCCTAAATTAAATTATGTGACCAATTGGGATAAATTAATTTAGGCTTATTTTAATTAAGAAATTTCACTTAACATGTTAGCAATTTAATTTAAAAATTTATCCATGCATGCAAGATAATGTTATTCCGTAATTAATTTATTTATTCACTAAAATATTTAATGGATAGATAAAACTCTAAAGAATTAAAATATAAGATTTAAGAAATATGTCCCCTCCATTTTTAATTGCAATTTTCGACCCCCTCCTTACTTGGTTTAAAAATATTTGACAACCCATTTATTTGATATCTTTCCCTATCCACTTCATGATAGATAATTCCCAAAATTTTATTCAACACTAATTAATATTTAAGCAATATTCTACCATGTTATCTAGCAATATTTCTCTCCTTTTTAATTAATAAAAATTGGTCACTATCTTTGGAAGATTTAAAAAGTTTAACAACTCATTTCCTTGATCCCTTCCTTATCCATTTTCTTGGGAGATAATTCCATCACACTAAATCTTCAATAATTATTAATTAAGCAAATTACCACCCCATTTAACTAAATAAAATCGGCCACCTCTTGTTAGGATTTGATATTGATTTGTCAACTCACCATTTTATTTATTTCCTTAATCTTTCTTGGTAGATAATTTTTCCTACTTTTAAATCACTAACAAATAAATTAATTAAGATATTTTCTCCCTTGTTCCTAGACCATAAAATCGACCAAGTTCACTCCTAACTATCCCTCAAAATCCCTTGATATCAAATAATACCACAATCATTTCCTTTATCCCTCAAACTCTAAAATAGAAAAGAATTATCTAGCCATTTAATCTCCCACAATCTTGCAAACTCCCATTTTACTTCTCCCTAGCCTTCTCTCCATCACCATACTCGAAATTTCAGAGCACTTGAGAGAAAAAAATCGTGAGCCTCATAGCAAGAAACAAGAGAGAAAATCGAGTAGAAACACGAAATTGTAGAGCACTCCTTCTCCGCCGCGCCACGTTGTTGTTTTCATTTGTTTTTCTTTCAAAACAAATCCAGGCATGTTTATTTTCCTTGCTCTTCAATCAAGTCATATACATGTTTCTAAACCATATTTGTTCATGATTTTATTAGCACAAACCGAAATTGTTCAGCAACACTCCACAAAATTTCTGCACAGATTTTTCGGTTTCCCTTCATGCTTCACGGTTCTGTTGGTTATGTGATTTCAGGGAGTTGTCTCGTTCCAGGCGCTCAAGGATGCTTCTAGGAATTTTTTAGAGTGTGTTAGGAAGGGATTATTCCATTGGTTTAAGCCTTTATCCCCCCAGCAACACGAAATGACAACAACCTCCCCATAGTGCAGAATTGGATTTCGAAAATTCTGGTTTTGTTTGTCTAAGGATGGTTCGAATCTTGGTTGGCTCTTGGGCCTGTAACCCTGGTTTAAACCCTTCCCTAGCATGTCTAGGACGTGACCAAGATGCCCTTTCATGGCTTGGTTCATGTTCCCATCAGTTTTTAAAACAAACAAGACAAGCACCGCCCCCCCCCCCCCCCCCCTTCGATCCCTCTAATTTTCTGCATGTGTGAGTTTCGAGTGTATGGTGTTGGTGTGGATCTTGGTTGGCTTTTTGGCCCTTAGCCACGGTTCACACCATACCCCTTGATGTTTATATCGTGCCATGGTCAATCAAATGGCCACTGGAATGGCACGGGACAGCAAACGAAGTATTACTCCCCTCGCACACAAGGGTGCTCTCAGGTGGGACCTATCAGCTGATTCATGGTGTGGTTCGAATTTTGGCTGGCCTAGGGCCCTTAGCCATGGTTCAAACCATTCCATAGGATGTTGGGAAGAGGCTCTGGTCGGTGTTGCAAGCCTCAATGGCCAATAGTCTCGCAAACGAAGCAATGTAAGCACAAGTGCGGTTGCTGGAATTTCTGGACAGCAACTTGCTGCTTCGGTTCAGAGGCTCGTTTGAGTTCTTGATTGGCTTTTAACCTATGGCCTTGGATTGGACAGTGACTCATTGAGTTAGGAAGGTCATGTTTTTTACCGTTTGTGATTTGGTTAAGTTTAGAGGTCGTACGAGAAATTACGGTGCGATGTGCCAAATTGACTCTCGAAAGAGCGTTTCATGTTTTGGCCTCCATTCACCAAAATTTCGACTTGTATCATTTTTGGAGCATTATTTCATCATTTTAGGTGTATTTTGATCATGACTAACTGATGGTTCGGTGTTGGTTCGGGTTGGTACAGAGTCATGATTAAATACTAAGTCGATGGGCGTAATTGTCTCGTTTATGGAGTCAATTACAAAGTCTGGTCAAGTAAAAAAACCATTTACATAATTTTTCATGATAGATTTAAGTTGCAGCGAGCCTGGGAACGATCCAACCCATTCGGTAAAATTAATACAGGATATTTAATTACGTAGTTTATTTACATTACGTGCAAAAACATAAAATATTCATTTTTGATATATATGCGATATTGCTTGTGGCCATTGCACTGTCATGGGATTATTGTATCACTCGGTGGTTACTTACCGGTTCAGTTCAGTTCCACCCAGTATACTGTGGCATTAGTCCGATCAGACGATTATTACTTCACCTGGTGGTCACTTACCGGTCAGTTCAGTTCAGTTCAGGGGCCACTTGCGTAGAACATATTCTCAACAGAACATTTTTATTACGTGTTATTTTATGACAGGGCTGTAACGCTCTGACCCGTTTTAGTAAAATAACAGCGGAATTTAAATAAACATTTCTTTCAAGGGAGGAAGGATTTAAAAATTTTCTTGACAACCACATAAATTCACTTTTTACAAACAAAAGTATATACATGATCAATCAAATGATGAAACCAAAATACAAAATATCATTTGTATGATCATGTCCAAAGAGCTATCAAAATATCTTCTTCCTTCCATCTATGATATGCATATGACCCCGGCTCTAGTCAACGTCTTGGTCCATCGCTCTTATCTGCATCACATGAAATAACTGAAATGGGTATAAAACTCAGCAAGTGGAACTCTTACATAACAATGGATACATAGCATACTCTGTAAAACATGTCTTTGAAAACATTAAATACCATCAACTCTGAAACATGAATATCATGGCAATAATAACAATAACGATGGTATTTCTCTTTACTCTAGTTGGATTGATATCTAAATAGTATCTCTGTCTTTGTACCTATATCCCATCGATATAAATCGATAACTCTGAGGGATATAAGCCTATGGTCGTTGATCAACTAATTGCATGCAATCTCTGACTATGTATCTATCAATCCAATAAATCATTTAAACTCTCTCTTTGCCATTAAATCAAACACTCGAAGACTCTTTTCTCCTGTATTATCTTTTTAACATAGTCGAGACACCAAATGTCTCTAATATACAACAAGTGTATTAATACATAGCATGAACAAATGGAAGGGAATAACACATTAAAACCATTGAAACACCATACATATATTATCATGTGAGCACAAGGAATGAAATTCCACTTACAACCCTTGGAGCAATTGATTCTAATCTCTTGGTACAAAACCTACAACAATAAACCATGAATAACACCATCAACAACTCAATAATCCAACAAAAATACCATAAAGTCATAAAACCAACACCATCAACAACCCATGATTTCTCCCAACACCAAAACCAAGAATAAACTAAACCAAAAGCTTACCTTAGCCTCCTTGAACTCAAAACTATCTTGATCTAACCACAATAATCCAACTAGGAGCTTGATTCAAAGAAAGGGAAGAAAGAAAAGTAGAAACCCTAGGTCTCCTTGAGCTGCAAACCGAGAAGAATGAGGAAAGAATGAGAAAAAGAGAACCAATCCATGCCTTATATCAATAAAAATCTCAAAAACACGCTTCTACTGTGCATCGACCGCGGGTGCGCTACCTACCTTACCACGGGTGCGGTATGCTCTCGTCAACTCGTCCAAAAATCCCAAAAAGATGACCGCGGGTGCGCTCCGAAATGGACCGTGGGTGCGCTCCGCCTTTCTGTGCACATTCACGTTAAATATTGCTTTCGAAACGCCTCTTCCCTTCATAATTTGGAAAGTGGTAAACTACAAAGTTGTAGCCCTATGTCTTTTCTTGAATCTCTCCAAATTTCAGATCATTTGGAGGTCTGAGTAAAAGGTTATGCTAAATCTCCCAACATGTGTCACTGAAGGAACGACGAAACACACGACACACTTCGGGGCACTTTTGGCATACCTTCCACAATGATTTGAACAAAACTCAAAATAAGAAAGTTATAGCCTTATGTCTTATCTTTCTAATGGAAGTAGTCTCACCTCATTTGGATCAATATAAAAATTATCATGAATTTAATCGTAACGTCGCTACAATAACACTACACAACATCTATAATCAACCATGCTATAAATCATAAATCGACATTCTTAACATCCAAACTATACTTAAACTTGACCAAATAGTCCATAAATATATGAAATCTTAAACTGTACCGATCACCAAGCTTGGATATTACAATCTCCCCTCCTTAGAGGAATTTTGTCCTCAAAATTGACGTCACTGCGCAAACAACTCAAGATATTTTCCTTTCATCTCATCCTCTGGTTCCCACGTGGCTTCTTCAATCAATTGATTCCTCCAAAGGACTTTAACAATGCCGATCTCTTTGTTTCTTAGTACTTTAACTTTGCGATCCAAAATCTGGACTGGAATCTCATGATACGTCAAATTCGGCGTCAAATCCAATGGCTCGTGACGAAGAACATGGGAAGGATTCGCAATATACTTCCTGAGCATGGAGACATGAAAAAAATTATGAACTCTATCAAGATCTGGCGGTAGGGCTAACCTGTAGGCTCGATCACCAACTCTGTCCAAAATCTCAAATGGGCCAATAAATCTCGGACTCAACTTTCCCTTCTTGCCAAACCACATCACACCTTTAAGAGGTGTTATCTTCAAGAACACATGGTCGCCAACCTCAAACTGTAATGGCCTACGTCTCACATCAGCATAACTCTTCTGTCTAGACTGTGTTGTCTTCATCCTCTCTTGAATAACAGCAACGACATCAGCTGTCTGTTGGACCAACTCTGGACCCGAACATTTTCTTTCACCAATATCATCCCAATACAAGGGAGATCTGCACTTTCTGCCATAAAGTGCTTCATACGGTGCCATGCCAATTTTCGCTTGGTAGCTATTATTGTACGTGAACTCAACAAGAGGCAATTTAGAATCCCAGCTACCAGGATAATCTATAGTACAAGCTCTGAGAATATCCTCTAAAATATGAATAACTCTATTTGATTGACCATCACTCTGGGATGATATATTGTACTGAATGCTAACCGTGTACCCAAGTCTCTGTGCAAATTCTTCCAAAACTCTGAAGTAAATCTAGGGTCACGATCAGACACAATCGACACAGGAACACCATGAAGTCTAACAATCTCTGCTATATTCTCTTCGGCATACTGGTTCATGGAATACGTCGTCTTATTTGGGAGAAAATGCGCTGACTTGGTTAACCGATAAAAAATAACCCAAATAGAGTTAAAACCTTTCAGCGTTCTGGGAAGACTAGTCATGAAGTCCATCGTAATGTGCTCCAATTTCCATTGAGGAATCGGCAATGACTGCAATGTCCCAGCAGGTCTCTGATGTTCAATTTTCACATGCTGACAAGTTAGGCACTGAGAAATAAACATGGCAATATCCTTCTTCATACCTGGCCACCAATAGAGTCTACGAAGATCCTGATACATCTTGGTACTACCTGGATGTATCGAATATGGCGCGGTATGTGCCTCTGTCAAAACATCTCGCCGAATATCATCCCCAATAGGAATGCATATACGACCTCTGAATGTCAACAAACCATCTCTATTCATCCCAAACTCTGAATTACCTCTCTCCTCTGCTCTAGCTCTCATCTCTGTCAATTGTACATCATTGGCTTGCTCTCTACGGATCCTGTCTGCCAATGTAGCCCGAATGACCAACGCTGAAAAGCGAGCAATGGTTCCCGGTACTACTAAAGCTATCTCTTCTCTTTTCAAGTCTAAAAACAACGCTTCTGAATCAAAGAACTCAAAGAAAAACTTGACTTACGGCTCAAAGCATCTGCTACAACATTCGCTCTCCCTGGGTGGTAACTAATCGTCACATCATAATCTTTGACAAGCTCTAACCACCTCCTCTGTCGCATATTGAGTTCTTTCTGAGAAAACAAATACTTCAAACTCTTGTGGTCCGTGAAAATTTCACACTTTTCGCCATATAAATAATGTCTCCAGATTTTCAAGGCGAAAACCACTGCTGCTAGCTCCAAATCATGCGTAGGATAATTCTTCTCGTAGTCCTTCAACTGGCGAGAAGCATAAGCTATAACTTTCCCACGCTGCATCAACACTGCACCAAGACCCTTCTTCGACGCATCGGTATAAACAACAAAGTCCTCTGAACCACTGGGCAAAGAAAGTACAGGAGCTGACGTCAACTTATCTTTCAACTCTTGGAATGAACTTTGGCAATCATTTGACCACTCAAACTTCACAGTCTTCCTCGTCAGATTGGTTAACGGCAGGGAAATCTTGGAAAAATCTGAAATGAAACGACGATAATAACTCACCAAACCAAGAAAACTGCGTACCTCTGATACAGTGGTAGGAATAGACCACTTCTGAATCGCCTCAATCTTTACTGGGTCAACAGCTATACCATCCTTCGAGACAACATGGCCTAAGAAAGAAATCTGCTCCAACCAGAACTCACATTTCTTCAACTTAGCATACAACCTCTTCTCTCTCAACAACTGAAGAACAACTCTGAGGTGCCCTGCATGAAGCTCTCTGTTCTTGGAATAGATCAAAATGTCATCGATGAAAACAATGACAAAGCTATCTAAATACGGCTTGAACACCCGGTTCATCAGATCCATAAAGACTGAAGGAGCATTAGTCATACCAAACGACATAACCAGAAATTCATAATGACCGTACCTGGTCCGGAACGCCATCTTAGGGATATCAGACTCCCTAAATTTCAACTGATAATAGCCAGATCGAAGATCAATCTTCGAAAACACTGTAGCCCCTTGCAATTGGTCAAAAAGATCGTCTATCCGTGGCAACGAATACTTATTCTTAATCGTCACTTTGTTGATTTCTCTATAATCCATGCATAACCGCAAAGACCCATCTTTCTTTTTAACAAAAAGAACCGGAGCTCCCCAAGGCGAAGAACTCGGCCGAATGAAACCTTTATCCAAAAGATCCTGCAACTGCGCCTTCAACTCTTTCATCTCTGTAGGGGCCATTCTATACGGAGCCTTAGAAATAGGAACCGTACCTGGAACTAGATCAATCACAAATTCTACATCTCTGTTCGGCGGTAAACCCGGCACATCATCCTCAAAAACATCAGGGAACTCTCTCACAACATCAATATCATCAATATTCAACTTCACAATTCCATCCATATCAACAATCGAAGCCAAAAACTCATCACAACCTCTAAACAACAACTTCTTAGCCTCAAGACACGAAATAAAAGGAAAAACCAGCGAAGTACCTGTACTGGCAAGCATACCTTCCTTATTTGCATCATCTGCAAATTTCACTGTCTTGGCAACGCAATCAATCACTGCACGGTAAGTTGATAGCCAATCCATGCCAAGTACAATATCAAACGCAACCATCGAAATAACAATCAAATCGGCATAAACCACTCGTTCATCAATTTGAACAGAACATGAATTCACAATAGAAGTCGGGCACGACACATCTCCTGAAGGCAATACAACATTAAACTGGAGGGGAATAACAGAAGGAACTTCTCAAAAATAATTCAGACATAAAAGAATGAGTAGCACCTGTATCAATCCATGTCGTAGCTACTCTGCCTGAAATTAAAATAGTACTAGAGATCACGGAAGAATCAGGATTTATACCTTCCTTCGTCATAGTGAAGATGCGACCTTGCACCTTCTCTTTACCCGATCCTCTCAGACAATCTTTGGCAATATGGCCTGCAGTGCCACATCGGTAGCAAGTCTAAGAACCAAACCTGCACTCTCCCCTGTGATTCCTACTTCATTTGGGACACAAGGGCCTCTCTGGATCAAATGGAACTGCTGGTGGTTTAGGACTCGACTCAAACTTGCCTTTTCCTTTGAAACGATCCTTTCCTCTTTGATTCGAACCCTGGCCTCTTTGAGCAATGGCCTGCTGTCTCGCCTGTCTCTCTCTTGCAATATCTTTCTCATCTTGCTCGGCCAACAAAGCCTTAGCCACAATCTCTTTGAATGTCACTGCCTTCGACATATTGATGTCCCTTCTGATCTCTGCTCTAAGGCCTCTAATGAAATGAGCACCCTTGTCTTTGTCATTGGAGGCAATATATGGGGCAAAGAGACAGCCCTCTTCGAACTTCAGAATATACTCATCGACATTCATACCACCTTGACGAAGCTCCAAAAACTCAGTCACCTTCCGAGCTCGAAGTGCATCAGGGAAGTACTTGTCATAGAAAAGATCAGTGAACTCCTGCCACTTCAATGCCGGTACATCCACACTTACCTTGGTAGCATTCCACCAAATGCGTGCAGCTTTGACTAACATGAACACTGCACAACTGATTCTGTCATTGTCTTCAAAGTTAAGATGATCAAAAATAGCCTCAAGTGCCTTGATCCACTCTACTGCCACCAATGGATCAGTGCTTCCTGTAAACTCAGGCGGATCCATTCTCTTGAAAGCAGTAAATATCCCATCGGTTCCAACTGCTTGAGCCGCTTGGCATCTCCCTTGTCCTCTACCTTGGCCTGTACCTTGCAGACGGAGCAACTGCTGGATCTGCTCACTATGGACCTTGGCCTGCTCTTTCAATAACTTGCCGAACTCATCGACAACTCTAGATGAAGAACTATCCTCACCCTCTTAAGCCTTTCTCTTAGGAGGCATAACTCCTACAATGTGCTCACATAATACATATCAATCGATAACAATAAATAGATGCAAGAAAAGACATACCTGGACCGTTGAAAGTAGACGAAGTCATATGCATTGGTCCAAAGAACGGTGCTCTGATACCACTAAATGTAACGCTCTGACCCGTTTTAGTAAAATAACAGTGGAATTTAAATAAACATTTCTTTCAAGGGAGGAAGGATTTAAAAATTTTCTTGACAACCACATAAATTCAGTTTTTACAAACAAAAGTATATACATGATCAATCCAATGATGAAACCAAAATAAAAAATATCATTTGTATGATCATGTCCAAAGAGCTATCAAAATATCTTCTTCCTTCCATCTATGATATGCATATGACCCCGGCTCCAGTCAACGTCCTGGTCCATCGCTCTTATCTGCATCACATGAAATAACTGAAATGAGTATAAAACTCAGCAAGTGGAACTCTTACATAACAATGGATACATAGCATACTCTGTAAAACATGGCTTTGAAAACATTAAATACCATCAACTCTGAAACATGAATATTCTGAAACATGAATATCATAGCAGTAATAACAATAACTATAGTATTTCTCTTTACTCTGGTTGGATTGATATCTAAATAGTATCTCTGTCTCTATACCTATATCCCATCGATATAAATTGATAACTCTGAGGGATATAAGCCTATGGTCGTTGATCAACTAATTGCATGAAATCTCTGAGTATGTATCTATCAATCCAATAAATCATTTAAACTCTCTCTTTGCCATTAAATCAAACACTTGAAGACTCTTTTCTCTTGTATTCCCTTTTTAACATAGTCGAGACACCAAATGTCTCTAATATACAACAAGTGTATTAATACATAGCATGAACAAATGGAAGGGAATAACAAATTAAAACCATTGAAACACCATACATATATTATCATGTGAGCACAAGGAATGAAATTCCACTTACAACCCTTGGAGCAATTGATTCTAATCTCTTGGTACAAAACCTACAACAATAAACCATGAATAACACCATCAACAACTCAATAATCCAACAACAATACCATAAAGCCATAAAACCAACACCATCAACAACCCATGATTTCTCCCAACACCAAAACCAAGAATAAACTAAACCAAAAGCTTACCTTAGCCTCCTTGAACTCAAAACTATCTTGATCTAACCACAATAATCCAACTAGGAGCTTGAATCAAAGAAAGGGAAGAAAGAAAAGTAGAAAACGTAGGTCTCCTTGAGCTGCAAACCGAGAAGAATGAGGAAAGAATGAGAAAAAGAGAACCAATCCATGCCTTATATCAATAAAAATCTCAAAAACACGCTTCTACTGTGCATCGACCGCGGGTGCGCTACCTACCTTACCGCGGGTGCGGTATGCTCTCGTCAACTCGTCCAAAAATCCCAAAAAGATGACCGCGGGTGCGCTCCGAAATGGACCGTGGGTGCGCTCCGCCTTTCTGTGCACATTCACGTTAAATATTGCTTTCGAAACGCCTCTTCCCTTCATAATTTGGAAAGTGGTAAACTACAAAGTTGTAGCTCTATGTCTTTTCTTGAATCTCTCCAAATTTCAGATCATTTGGAGGTCTGAGTAAAAAGTTATGCTAAATCTCCCAACATGTGTCACTGAAGGAACGACGAAACACACGACACACTTCGGGGCACTTTTGGCTTACCTTCCACAATGATTTGAACAAAACTCAAAATAAGAAATTTATAGCCTTATGTCTTATCTTTCTAATGGAAGTAGCCTCACCTCATTTGGAGCAATATAAAAATTATCATGAATTTAATTGTAACGCCGCTACAATAACACTACACAACATCTATAATCAACCATACTATAAATCATAAATCGACATTCTTAACATCCAAACTATACTTAAACTTGACCAAATAGTCCATAAACATATGAAATCTTAAACTGTACCGATCACCAAGCTTGGATATTACAGAGCTCTACGGAGCAAACATTTCACTTATAATTTTCAGTTCAGTTACGCACGTATTATAATTAATCATGACATGATATATTTACGTTACTCCAGACTCATGACATTTTACCTTGCATGCAATTTTATTATTTATTTATTTACTCGTTATTTACGATATATGCATGCTGAGTCTTTAGACTCACTAGACTTGATTGTTGTAGGTACTGATGAGGTCGGGATCGAGGGCGGGGACCAGTGAGCCATCTTGGGTCAGCAGTAGTGGAACCCGAGAACCTCATATTCAGCATTTACCATTTTTATGCTAAAACAATTTTATCTTTTGTTGGATTATTTTTAAGTTGCTATTTTGCAAACAATAATTACTTCCGCTGCTATTTCGAATATTTAAATATTGAATCTTTTTATCAGTTTATTTATTTAAAGAGGCATTTTAATTAGTTAAAGAGAAAATTTTTAATTTTTCCGCAAATTTTCAAACACGGATTTTCGAGCCTTTATAGCTGGTATTAGAGCCTATGTTCTTGTAAAGGATTATACTACTACTGACCACGAGAAGCTCATGAAGTCACGTCTTCGGTCTGTAAGTTTTACATTTACGCATTTTATTTAAAGCATGAATTATTTAACAACATGTTTTCATGAAATATTTTACGTCCAGATTTTTATTGTTCAGTTTTTAAATGTAAATAAATTATGGAATTATGCATGTTGGTCACGTATGGGTTATGTATGGAACAGTATGCCCCATAGACGCATTTTCGAGCGCGCTAGAAATGATGAGCCTCGCCAAGAGGATGGTGAGGAGCAGAGACAGGAGAGGCAGGGACCTCCACCCCCTCCACCTGACATGAATGTCCATATGCTAGCTGGGATGACTCAGTTCTTCGTACAGTTTGCGGGGAACAATGTTGTGGCAGCCATGCCGACAGGGCCCGAGGCTACTTATGAGCGCTTCATGAAGATGAGGCCGAAGGAGTTTTCAGGGACGTCTGATCCCATGATTGCCGAGGGCCGGATCAAGTCCCTCAAGGTTATCTTCGAGTTCATGGAGCTTGGAGATGCAGACAGAGTTTGATGTGCCACTTATTTATTCGGAGAAGATGCCGCTTATGGTGGGAATGAGCGTCAGTATCCCTGAATTTGGCTACGCTGAGCTGGACACGCTTCACGGAGATATTTCTACTCCAAATATTTTACTAAGGAGGTGCGCACCAGGTTGACCACGGAATTCATGAGCCTGAGGCATGGAGATCTGACTGTTACGGAGTTCACCCGTAAGTTTGAGAGTGGTTGTCATTTTGTGCCCCTGATCGCGAATGATGCTAAAGCCAAGTTGATGCATTTTCTGGTGGGTCTACGGTTGATCTTGCGCCGTGATTTTAGGGTGGCTGACCCTACTACTTATGAGGTCGCCGTCTCCAGAGCTCTAGCCGCAGAGCAGGATCAGTATGATATTGAGAGGGATCTCCAGGGCAAGCGCCCAATCCAGGTACCGCACCGCCCTCCTCCTCCTCAGCAGCAGCGGCATCAGAATAAGAGGCCTTTTCACGGCACGCCGAGGAACAGAGGTCAGCAACAACAACGGGGACGCACAGTCCCAAGGACTTTTGAGCATCCAATTTGTCCTAAGTGCACACGCCTCCATGCTGGAGCGTGTATGTTTGGCTCAGGAAAGTGTTACAAGTGTGGTAGTCCAGACCACTTACTGCCGCAGTGCCCTCAGAGGAATCTGCCTACACAAGACAGAGTTTTTGCTCTCCATGCTACGGAGATGAACCCAGATGCGATGCTCATGACAGGTACCTTTAAGCTTTAAGTTTTATTTGGGGATTTATTGTTTTGGGTTGAAATTTTGAACATAGAATTGCAGTAGGATTGCATGCTCTACTCAGTATTAATTTATGAATTTAAGTTAGAAGAACTTTGACCTTTGCATGTCTATAGGTTAGTTCTTGTGATATTGGGTTTAGCTTAGTGTTCTAACCTTTCAGGGAGAATTTTCATAGCTGGCTCAGCTACAAAAGCCTTGATAGATTCAGGGGCCACTCACTCGTTTATTTCAGAGGTCTTTACAAATTTTCTCAAAGTTAATACCGTTGGGCTAGATGTAGTCTAATTAGTAGTACTGCCTTCGGGAGAGGAGATGGCAGCTACCAATGTGATCGACACATAGATCTTTAGCTCCATGGCAACCTCGTTTATACGGATCTGATCGTGTTGCCGATGCCCGAGTTTGATATCATACTAGGGATGGATTGGCTATTGCGGAACAGAGTATTGATAGACTTCCAGCGGAGATCTATTCTAGTCCGACCACCTGGGATGACACAGTTCTTATTTGAGCCAGACAGGTACTTTCCTTTACCGCGCATTATTCCTTATGTCCAGGCTAGGAAGCTCATTCATAGAGAGTGTCGGGCGTTTCTAGCGACCTTTGTATCTGTCCCCGAGGCGCCCAGTCAGTCAGCCTCAGATGTTCCTATTGTTAGAGATTTCCTAGACGTTTTTCCTGAGGACGTCTCTGGTATGCCACCTGAGCGAGAGGTGGAGTTTTCTATTGAGCTTGTGCCAGGTACGGCTCCGATATCAAAATCGCCGTACCGATTAGCGCCGACAGAGATGGCAGATCTTAAGAAGCAGATTCAGGAACTTCTGGATAAGGAGTTCATTTGCTCGAGTTTTTCACATTGCGGCGCGCCAATCTTATTTGTGAAGAAAAAGGATGGCTCTATGAAGCTTTGCATTGATTACCGGGAATTGAAAAGGGTTACAGTGAAGAACAAATACCCACTTCCGAGGATTGAGGATTTGTTTGACCAGTTGCAGGGAGCTTCGATATTCTCCAAGATAGATCTGCGTTCTGATTATCACCAGCTGAGGGTGAAAAATGCGGACGTTTCCAAGACTGCTTTTAGGACTCGTTATGGCCACTACGAGTTCTTTGTGATGCCGTTCGGTCTGACGAATGCGCCAGCGATCTTCATGGATCTCATGAATCGCGTATTTCAGCTGTATCTTGACCAGTTTGTGATAGTATTCATAGACGAAATTCTCGTCTACTCCAAGAATCAAGAGGATCACAGCAGACATCTGACCACAGTGTTGCAGACATTGCAAAAGCATAAGTTATTCGCAAAGTCCAGTAAGTACGAATTCTGGTTAGAGAAGGTGGCATTCTTAGGCCATATTGTTTCTAGCAGCGGTATTGAGGTAGACCCAACGAAGGTTGCATCTGTCAGAAATTGGGTTGTGCCGCAGAATGCATCAGAGATCCGCAGTTTTCTTGGGCTGGGAAGATATTATCGGAAGTTCATTAAGGGATTCTCCTCTATTGTTGTTCCACTCACATCATTGACCAAGAAGAATGCTAAATTTGTGTGGAACAAGGAGTGTCAGAAGAGCTTCGATACTTTGAAGCAAGCTCTTATCTCATCACCATGCAGTAGGGGAAAGGAGCCGAGGGGCTGTTCTTGTTTCTTTAATTAAAAACCGATTCAACCATGGACCAAGCCTCAAAAGGGTGACTTGGTCATGTCTTAGACATGATATGGAGGTGTTATAACCATGGCTATAGGCCCCTAGGGCAGACAAGATCAGCAACTCCCCCCTTGACAGCAACATGACAGAAATCAAGACTCAAATGGCATGAAGGTGGAGTTGCTGTCATTTTTTTCGATTTCCAGCATGCATGGGCGTGAACCATTGGACCAATATGATCCTAACATGTCCTAGTACATGTCTAGATGCAGCTTTTGGAGCCTGGAATCGAACCAATACCTGAAACAAAAAAAAAAAGCGAACCATGAAGCATGAAATGGAAGAGCCGAAATCTGCATCTTTTATTTTGAAAAGTTCTTGATATATTTCGGTTATGCCATGGAAATTATGATCATATAATGTTGAAAAATATTAATATGACTTGACTGAAGAGCAAGGAAAAATATAAACATGTCTTGATTTCGTTTTGAAAGAAAAACGAACGAAACGACGACGTGGCGCGGAGGAGACGGAGTGATCTTCTTGATCTTCCTTCTACTCAATTATTTTCTCTCTTAATCTAGCTATGAGGCTCACGTTTTTTCCACCGAATTGCTCTCAAATTTTTGTTGGGGAGGAAGAGGAAATGATGGTTAGGAGAGTGAGGGGAGTTGCAATAATAAAAAGGTTCAAATGGCATGACCAAGTCTTGCTCCCTTTTGAATTTTGAAATGGTTTGATATCAAAGTAATTTTTGGAGAGGGATGACCGATTCTACATGCTAAACTAGGCTAGGATAATGATCTAATATTAATTAATTAAGGGTGATTAATAAATGAAAGGATTATCATGCTAAGAAATGACAAGGAAAGTGTCAAAGGTGAGTTGGCAAAGAATTGTTCTAACAACTAGGAAGTGGCCGAAATTAATCAAATAAATAGAAGAGAAATATTGTTTAGTTAGTGTATTTTAAACCTTTAGAGCATTACCTATCTTTTAAATAATTTAGTGAATTAACACCTTAATTATGAAACCTAGATGAACTTATTTCCTACTTACCTCAAGTTACTTAAATAATTCCTTAAACCTTCTTTTAACTTAAATTAAATTATTAGCTAGTTAAAATAAATACTGGAAATATTTTCTTACTATTAAATTTTATCTCAAAACTCCAACTCCAGTCCGGCCTCACTGAATTAACTGAAAAGATAAAAATTAAACTACTGCATAAAATAATTAACTTTAAAGAAAGAGAATTTAAATTCTCATGAAATAAAAATCATATTTAACACTAGAATTATGCATGGCTTATCCGTAGTCTAATTTACGGGTTCTACACGCTAGCTTATCGTCTGGCTCTTCCGCCGAATCTGGCCAGAGTACACAATGTGTTCCACGTCTCTATGCTGAGGAAGTATATGGCAAATCCTTCGCATGTCTTGAACTTTGAGCCGTTGCAGCTTACTCCGAACCTGTCTTATGAGGAGAGACCAGTGCAGTTCTTAGACAGACAGGAGAAGAAGCTTCGGAACAAGCTGGTTAAGCGAGTGAAAGTCAAATGGCTTAACCATTCAGAATAGGAAGCTACGTGGGAATCTGAGCCAGAGATGAGGAGTCGTTATCCCGAGTTATTCAGTAAGTTTTAATTTCGAGGACGAAATTTCTTTTAAGGGGGAGGGTTATAGAACCCGTAAATTAGACTACGTATAAGTCATGCATAATTCCTAGTATTTAAATTAAAATGATTTTTATTGCATGAGTATTTAAATTCTTTTCTTTAAATTTAATTATTTTGATGCAGTAGTCTAGTTGCTATCTCTTCAGTTAAATAAGTGAGACCGGACTGTAGTTGGAGTTTGAAGATAAAATTTAATATTAAGAAAATATTCCTAGAATTTATTTAAGATAAATAATAAGTTGATTCAAGATAAAATAATGTTTAAGGAATTATTTAAATAATTTAAGTTAAGTAGTAAATAAATTCTTCTAGGTTCAGTAATTAATTTAAAAGACTAAATTAAATTATGTGACCAATTGAGATAAGTTATTCTAGGCTTATTTTAATTAAGAAATTTCAACTTAACATGTTAGCAATTTAATTTAAAAATTTAGCCATGCATGCAAGATAATTTTATTTCGTAATTAATTTATTTATTCACTAAAATATTTAATGGATAGATAAAACTCTAAATAATTAAAATAAAAGATTTAAGAAATATGTCCCTTCCATTTTAATTGCAATTTTCGGCCCCCTCCTTACTTGGTTTAAAAATATTTGACAACTCATTTATTTGATATCTTTCCTTATCCACTTCATGATAGATAATTCCCAAAATTTTATTCGACACTAATTAATATTTAAGCAATAATCTACCATGTTATCTAGCAATATTTCCCTCATTTTTAATTAATAAATATCGATCACTACCTTTGGAAGATTTAAAAAGTTTAACAACTCATTTCCTTGATCCCTTCCTTATCTATTTTCTTGAGAGATAATTCCATCACACTAAATCATCAATAATTATTAATTAAGCAAATTACCACCCCATTTAACTAAATAAAATCGGCCACCTCTTGTTAGGATTTGATATTGATTTGTCAACTCACCATTTTATTTCTTTCCTTAATCTTTCTTGGTAGATAATTTTTCCTACTTTTAAATCACTAACAAATAAATTAATTAAGCTATTTTCTCCCTTGTTCCTAGACCATAAAATCGACCAAGTGCACTCCTAACTATCCCTCAAAATCCCTTGATATCAAATAATATCACAACCATTTCCTTATCCCTCAAACTCTAAGATAGAAAAGAATTATCTTGCCATTTAATCTCCCACAATCTTGCAAACTCCCATTTTATTTCTCCCTAGCCTTCTCTCCATCACCATACTCGAAATTTCAGAGCACTTGAGAAAAAAAAATCGGGAGCCTCATAGCAAGAAACAAGAGAGAAAATCGAGTAGAAACAAGAAAGTGTAGAGCATTCCGTCTCCGCCGCGCCGCGTCGTTGTTTTCATTTGTTTTTCTTTCAAAACAAATCCAGGCATGTTTATATCTTTCCTTTCTCTTCAATCAAGTCATATACATGTTTTTAAACCATATCTGTTCATGATTTTATTAGCAAAAACCGAAATTGTTCAGCAAGACTCCACAAAATTTCTGCACAGGTTTTTCGGTTTCCCTTCATGCTTCACGGTTCTGTTGGTTATGTGATTTCAGGGAGTTGGCTCGTTCTAGGCGCTCAAGGCTGCTTCTAGGAATGTTATAGGGTGTGTTAGGAAGGTATTAGTCCATTGGTTTAAGCCTTTTCCCCCCAGCAACACGAAATGACAGCAACCTAGTGTAGAATTGGATTTCGAAAATTCTGGTTTTGTTTGTGTAAGGATGGTTCGAATCTTGTTTTGACTCTTGGGCCTGTAACCCTGGTTTAAACCCTTCCCTAGCATGTCTATGACGTGACCAAGATGCCCTTTCATGGCTTGGTTCATGTTCCCATCAGTTTTTAAAACAAACAAGACAAGCACCGCCCCCCTCCCCCCTTCGATCCCTCTAATTTTCTGCATGTGTGAGTTTCGAGTGTATGGTGTTGGTGTGGATCTTGGTTGGCTTTTTGGCCATTAGCCACGGTTGACACCATACCCCTTGATGTTTATATCATGCCATGGTCAATCAAATGGCCACTAGAATGGCACGGGACAGCAAACGAAGTATTACTCCTCTCGCACACAAAGGTGCTCTCGGGTGGGACCTATCAGGTGATTCATGGTGTGGTTCGAATTGTGGCTGGCCTAGGGCCCTTAGCCATGGTTCAAACCATTACATAGGATGTTGGGAAGAGGCTCTGGTCGGTGGTGCAAGCCTCAATGGCAAATAGTCTCGCAAACGAAGCAATGTAAGCACAAGTGTGGTTGCTGGAATTTCTGGACAACAACTTGCTACTTCGATTCAGAGGCTCGTTTGAGTTCTTTTTTGGCTTTATCCTATGGCCTTGGACTGGACAGTGCCTCATCGAGTTAGGAAGGTCATGTTTTTGACCGTTCGTGATTCGGTTAAGTTTAGAGGTCGTATGAGAAATTACGGTGAGATGTGCCAAATTGACTCTCGAAAGAGCGTTTCATGTTTCGGTGTTGGTTCGGGTTGGTACGGAGTCATGATTAAATACTAAGTCGATGAGCGTAATTGTCTCGTTTATGGAGTCAATTACAAAGACTGGTCAAGTAAAAAAATCATTTACATAATTTTTCATGATAGATTTAAGTCGCAGTGAGCCTAGGAATGATCCAACCCATTCGGTAAAATTAATACAGGATATTTAATTACGTAGTTTATTTACATTACGTGCAAAAACATAAAATATTCATTTTTTATATATATGCGATATTGCTTGTGGCCATTGCACTATCATGGGATTATTGTATCACCCGGTGGTCACTTACCGGTTCAGTTCAGTTCCACCCAGTATACTGTGGCATTAGTCTGATCAGACGATTATTACTTCACCCAGTGGTCACTTACCGGTCAATTCAGTTTAGGGGCCATTTGCGTAGAACATATTCTCAACAGAAATTTTTTATTACATGTTATTTTATGACAGGGCTCTACGGAGCAAACATTTCATTTATAATTTTCAGTTCAGTTACGCACGTATTATAATTACTCATGACATGATATATTTACGTTACTACAGACTCATGACATTTTACCTTACATGCAATTTTATTATTTATTTACTTACTCGTTATTTACGATATATGCATGCAGAGTCTTTAGACTCACTAGACTTGATTGTTGTAGGTACTGATGAGGTCGGGATCGAGGGCGGGGACCAGTGAGCCATCTTGGGTCAGCAGTAGTGGAACCCGAGGACCTCATTTTCAGCATTTACCATTTTTATGCTAAAACAATTTTATCTTTTGTTGGATTATTTTTAAGTTGCTATTTTGCAAACAATAATTACTTCTGCTGCTATTTCGAATATTTAAATCTTGAATCTTTTTATCAGTTTATTTATTTAAAGAAGCATTTTAATTAGTTAAAGTGAAATTTTTTATTTTTCCGCAAATTTTCAAATACAGATTTTCGGGCCTTTATAATTACCCTCTTTCATCAGCATTTTTTCTTTGAAGTTCTGATGCAACGTCAAAGATCGACTGAAATCTCGATCTGCCAGGTTGTATGCAATTCTTGGATAAATTACTCCTACAATTTTCCCTGCACGGAGATCTTTTGAGATAGTTCCCAGTACTGAATTTTGAAGGTTTCCCATTCGTTTATCGCATATAGAAATATCAATGGGAGAATCAATTCTTTCTTTGAAAGTAGCTTTTATAATAATCTGGATTGCTCCGATATGAATCTAAGACATGGTCCATGCTATTTCTATCTTGAGTTTTTGTAATCCCTCTTTAATTTCTTCAGAAGAAATTAATTATATCTCCATTCTATTTCCTGTAAGTTCCATTGGGATTGTCATTTCCCTTCTAGTAACTTTATAGATTAGATGATGCTTTTTATTTCTTAGGCCAAGAATTCCTAAGAACTTTTCTATCTATCCTGCAGAGTATCCTTGATATCTCTGTAGACTGAGATTCTCTCTCATGATCCTTTGGGCCATGTTATGAGATATTGTTTTCTGAAAAACCTGACAAATCTTCATGTGTTTTGTGTCGAAATACCTCGTCTTCAGTCAGATTCTAATTCTGTTCCATCAGATCCTTCCTGACTTAATACTTACTATTCTTCATATATACTTTCATCTGAGACAATATCCTCAAACTGATATACCTGAATAAAGTCCTTATAATAATCTGCTTCTTCAATATCCGGGCTTAGATCGAAGCATTTTATGTCTCTTTTTTCATTTTCTGGACAGTTGGTTGAGATATGACATCTGGCTCCACATGTCCAGCAATTACAATCTTTAAAACTTTTTCACTAGCTCGAGTATGAGCTCTTCTGAAAGTTTTCTTTGCAGGTGTTCTTCCTGTGTTTCGAGATGTACTCGATGCTTGAGATGATATCTTACTTCTTGATGGTCCACTTCTTTGCCCAGATTTATAAGATCTGGCTTTTTGTCTGGACCAAACTGTTCTTGATTTCAAAGAACTCCTTCCACTTTTAGCATAAGGATGAGTTCTAAAACTTTTCCTCTTTTGCCTCCGTGGTTTACTTCCAATAATTGTTAGAAGATCATTTCTTTACAACACGAATGAGTATGTTTGTTAATACCCTTTAATCGTTTATAATTCTTTTGTAATGCTGCCAGATGATACCATTCTGCCAATTTTCCTTTGAGAAAAGAGGCTATTCGTGCCAATGTATTTGGATTGCTAAGGACATATTCCCTTATTAGCATTTCTCTCCAAGGGCTTGGCATTTTGGCGAAGAAAAGTTGCATTGCTATATCTTCTTCGACCCCTGAATTCCATCTATATTTAGTGAATAACATCATTTATTCATCCACTAAACATATATCGTGTAATTCAAGACTACACAGAGCTTGAATATATTTCTTTTTCTTCTCTGTATCTTGACTGTTAAAATATTCTACCCGTATAAATTGTGCTTTAAACAGTGTAGCCATTCTTCCAGCTATCTCGCTAAAATATTATACGGCTAAGACTGATTCTTTGGTTTCTATCGAAGTCATGTATCGATGGAAAACAAATTGCACGCGTCGAATGGTCCCAAGCAATTTTAACTGATCCCATAAGACCCATTTCTAAAATTTTAATGAATAATTCTTTGTTGAGATCAAGTGTTCCTGCTGCGATTCTCATACCGGATGTCCAATCATCTATGAGATCTTTTCTGTTTTTGAAATCTAATACATCTAGGTTATGCGTAACCTCATAAGGATGTATAAGTTCTAAAATAGATTTCCCATAGGTAGTTTGGTGTAAAGGAATTTGACTCTTCCTTGACCTTGTCCCTGCTGAGTGTGACTCTCCACCGATATGAAAATCGGGTTGGGATTCTCTCATATTTATATTTTGAAATCTTACACTTTCCCTTGGTGGTTCCTGAGAAGATGACCAGGTTATGGAGGGTTGTTCACCTCCCATTGTATTCATCTTCAGATCTACGACCTTGAGATTTGCAAATGATTCAGCAAGGTCTTGGAGATCCTCGAGACCAATCTTTTCTAACGTTGTTATCAGATTAACTTCTTTTCTGAGATATATTTAATTAGATTGATCATTTTTTCTTCTTCAGTTAAATGTTTTGGCATTACTTTGGCCTTCCTTCGTTGATGTAACAGAGGTTCAATATCAAAGGATGATGGTAACCTTCTTTCTGAAGTTCTTTTTCTAGAACTTGAGTTTTGTTCTAGATTTTGAATTCTTATTTGAATATCCTTTAATATTCCAAGATTTTTTTTCCTAGTTTTCAAGAATTTTCTCCACTTTTTGAAGTACATAATACAACATACTGTCATAATTTTATAGTGTCTTTTGGATTTCTCTCAGATATCCTGAGATCTTAGATCAATCTGATACTATTTTTAAAGACCTATCATAGGTTTACCTCATAACTCTAATAAGTTATTTTTTGTTCTTGATATCTAACTTTGGTTAGATCTTTCTATTTCAAAATATTCCAAATTTTTGGAATGACTCTTGTAAAGAATTAAGAGTAGGTCTCATGTGAAACCGTCTCACGGATCTTAATCCGTGAGACGGGTCAACCCTACCCATATTCACAATAAAAAATAATACTCTTAGCATAAAAAGTAATACTTTTTCATGGATGACCCAAATAAAAGATCCGTCTCACAAATATGACCCGTGAGACCGTCTCACACAAGTTTTTGCCAAGAATTAATTTGACTAAATTCTCCTCCTCAAACATTTAATTACTTTAATAATAATAAATTTGTATGTTTGAAATAATTTTATCTCAGCTCTGGTATCATTTACGGCTCAAAGAAATCAATCATTTTATATATCATATGTAAGGATATTTGTGTCTTTTTTAATATTTTTAGGGAGTGGAAACAAAGTTTTTTTTGATACAGGGAGTAAATTTAAAGTTAAGTTTGAATTGAATATTTTTCTCTAATTTAACCTTTAAAAAAACAAAAATAAAAAAATTAAAATAAACTATAAATAAAATTGACACACAGTATTAATCCCTCATTTTCCCATTAATTGCTACAAAAATCCACTCCCGACAACTATCCAAAAAAAAAAATCCACGCCCCCAACCTTAACTACAGTACAGAACCCCCACCCCCCCTCTCCTTCACCTCCGGTTAGGTTGTGTACACTCTTCTATACATACAACCCGTATATCTATATATACGTCTCTCCTCCGATCGTTCTTCTTCAATGTTGTCCGAGTAAGTTTCCTTCTCCGTGAGCTCGACATTTGTAGTCACAATTGATCAGCCCATGCGTGTATGTGGCGGATAATTGTCGAATTTATGCATGCTATTGAGTAGATTTGGGAAAGTCTGATGGGGCATAAGAAGCGAAACATCGCTCCTCGCTCCAAGGCCTCACAGACTCCGCCAGTGGCGGCGGCGGATGTCGCAGACATCGCCGCCGCCGCCACTTCCGACACTCCCACCGCTGTTGATTTTGGTGCTTCTTTACACGACCATTCCCCTAAATCTGGTGCTAGGACACCGGGAAAATCCGATACCGTGGATTTGGAAAGTGATGTTACCAGTGCAAACCCGTCTTCTGCGTCCTATGTTTCGATAAAGGCTGAATGCGAGCGGGCCCTCACGGCTTTGAGGAGGGGGAACCATACCAAAGCCCTAAGGTTGATGAAGGATTTGTGCTTGAAACATGAGAATTCTCCTTATTCTGCATTGATTCACCGTGTTCAGGGGACTGTGTGTGTGAAAGTGTCCCAGATTATTGATGACTCAAATGCTAAACAGCGGCACATGAAAAATGCTATCGAGAGTGCTAGGAGGTCCGTGAGTTTGTCCCCTAATTCTATTGAGTTTGCACACTTCTATGCGAATATGTTGTATGAGGCCGCAAATGATGGGAAGGAGTACGAAGAGGTGGTGGTGGAGTGTGAGAGGGCCTTGGGGATAGAGAACCCCATGGACCCTGCAAAAGAGAGTTTGCAGGAGGAGAATCAGCAGAAAATTCCTACTGCCGAGGCTCGAGTTGCTCATGTTCAGGCTGAACTTCGATCTTTGATTCAGAAGTCAAACATTGCATCTATTTCGACTTGGATGAAGAATCTTGGCAATGGAGAGGAAAAGTTTCGGTTGATTCCGATCAGGAGGGCTACTGAGGATCCAATGGAGTTGAGATTGGTTCAGACTAGGAGGCCAAATGAAATCAAGAAGGCGACCAAGACTCCTGAAGAACGAAGGAAAGAGATAGAGGTAAGGGTGGCTGCTGCTCGGCTTCTACAGCAGAAGTCCGAGTCCACTAATTTGGGGAATGATGGTGACAGCAGTAATAACAGTAACAAGGGGCTGGATTCTGCTCCAGGATCGGGACAGAGAGTAGGAGAAAGAAGGAAAAGTGGCAATGTGAGGAAGAATGCCTCTTCAGCAGAGAGAAGAGATTGGGTTCAATCGTACTGGAATTCGATGAGTTCGGATAAGAAGAAAGACATGCTCAGAATTAAAATTTCGGATTTAAAGGCACATTTCAGTTCATTAAAAGATGGTTCACCAAGTGAGCTGCTTAATAAAGCCCTATCCTTCGGGGAAATAAATAAAGCGTGGAAGTTTTGGATGTGTTGTCGCTGTGATGAGAAATTTGCTGATGCTGGTACATTCATGCGGCATGTCGTGCAGGAGCATATGGGTAGTTTATTGCCTAAAATGCAGTCAACTCTTCCCCAAAGTGTGGAAAATGATTGGGCTGAAATGCTTCTTAACTGTTCTTGGAGACCTTTGGAGTTAAATGCAGCAGTTAGGATGCTTGAAAAACATTTGAAATCTGAGACAACTGATTCTCCTGATGAGCTATTCCCCGGAAACGGCAATGATAACTCGAAAGAATACTTTGTTGATACTTATTGCAATGAATTTGAATGGGATTCATCACCTGGAAAGAAGAAATCGGGTGATAATTGCAATTTCAATGCTCAGGATAGCAGAGACTTTGAAGAGGTTGAGTGGATGGACTGTGATGGAGATCAAAGTTGTAAGGAAAGTTTACATCATGAAAATTGGCCTTTGTCTGATGACCCTGAGCGTGCAAAGCTTCTAGAAAAAATCCATACTGTTTTCAAGGCACTTATCAAGAACAAATGTCTTGCATCTAGTCACCTTAGCAAGGTCATACACTTTGCAGTGGAGGAGCTTCAAAGTCTTGCGTGTGGGTCACAGCTTCTTAATTCCAATGTGGACCAAACACCTGATTGCATATGTTTTTTAGGCGCTCCAGAACTTGAAAAAATTCAGACATTTTTGCAGGAAATATTTCATTCTTGTGGACTAGGTAGATATTCTGATAAAAGTAATGCCATAGATGATTCAATCACCAAGTTGCGAGGAAATGAAGTTATGGAGAAGATATGTTTTAGCCAAGATGCATCATTTTTGGTGCTTGACGAGCATTTTCTTCCGTGCAAGCCCAAGCGCGTATCTTGTGATGATGCTGTTAATGATGATTCCAGTTCGACGGCTTCCTCACATGTCAGTTATGATGATGGTGTTGTACTCGATTCAGAAGCTTTGTTATCCTGGATATTTACAGGCCCTTCAAGTGGTGAACAATTGGCATCCTGGTCTCATGCAAGAGAAGAAAAGGCTCAGCAGGGTCTGGAAATTCTCCAGTTGCTAGAGAAGGAATCTTATCACCTGCAAGGCTCGTGTGACAGAAAATGCGAACATATAAGTTATGAGGAGGCACTACAGGCTGTGGAAGATCTCTATTTGGAAGAGGGAAAGAAAAGAGAACATGTGATAGATTTTTCCCGTAGAAGTTATGACTCTGTCCTTAAGAAAAGGCGAGAAGAGCTCATTGAAAATGACAATGACTTTACCATAATCAGTAATAGATTTGAGTTGGATGCCATAACAAATGTTCTAAAGGATGCAGAATCTCTGAATGTTAATCAATTTGGTTTTGAGGAGACTTATAGTGGCGTAACATCTCATCTTTGCGACCTAGAATCTGGTGAAGAAGATGATTGGAGAACAAAAGACTATCTGCATCAGGTTGACTCTTGCATAGAAGTTGCAATACAGCGACAGAAAGAGCAAGTTTCTATTGAGGTTTGGTACATCAGTCGGGTTTTTTATTATTTGTTGTCAGTCATGTATCTGCGCTGCTGGTTTATCTCACATTTTTTAGTGATTCAGATCAGCAAATTAGATGCAAGAATTATGCGAATAGTTACGGGGATGCGACAGTTGGAGGTTAAGCTTGAGTCAGTTTCCACACAAGATTTCCAATCAGTCTTAATACCTCTAGTAAAGTCATTTATGCGGGTAAGTATCTAGTGACACAGCTTTTCATTAAATCCTTGTGAACTCTACTAGTGCCTTTGTGTACGAGTTAGATGTTTATTTTTCATCCTTTTCAGTCTCACTTGGAAGATCTGGCAGAGAAAGATGCCACAGAAAAATCTGATGCTGCCAGAGAGGCATTTCTAGCTGAACTTGCACTGGATTCAAAGAAGGGAATTGGTGTTGGTGTTGATATTTTAAAAAATGCGAATGACAGGACGAAGGATAAGAAAAAGAGCAAGGAGAGCCGGAAGAACAAGGATACAAAGGTTTGAACCGAATGTCTGAACCTCCCGTTTATTGAACTCTGGGATACTGAGCAGCTGTTTAATTGTTATCGATTCTGGTTAATGCTTCTTCAGGCTACTACTTCTGATGAGCCACATGAGCGGATTGCTGAAGAGATGTATGCTTCTTATTCTGTGGCAAAACATATTTAGAGCAACATTTTCTTTTGTTTCTTGAAGCTTTTTATTTTTATTTTTATTCCTGTCTTACTTCAGATTGCTTCCCAGTGCTTATCATGATGAGGATCCAGTGTCCGAAATTGATGTTCATGAGATTGATGATGCCTCGCGACTACAGGAAGAGGAGTACAGGCGCAGAATGGAACTTGAAGCTGAGGAAAGAAAGCTTGAAGAAACATTGGAATATCAAAGGCAAATAGAAAATGAGGCAAAACAGAAGCATCTTGCGGAGCAAAATAAATTTTTTTCCAAATTATGTAAGGCCGAAACAGTTCCAATTTCCTATACTTACTCAGAGAACAATAATGATGACAAAGATGCCATTGAGCAGCGGGCTACTATTAGGAAGGTAAGGGTTCATTTCTCTTGGTTCTCAGTTTGAATGTCCGAAATTGGTTGGATTTGTTTCGAGGAAAAAATGGTGTTGATTATAACTTTTTTTGTTAATCTGACTTTCTCTAGGAGCCTTTGATGCAGGAGGATGGATTTACTAACATTTCTGAAGGTCTATCAAAGAACAATGCTAACGGGGATATGCTGAAAACTGGTAGCTGTTTGATGATCCGAAAGTATATTAGCCCTTTTATTTATGTCATTTTGACCAATTTTTACAAACATGCTATTGGATAATTTTTCTGGCAGTCTTAGAAAATGGAGATAATCCACAGAATGGGTTGTTTTCTGATCGCCGGTCAGGAAGGAGAGGTAGACGACATAAGGGTCTCGCTAAGGTGAGCGACGGAAAGCATCCACCACTGACTACTGAAAAAGAAGATAATGATGCTGGTCAATCAGTGCCTGGACAAAATCTTGTTGCTGATGGTGGTAAACAATTTTAGCAATAAATGGTCTATTGATCTGATTACCTTTCGTACGTTGAAATTCTGTATTTTTATTCTTGCTCATCTTTTATTTTGTGTTCCTTCTTACAATCTGTTATCCATCAAGTATTTCCTACTCTAAAAAGCTATATGTATTTGTGTTATGGAGTCCCCATATTTTCGATCTACAGTGGGCAAAGATGAACAAAAGCTGATGTATATCTTTTTGGTGCTTTTGTGCTTATTTAGTTGAATTTTCTTGCCTATCATTATAATTATTCTATTTTCTTCCACTGGATTGTCTTTGCCTTTCATTGCGACCCTCTTCTACGAGGAAGCAAACTATTGGATGGTGATGAAAAAAATGTTAAAAGATGATTTTTGCTCAAAAAATGCATTTAAAAAAAGATGACGTATATGTATTTTGCTGTAAAAATGTATTTAAGAAAATATTTCAATTGGTGTTTTATCATTCTTTTACTGGAAGGCTACATTTTAGATGCATTGTGGAGCTATAGTTCTTATTTTCTCATAACTTAGGTAGAAGTTGATGCAAAACCATGAGTAAACTGAATCATTATCAGTATGGTTGAAATTTAGATAGCTCTCATTTTGTAGAAAGCGGGGGAAAGACATTGAGACAGCTTCAGGCAGAGGAAGATGAAGAAAGGTTTCAGGCTGACCTTAAAAAAGCTGTACGCCAGAGCCTTGGTATGTGTCCTTTTTTGTTTTTTAATTTTTATTTATGATTCTACTCTATTCAGGACTTTCCAACTTCGTTTGCTCATATTTAGCATACTCTTGACTTTTATTGGGTTCTTTTAGAAATATTGAGGATACTCTTCTTTCCATATCGTAATATATTATTTTTATGCCAAGCGGAATTAAGAGGAATTAAACCTTTATTTTAGTTCCCACATGTTCCCCTGGTCTTTTTCTTGCTCCAGTTTACTGTTTGAAGTTTTTAACATCACACGTTTATAGTAATATTTTGAGTTCTTATCTTTATGCGTTACGTCATGAGTACCATTTTTCTATAACAGTTATTCCTAATATACTCGTAGACGGTTGTGTGGACTTTGTTTGAAATTAAATTCTCATTTAGAACCAAACGATTTTTAATTGTTATTGATTATGCCAAGTCAGTTTTGGCCCTCTTGTTCTATTAGTCATTTATCCACCTCAAAACTATGTATCTTGGTCAATTGAATGATCGAGGGCATCCACCTCAAAACTATGTATCTTGGTCAATTGAATGATCGAGGGCAAATATAACTTTTGGGTTGTGTGCTAGTGAATATTTGACACTGTTACCAACCCAATATTTCTTAGTTTACAGAAACCACTAATTTGCCTGCTCGATCAGTGCAAGTTAGGTGGGATGAGTGTACATATTTTTGCGACTTGTTTATACACTCAGGGCATGTTTGAAGTTGTGGATTGGGGGTGGATTGATTCTTTATATTGGACCATTCAATGTTTGCGTCGCAAATATTTGGTCCATTAACTGTCAGGCTTATGCTGATGAAGAGTCCATTGCACTGATTTTCTGCATGCATTTGTGAAATAAATTGACTTTATTGAAAAAAGCTTCCCACCACGCACCTCTCTAACTTTTTTGAAATGAGGATAATGCAACAGAAAATGTTTTTTTTAATACTACAAAACACATATTTTTTAAAGCTTAGAAAATAGGGATTTTACTTGACAATATATGACAAATGTACACTTTTTTAAAATAACAGACTCTAATTCGTCAATCCCGTAGACTAATTCACCAATCGCTGTTGTAATTTTTAAAGTTTTTTCAAATAATGATAGTATTATAATATGAATAAAAATTAATAATAAAAAGCATTAGTAATCGTTAGTAAAAAATAATAAGTAAGAATTAAATTTATACAAATAATTTAATAATATTTATGGTAAGAATAAACATTTTCTAACAAACAAATTATTGCAAGTAATAATAATTAAAATAATTAATAACAAGAACAAAAATAATAATATTAATAATATGAAATGATTTATGCCATAAAAATGAGAGAATGAAAGTTGGGATTTATTGTTTAAGATTACTTTTGTAGGGTTTTGTTTGGTAAATTTGAAAGGAATTCAAGAGTATTTTGGTCATTATGTGAAATACTTTCCCAAAATTTTTATCTTCCATTTTATACTCGTACCAAACACCATATATTTGATCACACAATATTAATTATGTACATACTTCAACTATTTATCAATTTTACAATTATTCTATCTTATACATCAAACGTTACCTCAATGTCCTATATCATCTGCCAGACACATTCCATGCACATAAAAAACCTCCGTCACTATCAAGTTCATCAACACCACAAAAGGAGCTGCTAGAAAACCGTGACGGTGAAATTAGGGCGGATGGTGCTTGTGGAATGGATTCTTATGGAACAGGGTTAACAAATGATGTTGGTGAATATAATTGCTTTCTCAATGTCATAATACAGGTTGGTATTTGAACTATGCTATTTATTTCTTTTTGAAAAATATGTCCAGTTTCCATTTGTTTGTAGTCTTCAAGCTGACATCTTCCTTGAATTTGCCGTATTGATTCTGTTTCTTTTTTGTCGATGAGTCCTTGTGGCATCTAAGACGATTCCGAGATGAGTTTTTGCGTAGATCATCGTCAGAACATGTTCACATTGGTGACCCTTGCGTTATCTGTGCCTTATATGGAATATTCATTGCTTTGAGGGTGGGATCTACGGATAACAGAAGGGAAGCTGTTGCCCCTACCTCTTTAAGAGTTGGCTTGAGCAAGTTGTACCCGGAGAGCAATTTCTATCAGGAGGTGAAGCCACCTACTACTACGATGAGCTTTTTCATTTCTGATTTAAGGGCTTTATATTTTGAATACATTTTCGTGAAACACAAAAGCTCGGAAAAGTATGTTCAAATGTTTAAGTTTGTCAACCCTGCAGGGTCAGATGAATGACGCTTCTGAAGTGCTGGGAGTCATATTCAACTGTCTTCATCGATCATTCACTCCTGCATCTAGTGCGTCTGATACAGAATCAGAAGATAACAACTGCACGGGTTCTTGGGACTGCAGCAATGGCTCTTGCATTGCTCATTCAATATTTGGAATGGACATATTTGAGAGAATGAACTGTTACAGCTGTGGCATAGAGTCCCGAAATCTGAAGTACACATCTTTCTTTCATAATATCAACGCAAGTGCTCTCAGAACAATGAAGGCATGTCCTTTTAGACCTAAGTGTTGTAATAATGCTTACGGTGCTTGTGGTAGGGTGAAATTACCCTTTAAAATAATGAGTGCGATTTGAAAACCATTGATTCATTCAATGCTGTGGATTAGATTGTTTAATATTTTACCCTGCAGGTTATGTGCCCTGAGAGCTCCTTTGATGAGCTTTTGAACCTGGTGGAGATGAATCACCAGTTAGCCTGTGATCCAGATGCTGGTGGTTGTGGAATGCTTAATTATATTCATCATATTCTCTCCACTCCACCACATGTTTTCACCATAGGTAACTCGCAATTTCATGCAGGAACCCTGCTGTTATTTTGTTTATTTGTATTTTTGTATTATACTCTGTATGTGCCAAAGAGTGAGCATTGGTGCTTGTAATTTTAAATGCAATTCTTATTCTTTTCCTTTAGTCCTGGGTTGGCAGAATACTTGTGAAAGTGTTGAAGATATAATAGCAACATTGGCTGCCTTATCTACTGAGACTGACATCAGTGTCCTGTACCGAGGCCTCGATCCGCAAAATAGACATTCCTTGGTATCAATGGTATGCTGCGCTGAATAATTTGGAATTGCAATTTATTTCTGTCATGGTCATCTGTTGTATTTGTGAGTATGTAATATTTATGTTATTTGTTGCACTCTGATGTAAACATAGTATTCCAACAATCCATTCTGCTTAAGTTTGAAGTCAGTATTTTATGATGATGCTATTAAGCCTACAATATTGTCTTCTGTAGGGATGATTAAACAATTTTTTTCTTTGTTTTTGTGTTTATGTTTAGCTTAATGATGTTACTTCTCATTCTGTGTATTGGCCCACAAAACTAATGTACATTTTTTTTGTTGGTTGTGCTTTATTTAATCTAAAGTCGATGGTTGTAGTCGATCCGAACCATGTTTTACACTCGCTGAACATCAGCCTCGTCTTTTTTAGCATTTCCTTTAACGCAGTGTTCTTTGGTTGTTTTTAATTGATGTGAATGCGTAGTTTCAGTTTTTCCAATTTATATTTTTTTGGTTTTTTGTTCTTCCAAAAACAAAGCATCTTGATGTTACATCGAACAAGTTTGAGTTTGTCTCCCAGCGAGGATGCCTATTTACCTAGTTTGCTTGTGTTTTTTTGGTTCCTTTTTAAAGGTTTGCTAATTCTGGGACTTTTAGGTTTGTTACTATGGGCAACACTATCACTGTTTTGCCTACAGCCGTGATCATGTACAGTGGGTCATGTATGATGACAAAACTGTAAAGGTAAATTTTACTAACTAGTTGAGTCTCCTGATGTTCAAAAACACATATTTTTGAATGTGTTTTCTTCTATGCTTTGTACCTAGGTTATCGGTGGCTGGAATGATGTTCTTACAATGTGTGAAAGAGGACACCTCCAACCCCAAGTCCTCTTGTTTGAAGCTGTGAACTAATATCGATTCATTATGCTCCTTGGTACTCTAAAGTTATGAGGTCTCGGATCTAATGATGCATTCCCTCTACTCCTGAACGGGCTTTTGAGTTAAACTGATACAAAGCCCAGAACTGTAATATAGAATAGTGGGGACTTCCATTTTAGAGCGAAGTGAAGAAATTCAAAAATTATTCAGTGAAAATAGGAAAATTCACTCATTTTGATGCTCATGATCCCAAGTTGCTGATAAGGATTCTGTCTCATGAATCATCATCTGGTTCTTGTTGAAGAGAGAGAAAGGATCAAGAACAAAGTACCTACTTGGACTGTAAAATAAACTCAAGCGGATGGGCGATTCCCAATGGTGACCATTGCCGTCTTTCAACAAATATCAGAATTTTGGACATTCTTGTACTTAGGTCCACATCCGACTATTTATTTACAGATACAAAGTTGTGAATAGACAAGAAGACCTTGGCCTCTTGGAATCTGTTTCCTGCTTACCTGAGTACGATAATTCCCCTCTCATATTTTGGGAAATTTTTTGCATAGGCCATTCTCAAGAATTTTTGTTTGTCATGATAAAGACTTTATTATTGGCATAATTATTACACCTCCCTCCCTAGTGGCTTCTTGACCATCTATGTTTTATTATTATTTTGGGTGATTTTTTTAAATTACTATTCAGGGTGATATTTTTTAAATTTCGGTTTGGGGAAGATTTTTTTTGTTTTCTCCAGGTTTGAACCCTTGGCCTTTTCCTCACGGGGAGATGTTGGCAATTTTGATGTCTCTTATCTGAAGTTGTGGAGGAGCTTCTTTTTGAGGTGTGTTATGATCGTTGCAAAAACGTGTTTTATCAAGACAACACGTTTTTTCCAAATACCATCTTGATTGACGGAGGAGGATAATGAATGATCTCCCTTTTCTAACTAAGCAAATTAATCGAAAAATGTTATTATTATATAATGTATTTCAACTAAACATACTTATCTTTTACATAAAATAGGAAGAAAATGAAAACAATAATATATGGAGCTTGTAGGGTTTATAGTAAAAGCACATTTTTGCGTGCTTGGTTAAAATACACCTATAATATCGTTTACCCTAAATTTCTATAATTTTGAGAGATAATCTTGTAACATATAAAACAAAAATTGAATGAAGCGTTCTTTTCTTGAAGTTATGGACCTTTCAGCTGCCTAATCTAATGTCCCAACTTTAAAAAACACAAGAAATTCTTTGAAAACAATCATATTTTGAATTTTTGAATTTTTTTTAACTCAAAAAATTTGAAGTCTACAAATACCATGTTTTAAATAGTGTTATATTTGTAAATATAATATAATCCAATTTAATTAAAATTCTACATTAACTAACAATCAATTAACATTAAAAACAAAAATACTAAACTTGCACCAAGTGGCCTAAAAGTTCAGACTTTTCCTCTTTTCTCGCAAGAAACCTTAAAAGAGGTTGTCGATGTAACAACACTTGTCCCCAACGGTCACACTTTCAAAGAAACCATCTCCCACATTTTCGCACCTCTATTTATCCTATTTTTAACTCATTCAAACTCTTCCCTATGAAATCTCTAGAATAAATCAAACTTTTTTAATCTCCACCAATTGTAACCAATGGATTTGATAATATTACATTACAATTCAAGATGATAAATGGATCGAGCCTGTTGATTCCAATCCACAATAAAATGTCCATTTCTCTCTTTTAAACACATAAATCTCTGTACTTCCCAAATTTTTTCTTTCAACTCTATTTTCTTGTTCTTTACCAACTTATATTCCATCACGTTAAGCTACAACAAAAGGAAAAATGATCCCCATTCTTGCACACCATCATTCTTGAATCCATAGATTCTTTGAATGCCACCTCTACAAAAATGACCCTAAAGAGTGGCTCCGGCCAGGCTTGCGCCGCGTGTAAGTACCAAAGGCGGAGATGCACCTCCGAATGCGTCCTCGCCCCGTTCTTCCCCGCGGATCAGCCCAAAATGTTTCAAAACGTGCACCGGTTGTTCGGGGTGAAGAACATCGTCAACACGTTGAGAGAACTCGACCCGGATCAGAAAGCCATCGCCATGAAGTCCATGAAATTCCACGCCACCATGCGTGATAAGTACCCCGTTTACGGGTGCTTGGTAGAGATACAACAGCTCGCATATCAGATTCAGCTCGCGGAGGAGGAACTTCAGGCAGTCCTTCAGCAACTGGCATATTATCGGCAGAATCAGCAGCAAGAGATGTCGTCGACGAACGACTACCTGTCGCAGTTGCAGTTAGGGGTCGCGCCACCTGCTGAAAATTCCGCGATGCCGGTTTTACGGCAGGAGAATATCCCCGCGGACTACGGTTCTGTTAGAGCAGCACTGCCTGTCGCGACATATTCGAACGCTGATTATTTAGATTCCAGGGAGAGTAATGGTTTGTGGATTCATCAACAGCAATTTGGTAATGTTGAAAATGAGAATCCAGATCAATGGTCATGCAATCACAGTTGAATGAATGAAGTACGATGATTCTAGGTATCTTAATACACACACACTCCATTATATATTAATTCTTTGAATATTGGGATTACTTTTAGGGTAATTAAATCAAATTATAGAGAGATTGCACAATAATATAAGTTATAATAAGTAGTTAAAAACATTTTTTTAAAAAAATAAAATATCAAATTTGGTTCAACAAGTTTTTTATTATTACTCAAATAAATTCTTGATTATTGGGATCTGTCGATAAAACATATAGGTATGTTCGTTTTTTTAAAAATTGAGATATACACCATTGTTTGTAGACATATTTATGTATATATATATGACATATACTCGATGTGATTGCTGATTGAATTTTATGCATTAAATTGTGCTTGCAGTATATAACCAAATGACACGGTTGTTAAATCTTGAAGTCCTTGCAAACAAGCAAATCAAAATCAAAACAAAAATCAAGATCAAAGGTGAAAGCTTCGGTGCTAGAAGCTGATCCATCAAATTGTTGAGAATCGAGTGAAAAATTGTGCAGCCAAGAATGGAAATATGATCAAAATGGCAGCGTATTTTCCTTGAGGAGATACGATTTATAGCGATCCATTTGTTTCTTTCTTTGATATATCTTCAAATTTCTTCTGTAAATTACGAGACGATTCACAGGCGCCCCCAACCCCCTCGGCCACAAAATTTCTTAGACGATTTTGAGTAGCAATATTAATAAAAATCACAATTAAAAATTAAATTTGATACAAGCCATACATAATTAGGAATGTTAAAAAGACTTGTACAAGAAGATTCGAACTTTGGACCGGTGGTGTTTGGGGTGAGATGGGGAATATTTTTATTTATTCTTGTACAAAGTTCGAATCTTTTGGTGTTTCAGCATCATCACTATTGTAGAAGAGAAATCATTGTGTTCAAATTGAAGAATTACAAACGGACATAGCCTAAACACCAAAATCAAACTATTAACAATGTGATCAGAGGCGGCCCTCGGGTGGTCAATATGAGGCCACCGCACAGGGCCACCAGCTGGATAGGGCCCCAATTAAAATGTGGTTAAGGGTATATTGGGACGTTGGATATTTGGGCTTTGGATTTTATCTTTAAATTTCTAAAAATTTAATAGTGGCTTACCAATCGGACACTTCAATTTCCATGTTGACCTTTACATCTAAAAATAACCACGAAAATAAAGACTATCGAATGCACATCTGACAGATTTTGGAAGAGGGGTTTCTGATTTAGTGATGTCTGGTTATATTTGATAGTGTTCTTCTTTTCTGTTTAAGTTTTATGTTGAAGAAAATATTATTCCCAAGAAATTTTGGCGTATGACAAAAACAAGACAGTTCTGCGGTTCATATGTGTGACATATATCAGTTCAACCGTCCAGCTCAAATGATGGAGTAACTTTCTAATCGGCCAAAGCTCAAAGGAGTTTCAACCGTCTATCAGAACCGGATCATTTAAGAAGGACCACTTATTGCTCAAAGACATTCTCTGACCGGCTTAATACATTCAAAGTATTACACCATCTTGAAGTCAACATATATACATCTGCTCCAAGAATGATCCGCATTTATGATCCTATCTCAAAGAAGAGAGACCAAGTATAGACTGCATGTTCTGATGCTAAATACAGTTACTATGAAAGGAACTTCTCAAGAAAAGCACTTCAGAACAGTGCTAGATAAAAAGAAGATTAAATGCGTTCATTAAAGAACATTTAATGCTCATAAAGACGACAGCGACTCATCTGTTCAGAGAATCAGGTTAACGTTGCTATGTCTTTTCCGACCATTAAGAAAATCGTGTATATTAACGGAAGAGTATGCTAGCAGAAACTCTAATAGGATCGGATATTGACTAAGGAGTGTTTAGAGGGGGGGGGGGGGAGGGTTGAATAAACACTTCTAGGAATTTAAATGTTTTTCGAAAAAGGTAGTTCAGTTTTAATACAAACTGAACTAAGTATCCCGTCGGTCAATAACAATCAGTTAAACTGAATAATCAGTTGCGGAAAGTAAACTGATTGAAAGATAGAGTATCTAACTGAAAATGAAAAACTGAAGTAAAGACAACACAATATGTTTCTGGATGTTCGGAGAATTGAATAACTCCTACGTCACCCCTTCTATCTCAAGGATAGGATATTCACTAAAAGACTTTGATCGAGTACAACACTTGTACAGACCCACTTCAGTTAGGACTTATCTACTGCCTAAACTGAAACTCTTAGTATAATACAATGATCTCTGTGAGTAAATGAACTTAGAACTTATTGAATTATCACTATTACAGAGTGCTAGTTTGCTCAACTTGTAGCCTTGATTGCTACGAATAGATCTAATAAGAGTGAGCTAAGATTTTGACAGAGTAATAGCAAGTTTGAGATTAATGGATCGTCGTCTTTCTTCAACTGCTTTTATAGACTTATCTTTCAACGGTAACTTTGAATTTATGTATCCGTTGATTGCCACTTCATCATTTCTTGGACAGTGTTCTTGATTGCTACTTCATTATTGATTGTAAAACGGCGTTTTAATTTCAATAGCCGAAATACGTTGTTCTATGTGGTGCGGCTTTCCATATTCAGTTGCTGTCTGATATGTCTTTCTGTCTGTTGAATGATCTTTCCCGAGGTATCTTCAGTTGAGAGACTTTAATATTTTCGGCTGAATGTTTTAACTGATCAGTTCTCAACTGATCAGTTTGTGTCAGCTGATTTCAGTTGATCAGTCCAGTTGCCGAATTTGCTTTCGCGTATTAGTTGATTTAATCGATTGATTTATGTTTTTGTCAAACTCCAGAATTTAGTTTCCAACAAACTCTCTCGATTTTACAACAGGATAATCACAGCTTGCTTGCATACTTAAAAAGATTTCCTAGATCTCCTAAAAGATTACAAACTTCTTCGCTCAATCAGCACGCTTTTCACAGCAAATCATTTGATCATCTTAAGATCATTTTTGTGCTACTCACACCAAACCGTTTATTCTCATTAGTAACTTTTTGGTTATTTGATCTAGTCTTGTTATCTGGTGAACTAAGTGTTATTATTTTCTAGAAGTATAAAGTGATCACTAAGAGTTCCAATACAGACAGTGTGATAAGGAAATCAAGACCTGCACTACTGCGAAGGAAATATGGGAAAAACTTACTCAACTATGCGAAGGCAATGATCATACTAAGGAAAACAAGTTGACTGTGGCTATCCAGAAGTTTGACAACGCAAAGATGAAGCCAGGAGAAACTCTTACAGAATTTGACGAACGGTTCAGCAGTATCATCATCGAACTCACCTCACTCGGGAAAGAATATTCCAACAGAGAAATTGCTTTAAAAGTTATGCGAGTTCTTCCCAGAGAATGAGAAATAAAGACTATAGCAATGCGAGAATCAAAAGATCTGAACAAACTGGAACTTCACGATCTCTTCGCCGACCTTAAAGCGTATGAGTTCGAGCTAGGAATACAAACTGAAGAGGATCCATCCACATCGCAACAAACAAAGGCACTGCCAGCTACCATAGTGACTCTTCCGGTCTAAGAGTCCTCAAGTAAGAAATCGGCCGAACAATTAAGCAATGAAGCCATGTTTTTATTCGTTAAAAAATTCAGTAAACTCGTGCGTAAGAATCAATCACAGATGAATAAACCTCACTTCAACAAGGAACATACTGATGATGGTCAAGCTTGTTTTAACTGTGGAAAGAGAGGACACTTTATTGCCGAATGCAACAGGCCAAGAAAAGATGAAAAAAAATCAGGTGACAGAAGAAGAGTTAAAGACAACAAAAGATTCATAAAAAAAAGATTCAGCGAGTCCTAGTTGCAGAAGAAGGCAAAGGCAAATGGGCTGAATCATAATCTGAAAATTATATTTCTGAAGAATCTTCAAGTGAAAGCGAAGATGAGAAAGTTGAGTGTCTCGTGGCCAAAGAAGATCAAGAATCTACTGATGAAATGGTATTTGACTTTAACTCTGATGAATTCACACGAGTAGATCTTGTCACCACACTTTACGATATGGTAGATGAGTTTAAGAGGCTATCACAGCAGTTCAATGAAGCCAAAACAGAAAAACAAAACTTAGAAAACAAGTTAACTCTATCTAGCTGTTCGCAGCAAAAAGAGGTTAACAGTTTGAGAGTAAAGTTAAGTCTGCTAACGGCTGAAAATTATGATCTGCGAAGATTGTTCCATGCTACTTTGAAAGAAAACAAACGGTTGATAAATACAGTCAACACTCGGAACAAGTCATCTGTCTCTCTGAATAAGATGCAGGAAGTGCAAAAGCCAGCCGGAGACAGAACCAGGGTAGGTTATAGAATTAATGAATGCAGCACCTCAGGAGCACAAACTCAACTGCTCCTAGAAAAAGGCAATTCAAAACCAATTAAATTTGTCAGATCTAGTACGATATATGTACATGATAAACCTGAAGATCAAGGCACTCATAATGTAAATCTTGAAAATAACAGAAGGCGATGTGGTTTAGGATACGTCGAAATTGAGAATGCTAAAACCAACCGATCATGGCTCAGACGCAGGCCTAATACAACCGTTCACAACGATTCAGGTTGGGCCAGCAGAAAGTCAGGATCAACCGAAAATCATTCAAAAACTAGACCGAACCATTACTAAAATAGCCGACCTGTTCAAAAGACATACCGGTTGAGTGACAATGACAGATGGTCTAAACAACATACTGGAAAGAAAAAGACACTGTATACACCACCTGATTATGCACATAACAACTCTCTTCTTAGGACACATCATGAAAAATCCTTCAGGATAATTCAAGTGTGGATCCCTAAGGGTCTAATAAGCTCAGGACCCAAATAGTGAAGGGTACCAATTTCTCTTTTCAATAATGTTAGGTGTCTAAAAAGAAGAACTTGGAGGAATCAATCTGGTTTCTGGATAGTGGCTGCTCCAGACATATGATTGGAAACAAAGATCTCCTGTCAGAAGTAATCATCTACAAAGGTCCAACAATCACCTTCGGTGACAATTCTAAAAGTAAAGCTGTTGGTAAGGGTAAGATTATCCACGGCAAAATCATTATTAGAAATATACTTCTTGTAGAAAATTTATGTTATAATCTGATAAGTATAAGCCAACTATGTGACAGTGGTTACACCGTAGAATTTCAAAAACTCATATGTACAGTCAAAACAGCTGTAGGTAATATCATGTTAACTGGTCATAGGGAGAAAAATACATATAAAGTTAAATGGAATGATGGCTGTCTTAGCGCACCTACTTGTTTTTCCGCCTTAAATGGAAATAAAAATTGGCTCTGGCATAAGCGACTCAATCATCTAAATTTCAAATCTATTGCTACTATCAGCAAACTCAAATTAGTATCTGGATTGCCTAACATTGATTTTGCCAATAATATAATTTGCAACGCCTGTCAGTTAGGTAAACAAGTCCGGTCAACATTCAAGAGCAAAGGAAGAAACTCATCAGCAAGATGTCTGGAACTTCTTCATATGGACTTGTTCGGACCAATATCCATAACAAGCTTAGGGGGGAAAAATACACTCGTAGTAATTGATGATTTCTCTAGATTTACATGGGTAATATTTCTACACTCCAAAGACCAAACCGCTGATCAACTAATCAAGCTGCTCAAAAGAATTCAAAACGAGAAAAGTGAAGCAGTTGACAGAATCAGGAGTGACAGAGGAACTGAATTTCTAAACTGATTCCTATCATCCTATCTTGAAGATCACGACATAAAAAATGAATTATCAGCAGCAAGGTCACCTCAACAAAACGGAGTAGCTGAAAGGAGAAACCGCACATTGAAGGAAGCAGCTAGAACCATGCTAGCCGAATCTGGTATCTCACAAAGGTTTTGGGCCGAAGCCATTAACACAGCCTGTTATACTCAAAATCGGTCCATGATCAATAAAAATCACGAGAAAACTCCATATGAAATTTGGACCGGCAAGCAGCCAGAAGTTGGATACTTTCGCATCTTTGGTTGTAAGTGTTTCATTCACATCAATGGAAAAACACATCTCACTGTTTTTGATGTTAAAGCTCATAATGGCACCTTTTTAGGATATTCAGCAGTAAGCAAAGCATACAGAGTTTATATCCAAAGAACTCTCACTGTTGAAGAATCCATATACATTGTATTTCATGAAACATCTATATGTCATGAAAATAGTAGTAACAGTATACATGATTTAATAAATAATCTTGATGCAACTAACCTCGAAGCAAGCAGTGATGATGAGGTAGATCTGAGAAAAACGGGGGGAAACACATCAAGAGAAAATCCAACCGCTCAAACTCAACAGGTGAACGAACCAGAGGATATACAACAAACGCAGATGGAAGTAGCACTGGAGCAAGAAGAAGAAACCATTCAACGAACCGAGCCGAATCCATATGGACCATGTCTCTAGTGGAAAAAGAATCATCCACTTGAGCTAGTCATTGGTAACCATACTGCTCCTTTTAGAACTAAAAATCAAATGATAAATGAAGTTTTGCATGCTGCATTTGTTTCTCAGATAGAACCTAAGAAAATTGATGATGCATTACTTGACTCAAATTGGATAGAGGCCATGCAAGAAGAACTTAATCAGTTTCAAAGAAGTAGAGTTTGGCATCTAGTCCCTCGGCCTAGTAACACTCATGTGATTGGAACTAGATGGGTTTATAGAAACAAAATGAATGAATACGGTTCAATCATAAGAAACAAAGCTCGACTAGTAGCTCTGGGTTATAGACAGGAGGAAAGAATTGATTTTGATGAATCATTTGCCCATGTTGCCAGGTTAGAATCTATCAGTATATTTCTTGCTTTTGCAGCATTTAAGGATTTCAAAGTGTATAAAATGGATGTTAAATCTGCATTTTTGAATGGATTATTAAATGAGGAAGTTCATGTAGAACAACCACATGAGTTTATTAATCACACTTTTCCTGATTATGTTTACAAACTGGACAAAGCTTTGTATGGACTGAAGCAGGCACTGAGAGCATGGTATGACACATTAACCAAATTCTTGCTTGAGCATGGTTTCTCAATTGGAACGGTTGATAAAACATTGTTTATGTTCTCAAAAAATGATCATTAATTGTTTATACAAATATATGTGGACAATATTATTTTTGGATCAACTAACCCTAAGTTATGTGAGAGATTCTCTAAGATGATACAGGAGCAATTTGAGATGAGCATGATGGCGAATAAAATTACTTTTTAGAACTGCAAGTCAAGCAGTCCGAAAATGGTATATTTATCAATCAAGCCAAATACACTCGAGATATGCTAAAGAAATTTGGCATGGAAAATTGCTCTCAGGCCTCGACCCCAATGAGATCATCAATTAAACTGGATAAAGATGAAGGGAGAATCTCTGTGGACACAAAAATGTACAGAAGGTTAATAGGTTCTTTGCTATACTTGACTGCCAGCCGACCAGACATTATGTTTGCGGTTTGTTTATGTGCACAGTTTCAAGCTAAACCCATGCAATCCCATTATATTGCTTCTAAACGTATCCTGAAATATTTTAAAGGTACCACTAATGTAGGTCTTTGGTATCCCAAAGATTCAAGTCTCAATATTATAGGGTACTCAGATGCAGATTATGCGGGGTTCAAAGTCTCCAGAAAAAGTACAAGCGGTTCATGTCAGTTTTTAGGCGAACGGTTGATATCATGGCTCAGTAAGAAACAAACATCAATTGCTACTTCAACCGCTGAAGCGGAATACCTTGCGGCTGGAAGTTGTTGTGCTCAGATGGTTTGGATACACCAACAATTTAAAGATTATGGCATCCAAGCTACTGAATCACCCATTTTTTGCGATAACACTAGCGCAATAGCAATCACATACAATCCAGTTATGCACTCTCGGATAAAACATATTGATATGAGACATCATTTCATCCGAGAACACATCATGAAGAAAGAAATACGGCTTGAATATTTTCATACAGATCATCAAACTGTCGCTATCTTCACAAAACCATTACCAGAGGCTAAGTTTTCTCATTTTCGCAATATCCTTAGATTAATTGATTTATCTTGATGTATTTTAGTTATTGTGTTTGTTCAGTTTGTATGTAGGAAATAAACGAAAATATGAAGAAACGGTCACTAATACAAAATAAAAATATTTCATTAAAAAATTGGCATCGTACATCCCTAACTTCATCTTCTACAGCCCTCGACCAGTCGCGCAACCAAGAAGTCATCTTACCGATGGAGGTACGTAAAAAGTCGTCTGAGGAAGCAATCTTCCTCAGAGTCCTCTGCTCTTTTAAGAGCATGAGGAGGTAAACGCCATCATCAGAGAAGATGTATGATTCATCAGCGACATAAAGAAGTCGCTGATACTTCATCAGACGTGACATCTCCTTAAAGGTAGCACCTAGTCCTCTCTCAAGAGAGGACTGAAGCTCCTGACCTCTGTCCAGATCGCCAGCGTCTTCTCAAAAACGCTATTTTCATAACCAGCCTTGCGGGAAGCTATCATCGAGTCCATGAAATCTTTCACAAGATCTGGCTCACTTGAACTGCCTACCTTCGCCATCTTGATATACGTTGTTTGTAACACTAACTCCTCTACATGTATTTATAGATAAAAGGGTCTCTCGCATATGGACATACACTAGGAGTTAAAGTGGCTTTCTGTCTAAGCCATCGACGGTTCATTATCCTGGATTAGTCTTTAATTCACATGTTTAAGGGTAAAAATGTTTAAGTCATTAATTAAATAGACTTCTCAACCATTTCCTTCTAACTACATTACTCATGCGGTTCATCTTACTTGGGCACGAGACTTCCACGTCATCTCATAAAAATTACGCAAACTTTTCGACTGCATCTGATTGACGTGACAACTTTTACTTTTGAAATTTCAAATAAATTATTTTACCGCCGTCCAAACTTTTCAAAATTTACAAAAGTCTCTCCCCTTACAGTCTTCCACGTGGACTGACTGGTGATCATCTGAACCACACATACACACTCTACATTTGCAACCTCATTTTTTACCTTGCTATTACAACTCCATTGTATTCTCATCTAACTTGCAGGTGCTGAATTCAAACCCTCTCGATATATCAAGAAAATGGCGGCTTCCATTGCTTAAAACACAATAGATGTTAACTTCGCGTCGATATTCGCCATGCCCAAAAAATCGATGCAAGCCATGTTTCGCACAATATAAAATTCAGGGCTTCGCTCCTTTCTGGGCTGCAGCTACAAATACTCAGACAACTACTGAAGGAATTCTTCGAGTCTGCGCACATGAAGAACGGCGAAATTATGTGTGTCGTCTAAAACAAAAAACTTCTGTTCACACAGAAGATTATTGCTGAATTCTTCAGCCTACAAACGGAAGGAGTAACTGATTTCTCTACACTGCCTAATGGAAATTTTGATATCTGGTGTAGTGATTTCTCAGACACAAACTCTCCAATTTCACATCTCACTTGTCAGAAATGCGACTTAAAGATTGAATACAGACTGCTAGCAGATATCGTCGCCAAAGGACTGCTTGCCAAAGCCTGTGCTTATGATAAAATCACTTTGGAGAAATTTCTGATTATGGCCACTATCTCATCCAAATTTCAAGTTAACTGGTTTGACGTTCTCTTCAGAATATTGGTGGCCATGATCAACAAAGAAAGCCAATCACAAGGGTTTGCGGTTCCAATCTCCCACATGCTGACTGGCGCTGGGGTTCACCCGGTTGATATGATAGACGTTGGAAAAACTAACCTCTTCAACTGGATATCGGTTGAAAAATTTATCCAAAAGAATCGACCGGCTGAGGAGATAGTCTCCATCAAGATTGAAACTGGGGAAGAGTTTGTCAAACAAAAAAAATCATCCATAACCGTTTCAACCGCCAAAGAAACCAAGAGAAAGCTGGTTTTAAATACAAGCTCCGATGATGAGTCCAAAGATGACGTTCCAGTCGGTTAAGTTTTTAAGAAAAAGAGAACCGCACAACAAATAAACATAAGATTGGTCAAACATCTTTCGGATCCACTTGTTCCTGCCCCTATCCCTACGATCTCAGTCACAAAACAAAAGGGGATTCGTATTGCTGAAAAGAGATTGAATCGTCTTACTCTGGAGTCCATATCATTCTCTCTTAAGATAAGGGCGAACAGGTGATGATTGAAAATCCACCTCAAAACAATGCAGTTCAAACAACCATAGTACTCGCAAGAGATTGTGTAAATGAAGATGTCCAGAAAAAGATAAAAATGTTTGACAGATGGGTTAAATATCGAACTGCTGTAACGTTTGATTCACTACTTGAAATCGGCAAAATTAAAGCAGCTGCTAAGCTGGAGCGACCCATTTTGGAATGGACAGAAATGGCTGATATTCAAACCGCTCTTCAACGACAAGACTTTCTGGAACTTCAAATGAAGGAAAGCACTCTCCGAATCATCATCCGGTTGAAAAGAAATAATTTTGACCCTTTTTGTCCTACTGCCAAGGATGATTCGGCAGTAATCTCTCAACTTGAGATGGACGCATTGTCGCTGGCTATGGAAGTCGCTCAAATGCGACAAGATCTTAATCTCCCAACTGTTACAGATCAAACAAAGTTAGACTCTCTGATGGACATTCATGAAGATCTGAGCTCCGAGCAGTGTCTAGTCCTCCCTACTGAAAAGGATTCCTCACCCATTTCTCTCGGTACAATCACTAAACCTTCTTCACCAGCACTTACCATGACAGCTCAACCGGGTGATGAAGAAACCAATATGCCTCTTTCTACAACAAAAATCACGGCTGAAAACCTCCCAGGTGCTGAAACACAGAGTCATCCGCTTACCACCGACATTTCATCTGAGTCTCGAACAATATCTGCAATGGATCAGTCTACCCAACTGCCTATACTTGATCCTTCAGCTGCTAAAACTGTTTTGTTGATGAGGCAGAGAAATTTTTATCTGACTTTGATAAAGCTGTCACTTTTCAATATCAAACCATCATTTCACTAGTCAATTCCACCGAGGATGATTCAACAGCTCTTTCAGAACAGCTGTTGACATTCCCCAAGGAACTGCATCCATCGCCAGCACATCTTGAGGAACCAACTGAAACCGGCTCTAAAATATCTGCCTCAACTCAGGATATTAATCAGATCATTGCGAGTATTACTGCTGAACTACATGAGCCAGAACCATTACAAATTGCTGAAAAACTGCCCTCCTCTCAATTGGTCTCTCTCGAGCACAACTTACTATCTGGAGAAGACAAACTTGAAGAACAGGTATTTAGAGAAGAACCTCTAGAAGAAGGCTGTCAACAGCAAATTCTGGCAAGATTGATCACTACGGATCAATCAATTCTGGAGCTCCATCACAGACAATCTGATCTACAAGAGGCCTTTCAATCGGTAAATTCGTCTCTTCACACTCATATTTCCTCCATAGAAACAAGTTTCTCTATCAAGTAAGCCAAACACAACTCTAAACATCTCAACATGTGTCTTGGTCTTTCGGATCAAATGACTCATTTGCAGAAAAATCTAGAACAACGCCTCGATGCCCAAGTTGCTCAGCTTGCAGAAATTATGACTTTTCTCGTACACGGTGATGTCAAAAAGGGGGGAAGAGAGCCGAAAAAGGCTATTCAAGAAGCAGAACTATCTGTAATGAATGAATTACATGAGTCAAGAGAAAAGGAAGACAAAGCTAAAGCTGGGGAACAAAGCTCAGATTCGAAGAAGGGAAAATAGTCATCTCGAACAAACTGTGAAATACTTTGAACATTGTAATTTCATTCACTTAATGAAATAAAATTCTTTTGCTCTTTTAAATCTTATGCTGAATAATCTTCCAGCTGGGTTTTGTCATCACCAAAAAGGGAGAAATTGTTGAAGAAAATATCATTCCCAAGAATTTTTGCGTATGACAAAAACAAGACAGTTATGCGGTTCATATGTGTGACATATATCGGTTCAACCGTCCAGCTCAAATGATGGAGTATCTTTCTAACCGGCCAAAGCTCAAAGGAGTTTCAACCGTCTATTAGAACCAGATCATTTAAGAAGGACCACTTATTGCTCAAAGACATTCTCTGACCGGCTTATTACATTCAAAGTATTACACCATCTTGAAGTCAACATATATACATTTGCTCCAAGAATGATCCGCATTTATGATCCTATCTCAAAGAAGAGAGACCAAGTATAGACTTCATGTTCTGATGCTAAATACAGTTAATATAAAAGGAACTTCTCAATAAAAGCACTTCAGAACAGTGCTGAGCAAAAGGAAGATTAAATGCGTTCATTAAAGAACATTTAATGCTCATAAAGACGACAGCGACTGATCTGTTCAAAGAATCAGGTTAACGTTTCTATGTACTTTCCGACCGTTAAGAAAATCGTGTATATTAACGGAAGAGTATGCTAGCAGAAACTCTCTCGATTTTACAACAGGATAATCACAGCTTGCTTGAATACTTAAAAAGATCTCCGAGCGCTCCTAAAAGATTACATACTTCTTCGCTCAATCAGCACGCTTTTCACAGCAAATCATTTGATCATCTTAGGATCATTTTTGTGCCACTCACACCAAACCGTTTATTCTCATCAGTAACCATTTGGTTATTTGATCTAGTCTTGTTATTTGGTGAACTGAGTGTTCTTAATTTCCAGAAGTGTAAAGTGATTACTAAGAGTTCCAATACCGGCAGTGTGATAAGTCCTGATTGGAGTGGGCTGTTGCAAATACGTTGTAAAGTCAAAGTCTTTTAGTGGAATCCTTCCTGGAAAAATAATCAGGGGTGACGTAGGAGTACTCAATCTCCGAACATCCATAAAAATCTTGTGTTATTTACTTATCGCAAGCTCTTACCTTTTTAACCGCAATTTGTTAAGTTTGCTAAAAGTGTTTGAACTATCATTGGAAATTGTGAACCGTTTTCCGCACTCATCAATGGTTCAAGTTTCCAACCGTTGAGAAAGAATTTTCAACCGCCTAAAAACGTTTGAAAAACTTATTTTAAATAATAAAATTTGAAAGAGTTCATTCACCCCCCTCTAAACTCTTTCCCGATCCCAACAGTTTCCTTCGGTAAAACTTTGAACAGATAAGCTTTTTTGTCATCTTGAGTTTTATTTTTATTTTCATTTCCCATTATTTGTTTTTCTTTTGTCGTTATTTTCTTTGGAATGTCATTTCTTTTCATATTTTACATGATGATTTTCGTCTCGGATGGTCATGGTACGTAAGGATCCTGATGTTCATGTATTCATTATTAATCTGATTTTGATGGGCCATCTGCTCCAGACTTAGAACTAAATGATTTTTCTGTTCACCTTTCTATTTGTTTTTTATTAATATGTGTGTATTCTTTGAATAATGTTTAATGCACTGGTTGTCTTCATTCTTTTGTATTGGCGTAATTGGATATTCACTCTTTATGTCCGGATATTCACTACCTAGAAAGAGACATAATGGGGAGAAATAATATTTTCAACCAAAATATTAAAAATTGCAACCTTTTTGAGCTTTTTGCTAGCTAGCTTTGAAAATGAGTCATTCTCATTTAAATATTTAATACATCTATTTATTTATACATTTTGAGTGCTGTTTTTTTTACAGCTTAGTACATTACATCTATAATAAATGGTTATTCGAGATTTGATCTGTTTATTTATCTGCAGAAAATCGGAATGCCTCCAACAAGGAAATATCAGTCGGGACATGATAAGCAAAAAAAAAAAAATGTTGAAGAATTTATTGAGTCTCAAAGAGAGGCTATCAACAGATTTGTTGTCAAACAATCGAGAAATCCATCACTTGAAGATTTGGGTAACGAAGAGGAAAAATAAAACAATTGTAATGAATTACATGATTTCTTAGCCGTTGAAAATGATGTAGAGGAAGATGTGGATGAGATTGAAGGGAATGAAAAAGGTGATGACTTAGTCTTTGAAAATACTTTTTATGAAAGTGATGATGATGTTATTAGTATAGTAAAGGAAGAACCCAGTTCATCAATTCCATTTGACATTTTTGATCCTATAAACTGGGAGAATTTAGATCCCAAGTGGAAGGATCGATTAGTGGAAAAAGGTCCTATAAGAGATGTATTAACAGGGAAAGGTCCCAAAGATAGATCAAATACACGATTCTCTTCGCATACTTAAAGAACATGAGACAAGTATTGAGCATGTCAAATATTATGCTAGTTGGTTTGAGTTGCGTATCATGTTATTGAAGGGTAAAACAATTGATCATGCCATTCAAGATCAAATCAAGAAGGCAAAAGAGCATTGGAGGAAGATATTGCAACGATTAATTTCAGTTGTGAGATTTTTGGCTAAACAAAACTTAGCATTTCATGGTAGTAATGGGAAGCTTTATGATGATGACAATGGAAACTTTATGGCTGCTGTTGAGATGATTGTTGAGTGGGACTTAACGATGAAGGAGCATCTTGAAAGAAATACACATCATCATTATCTTAGCAACAAAATTCAGAATGAGTTGATATGTTTGTTAGCTTCTGAAATCAAGAGTTCAATTCTTCAAAAAATTAAAGAAGCTAAGTTCTTTGCTGTAATACTCGATTGCATTCCCGATGTTAGTAACCAAGAGCAAATGACTTTGGTTATAAGATGTGTTGATGTTTCTACAAGTCCAATGAAAGTAAAAGAGTACTTTTTAGGATTTTTGAAATTGAATGATACAACAGGACAAGGGTTGTTTGAAGAGCTGCAAAATGTGTTGAAAAGTTTTGATCTTGATATTGATAATGTCAGAGGACAAGGATATGATAATGGGGAAAATATGAAAGGGATACACCAAGGCGTTCAAAAAAATTGTTGGACATAAATCTTAGAGCATTATACACTCCATGTGGTTGTCATTGTTTGAATTTAACACTTTTTGACATTGCAAATTCTTGTGGAAAAGAGAAAGATTTTTTTTGGAGTAGTACAACAGATTTATACAATATTTTCTCATTCTACAAAGAGGTGGAAGATTTTGATAGATCATGTGATGGTAAAATGTTTAACTCTCAAGCCAATGTCAACCACTTGATGGGAAAGCCGTATTGAAAGTGTGAAAGCAGTGGTACTTCAAGCTCAAAAAATTAGAGAAGCTTTACTTGAAGTTGCGGAAGAAAGAAACACCGACTCAAAAATAAGAAGTGAAGCTAAGTCTTTAGCAACATTTGAACTTGAAAATTTTGAGTTTTTAGTGAGCATGGTTATTTGGTATGACATCTTAGGTAAAGTCAACATTGTCAGCAAATGCTTATAATCTGAAAACATGATTATTGATGTTGCTATGACCTAGGTTAAGGGGCTAATTGCTTTTTTTGAAGAGTAAAAAAAATCTGGATTTGAACAAGCCATAAATACAACGAAAGAACTTGCTTCAACAATGGAGATTGATCCTATTTTTCCTGAGAAGAGACAAATATATAGAAAAAGACATTTTGATGAGGTTACATGTGAGTCTTCCAGAATACCTCAAGAATCCGCTGAAGAAGATTTTAGAATTCATTATTTCTTGTACATTTTCGATCAAACAATTGGGTCAAACCTAAGATATTTTTGGATTCCTTTTCACAGCTGAAAAGTTGAGTTCATTGGTTGATGAAGACTTGAAAGCTCGTTGCAAGAATATCGAAATGAAACTACAAAGTAAAGAGGGTAAAGGATAAGATGCTTCAGATTTGGATGGAGATGATTTATACCAAGTACTGAAAATCATACAATATATGCTACCAAAAGAAACAAAAACAGCATGTGAAATACTACTTTTTTTTTGCAAAGAATGAATTGTTTTCCAAATTCATTCATTGCTTACCGGATATTATTGATTATTCCAGTGACTGTTGCATCTGCAGAAATAAGCTTTTCTAAATTGAAGTTGTTGAAATCTTGCTTGAGTTCAACCATGACCAAAACAAGATTGAATGCATTAGCTATGATTTCGAGCGAAAATGAGTTTCTAGAAAAACTTGATTATGAAATTTTGATTGATGACTTTGCTGACAAAAATGCAAGAAGATCGGTTTTTCACGTTAATCGTAATAGAATATATTTTCCATTTAATATGATGTAACGATACTGATTATTAGCAATGTGGAATATAATGTTTTTTTGTATTACAAATATTATTTTATCTAATCAAATAATCAAATTATCTTTATATCATTGATTTTAGTATTAGTTTTATATAAATACAAAGGGCCTTTTTTTTGGCACCGGACCCTTCCAAGTCTAAGACGGGCCCTGAATGTGATTATACTTCTAATGCCCTACATGATCTAATTTCCACTGCAACCATTTTTTATGCCACCGGCTTCATGCTCAAGGCGATATTCAAGGGCAGCAGTCGAGTACTCATCGATGTTCTTTTGTGTTTACCACAAATTATCGAGACAAATCGCACAAATCTTATCAGCTTCCTCCTCATTACGATGTTTCTTGATCAAGTTCTTAATAGATATGTGAGAAATATTCCCAAGGATATGGTATGGAATTTCCAAGTAAACATAAAAAAAAGGATGGGTTTTGAGGCGATCGGATTGGTATTCATTCAGCAATCAATATTGGCAGAGTACCGATCATTATGATATTGCTTTACCAAATTCAAAACATAAGTGAGAGCAATTCTGCGAAGTTTATTGTATGGAATTTGAAAGTAAACATTAAGAAGTGGATCATGTGGCGGCTGAACGTGAGAGGCATTCTATCAGACTCCATTGAGACTTACCTAGTCTATGTTTATTGATGGAAGAAAGAAGCCAAGATTATTTGAGTGAATGAATGAAAATATAATAATATGGCGTTGAGGGTATGTATAATTGCAAGGGAGAGTTTGTCAAGTTGAGTAGAGAAGGAATTCAGCAATCCAAAATAGAGATTAAGGTCCCACAAATCATAAGATATAAAACCTGGTAATTAAATTAAAGTAGTTTCAAAAGTTTATTATGTAATTTGCATGATAAACAATGTACCCAAGTTAATTTAGATCGAATCAATTATCCCCACTACAGAAGAAGCTCCATCTCTTCATAAATAATAATAAAAAAGATCCCATGATATTTTGATTCGAGTTTAATCGTCAAATATTTGAGAGAATTTAGTCGATGGATGGGACTGGAATAATCGAATCGTAAGCATCATACCTTATCTGTTCGAACAAACATATTATGTAAAATATTTTATTTGTTTTATCATTATTGGAAATTCGAATTAAATTTAAAGTTTGGATGAAAATTATGGCTCCTGAATGTGGAAACGTCTTTTGGCTCTCTACATTCTTGAGTTAGTTGTGACTCATGATTAAGGAAGTGTCTTTTGAATTTTCCCATTATTGAGTTAATTGGAGATTTTTGGCTCTTCATATTCTTGAGTTAATTGCAAGATTAATTGCGTTAATTAATCTTACATGGCTTTTCTTTTTCATTTTGGAGTTTATAAATAGTGTGTCCATTTTCTCAATCCATATAAGAAAAATACATTTTTCACAAACACATTCAAGATCTCACTCAAGTATTCTCTTGCATTTCATATTGTTAGCTTTTCATCGGGCATCGCGAAATTTTTGTGATAAAGTGAATGTACGATCTCAGTTCATTGGTGTGGTTACTACGTGCTAAGTTGGTGCATGGTTTTGTCATTGTATATTAGGAAACGGTTGTCCGTCCTAATCCTCGAAGCACCTTCGAAGGAGACAAATCTGTTTTAAGGAAACTGAACTTCATACATGCCTTAGTTTGATTTACTTGTTTTCAATTGTTTTACATACTCGATATTTATACTTCTAATTGCACACTGTTTTTTTAGTTTTTTGTCTGTATCTATACGATTCTACTTTCGTTTACTGCTCTATAATTGTTATTTTCATAATTCGAATTGAATATTTTGGCTAACAAATCTTAAAACGGATTTTGTTATACTCATTAGGATTTGTTAAAGATATGAGGTCTAAAACGAACGTGCAAAGGGAAAAAGATCATGTTGTCCCTCATGTCATTGTTCCTGTTATGCCTCAAGTCGTTCTTCATGTTACTTCACATGCTATTGCAATTGCTGTACCAGCCAGTCACGGAGAAAACCAGAGAAGTACACTAGTGTAGACTTCAAAAAATGGCAGCAGAAAATGTTATTTCGCTTGACGACACTGAACCTGGCCAGATTACTATTTGAGGACGCTTTTAAAGCCAAATAGGGTGAGGGACATGTTGAGCCCGTCATTGCTCTGGAGTCATGGAATCATTCTGATTTTATATGCCGAAATTATTTAATAAATGGATTGGCCGATTTGTTCTACAATATTTTTTGCCAAAAGAAAACGACTAAAGAGCTAGGGAATCCCTTGACAGAAAGTACAAAATCGAGGATGTCGGGGCCAAGAAGTTTCTTGTAGATGCTTTCTGAATTTTAAAATGGTGTATTCTAAGTCGGTTATCAGTGAAGTTCAATAAATCCAACTATTTCTTCACGAGATTCACACCGAGGAGATGACTTTGAGCGAATCTTTTCATGTGGTTGCTTTTAAGGAAATTATTGTCGAAGAGCTCAATGTTGGAATTCGTATTGAGGAAGACAAGAAGAATTTTGAAATAATATTGTTTTCTCCAGTTGCTGCAAAGACAAATGTTTTCGAGCATGGCTGAAACTCGAAAAGGAGAAACTTTTTTCCTTCCAACAAAAAGATGAACCTGGGACCCAAATGAGGTATTTCAAAGAAGAAGTTCTCTAGAATATACTACACTTGTGATGATATGGGTCACAAGGTCTCTGAGTGTAAGAAGCCGAAGAAAAACCGAGAAGTAAACGTGGTAGAGAACATATCTCAAGAGGTTTCAAATATGAATCTCTGTTCTGTAATTTCTGAATTTAATATAGTGGATTGAAACCTAAGGGAGTGGTGGATTGACACCGGTGTCACTCGCCATATTTACTCTGTCAAAGATATGCTTGCAAATCTTGAAGAGTCTGAGAATGAGGAAAAATTATTCATAGGAAATTCTGCTACATCTGAGATTAAGGGTCAATGAAAAATTGTTTTAAAAATGTCATTTGGAAAGAGTTAACTCCAAACAATGTGGTGTAAATACCAGACATCTGAAATAACTAGTGTCCGGGTCGTTTCTTAACAAGCATTCTTTTCACATTGTCTTTGAGACATATAAAGTTGTTTTTATCTAAAAGTGGAATGTTTGTTAGGAAAGACTATTTAAGTAATGGTCTGTTCAAACTCAATGTAATGACTATTAAGCATGTGATTGATAAAGTTAATATTTTTGCTTACTTGCTTGAGTCTTCTTGTTTGTGGTATGGTAAATTTGGACACTTTAATCATGATACAATTCATAAAATAATTAACATGAAAAAAATTCTTGCATTCCAAATTGATAAACAATACAAACGCGAAACTTGTGTTGAGGCAAAACTAACAAGATCATTTTTTTTCGAACAATTGAAAGAAATATTGAGCCTCTTGATTTAATTCATAATGATATATGTGATTTAAAAAAGGTGTGAAAATACGGGGTGACAATAAATACTTCACTACTTTATTGACAATAACATAAAATTTTGTTATGTGTATCTTCTTAGAAATAAAGATGAAGCAATCGGAAAATTTGTCCGCTATAAAAGTGAAGTTGAAAACCAACTTAGCAAAAATATAAAGTGTTAAGAAGTGATCATGGAGGTGAATATGAATCACCAATTGCTGAGTTTTGTATTCAAAATGATATCAAACACGAAAGAACCACACCTTATTCTTCTTTGCAAAATGGCATTGAAGAGAGAGAATTACACCTTGAAAGAAATGATAAATGTATTGTTGTTAAGTTTTGATTTACAACAGAATATGTGGAGGGAAGCTGTTCTCATAGCAAATTACCTTTTAAACAAGGTGTCTTAAAGAAGCAAAATAAAAGTCCGTACGAATTTTGGAAATGTAGAACTCTTTTCTACAATACTTGCGAGTGTGAGGATGTCTTGCCAAGGTAGCAATATCCACTCTGAAGAAAGTAAAGATATGGCCAAAAATTGTTGATTGAACTTTCATTAGATATACTCAAGACAACAACGCTTATCATTTTCTTGTACATGATACTTGATATTCACAAGAATACGATAATGGAATCAAGAAACGCTTAATTCTTTGAACAAGTGTTTCCATGCAAATCTAAAGAAGAACCAAATTCATCCAAAAGATCATATGAGATAATTAAAAAAGAACAAGAGGTTAACCATGAATTTAAAGATACACAGAGTAAGAAAGCTAGTATAGAGAAATCATTTGGTCCGGATTTCATCACTTTCATAATAGAAAATGGACCTCTAAGCTTCAGAAAAGCAGTGAATTCATATGAAGGGTCTCTATGGAAAGAGACTATCAATTCCGAAATGAAATCCATTTTACAAACCATACATAAGAATAGTGGATCTTCCTTTAGGAAGCAAACCACTAGTGTAACGCCCCGAAAATTTAAAATTTCACGTAAATCACATGCATGCAATTATTAAATTCTCTTGTTTTTTAATTAAATTTTTTAATTGCATGAATTAATTATGTTGTGCATATTTGCATGTTTAAAATTATATTTTCCACATGGTTGCATTAAAATATATTTTTAAAGGTTATCCGAGTTGCGATCGAGGAACGGAGACCGAGGGCGGAAAAAACGTAAAATGTTTTTATTAAATAATTGTTTTTAATTATTTAAATTAGGGGTGATGCTTTTTCTTATCTTTGAAAATAAGGAGTTTTTGAGGTGATTTTATACGCCGGGACGTAAATTTTATTGTTGTTGGTTTTTCAACAAGAATAGGAACTTTTTGACAACCCGGCTAATGAATTCACAAACTTATTTTTACCAAAACAATTTTAATATTTTAATTAAATCCTAATTGAGACTAATGGGCCTAAATTGTTAGCTTATTAGGCCTAAGCCTTATTTAGTGGTTTAATTAGTATATAATATTAAAACACCCCAAACCCTACACAATACCTTCGCCCACTTTTCAGACTTTTGCTCACACCCCAATTCTCCAAATACACGACACAACACATACCATATTTTGAGAAGAAAAATCGAGAAAGTCAAGGAAAAGTTCAAGCCAAGGTTCTTGCCCCGTTCTTTGAAATCGTCAACGGTTTTTCGTGCATTAAATACGCAAATGCACGCCATATTCTCTTTTTACTCATCATCACACTATATTATTTATTTTTGTTTGAAATTACATGAAAAGAAGTTGCACCTTTGTAGATTTTCGTATTTGCATCCTACATGATTTTTAAAACATGAATTTTGATCCAAAAACCATGAATTTCATGTATCTAAGGGGCTGCCATGATTAGGAGATGTTAGGGTCATGTTTTATACAAGTTTAAGGGGTCCAAGAACACACCAAAAGGCTGCACAAGGAATAGAAACAGGCTGGAAACCGTAGGCACCAAATCAGAGGAGAACCGTGGGATTGGGTTGGCTTCTTCTTCATGCTATGGCTCGGTTTCTATGCATGGGGTCACGGGGCTTGGCTAGGGCTGGCAGGGGCTTGAGGAGGGTCAGGTCTGAGGGCTGGTAGAGTCCAAGCATTGCTAGGACTCAAGGGGCAGCGAGCAAACCGTTGGTGCAGGGACTCTTCCAAAGCGCGCAGGGGAAAAGGTCTGCTGGGGGGCGGCTTGCGGCTGGTTTGGGCAAGCAAGGTTGGTCCTTTAGGGTCTAGAGAGGGTGGTCCAGGGTTGGTATGGTTTGGTTCAAGGAGGGCCGAGCAAAAGCTTGAGAACGTGAAGGATGCCATAGACGCGCGGCTGGGGGTGGCTCGGGTCTGGGACTGGTCTAGGGTCAGTAAGGGTCATGGGTGCTCAATGGTTAAGGGCTGGTAGTGTCCCAAGGCAGCTAGGAAATCTATTACACTTAAGACACAAACACACGAACACATCCAGAATATTGGGTCGCGTTTCAGTAGGAAATTGAGCGGGCCAGGACTGGTTTTATGGGTTGGGCTTGGTCAGGAGAGTCCCTAGATGGGTTGGCTAGGTTTTGGCTCAAGGTGGCTCGGGCGTGGCTCAAGTAAATTAGAAGATGGCTCGGTGTGTTCGATAAGGTGTCAAAAACAAAATTAAAAGGCAAAAAATGAATCCATTTGTCCAAGGGGATGGATCATGACTTGGAAGGGTAGCATAAATCTTAAAAATGCTATGTTTAAAATTTGGGATCAAAATAACGACTTTTGGATTTATCCGGGATTTTATCGCCGCACGAAACGCTAATTAACTAGTTAATTGAAACGCCTAGTTTAAGCTTTATAAAATTATGAAAAATTATATTTAAGCTTAAATAATTATTAAAAGCCTAATTTGTTAATTTGTGAATTTTATATGAAAGTTTGGTTTAATTCGGGATTAAAACGCAGTAATACGTCTTATTTAAAGATTAATTCAAAAGGTCTCGAATTATGCTAAATAAAAAAATGAGAAAATTCATGTAAGCTTAAATAATTATTTGGGACATATTAGAGTCAATAAAATTAAGAAAAAGTCAAATTTTACGTCTAGGGGTAAAACGGTAATTTTACACCCGAAAACTAATAAACGTCATGGCAGTGTCCTGAATGTTGTTTTACATGTTAATGTGATTATTTTAAATGTTTATGAATTTTTATGATGTTAAAATGTTGATTTTAAATGTTTATAATATAATATGTCAAAATGTTTGTTTTAAATGTTTTATGATTTAATATGTTAAAATGCTGATTTTAAACGTTTATGGATTTTTATATGTTAAAATGTTATTTTAAATGATTATGGATTTTATGATAAAACGATAAAGTTAAAAGATATGTTGCATGCTTGTTTTTAAAAGGAAAATGATAGTAAATGTTTAATTTTTTATAAAGTGATGAAAATATGAAATGTTGAAGGAAGTGAAGTAATTGTGACTAATACGATGATATTTTGGAAATATCGTGAGGGCTATGGTCCCAGTGGGAGCCCGACGATCGTGTTTCCTTGGATACGGATATGAATATGTATATGTATACGATGATATGTTAATACGTAAGGCCAAGGCGCAGTTGACCGGTGATAGTGTTGCTGGTGTCCCCGCCGCCCAGTACTGTGGTTACATGTAGATGTATCCATCGCCCAACACGTATACGTAGACGTAGATGAACATGAAAGTCACAATTAACGATCTGAATTCAACGAAAGGAAAAAGGAATACGTATATGTTAATTATGATATGAATATTTTGAGGATAATACGTATATGTTGATGATGATACGAATATGTTGAGGATGATATGAATATGAATATCTTGATGGTTGATCTGATTGGAATAAAGGTGCACATAACCCGAAGACAGACGCTAGTTTTCCGCACTAGTATGGATTTATGATTTTAAGTGATGTTAAAAGATTTTACGACTTTTTATTTAAGTTTTGAGAGGTTTTTGAGAGATTATAATATGGGCTATATTTCTCAAATATATAGTTGGTTGTTTTATTTTAAAATGATGTTCAAAATATTTTATGTAATTTTTGATGGTTCGGCCGATGCTAGGAAGGTTTCAAAAAAATTCTAGTACTTTTTAAGAAAACGAATAAGCAGACGTTTCAACTAGGCTGTAAATGGAGACTTATTCTCCTGTAACAAGAATGATCTCTGTTCATGTGATACTTGTGATTTCCGCTTTGTAGAATCTTGAAGTACATCAAATGAATGTAAAGATAGCTTTTTTAAATGGAGATTTAGAAGAAAAATTTACATGGAACACCTTGAGAGATTTTCAGCGACTTGGAAAAAAATAAGGTTTGAAACCTGATGAAGTCTCTATACGGTTTAAAACAAGCACCAAAGGAATGACACAATGAATTTTATAAAAGCCACGATAGAAAGTTGATTTAAATTAAGTGCATGCGACAAATGTCTAAACATAAAGAACACTAAGAATGGTTGTCATTTTATGTCTTACGAAGATGACATACTTATCATTGATAGCATTGATGAGATAATGAAATCCACCAAGATATTGTTAAACTCAAGACTCAACACGAAAGATTAGACCTTAACCAATATGATCATTGGAATTAAAATTCATAAAATTCTGAGACTAGTTTTAAACCAGTCAAATTATGTGGACAAAATCCTTGAGAAATTCAATAATGATGACTATGCTTTGGCTAGAACCCTGATAGATACAAGTCAAAATCTATCAAAGAATCGAGGTGATAGTATATCTCAAATAGAATACTCTTGAGTCATTGGAAGTCTGATGTACATAATTGAAGGATCGTTTGCAGAGCACCTTGAGATATTTTAAACAAAATATTCTCCAAGAGTTACAATAGCTCGTGTACTAAGAATGTATACACCGATGAATTAGATCGAGTTTGGTATAGAAACAAGCGGAAAACACTCGAAATAATCCTTCGTGACGAAACACTGATATATTTGTATATATTGTGTAACTGAATAGCCAAAAGATTAGACTAGTTTTTGAATTAATTAGTTCAATTATGGTGAGAACTGAACCAACGGATGCTCTAACTAGTTAAATTAGTTTGAGAACAATAGTAAAACAATTAAATACACAAGATATATTTATGGATGTTCGGAGACTTCAACTGCTCATACGTCAGCCCTTCTACCACCTCGGGTAGGTTTCACTAGAAGACTTTGATCGATACAAATACTTGTACATACCCACCCATCTTAGGACTTACCCACTGCCTAACTGAACTCCTAGACTAGACTGAAGGCATCACCTTCTAGTCAACACTTCTTTAATGTCTATATGAGAAAGAATACACATACAAGTTTAACGTCTTTGTGCAAGACTGTATTTCAGTGGTGGTGTGTGTGTGAGAGAGAACTGATATCTGAAAACTACCCAAAAGTGTTCTCACACACTGAGGGAAGTATGCTTCTAATCTAAAGCTGATAACACGTTTAAGTGTTCCTTCGACTGGGCTGAATGCTTTTCTCTTACGCTAATATGACTTTGAAGCGTGCCCTTTTCTTTTCTATCTTGTGTTGTATATTTTTTTTCACTGATCTTCACCCTCTACTTATAAGCGCGAAATTTGATCATACAGTGAGACTCAACTATTGTATCCGTTGCATTTTGAATCTGTTCCTCGAAATTTGTCTTGTACTAGAACTCTTTTGTCTTTAAGCTCTGATGCAACGTCCATTATTTTCCTTTGGCTGGACAAATGTTTTTGTACCTTTGAGCACAGCTGGATTCCACTTATATCAGCTTGTCTTGATCTACAACCGATTGCTCCTAACTGATGTTCTGAACTGGTCTTTAGTCAGGCTGTTCATCAATTGAACACCCCTTCGGCTGGCCGGTCTTCTGAGGTTCTCCTGCTGAACCACCTATCAAATGAACATTCAGTTGAACTCATTTACGACACATCAGTTGAACTAGTTCAGTTTGGTTGGTCGGTTGATGCTTTCAGTTGGCATCTTCGACAGCTTCAGTTTTGGCTCGTAACTGATTATTTCAGTTTCAGCTATCTGCGCACTAAGGTAGATTATTGAAAACAAACAAACAAGTTTTGTTGACATCAAAATTAAGATTACGAACATAAAATGTTTCAACAATCTCCCCCTTTTGATGATCACAAAACTTGAACAATTAAAGCTAATAAGAAGTTCTCCCCAATGAGAGAATCAATGAAATAAAGAAAATTTTTCAGTTCGAGGAATAGCAGAAAAAAAAGATCCCCCTCAACAACTGAATGAAATAATTTGAAAACAGTTTTTTAGTTCGAGGGATAATTCTAAACAAAACTCCCCCTCAGAAACTGAATTAAAAACTCTCCTTCAAAAACTGAATTAAAAACTCCCCTTCAAAAATATAATCATGTACGTGATTAATGAAGTTTTAGTATCAATCAAGTACTTTAGACAACAAATCTTAAAATAGCAGTTCAGTTATGTAAAGGTTAACTGGATGAACAAGATGTTTATTTAATCAAATAAGCGTCCCTTGCATTATACATCTACGCATATCATCAAATTTAAGGGAAATTACTACTCCACTAGCAGACTTTAAATAACATCAAACATCGGTTAGTTTACACATAATATAACTGAATATACTAACAACTGGTCCCCTTGAATGCTGCAAATATTTTGAGTTTTTTTTTTCCAGAAGATCAGCTAATTAGCCTTTGGACTTGATCTCTATGATGGCTAACTGGTCGAGCTGACTAAAACTGGACTCAACTGGTACAGAACTGCATTGATCATCTATATTTGATCTGATGTGGCAATTAAGCGGCGGCACTGCTGATGATTAAGCTCCACTTAACTCATCAGTTTCAGCTGGTAGTTGGGTTTTGTTTGTTGATCAGTTAGACTGGTAGACTTGCAACTGAAATATTGTCCTTTGAGCAGTTTAGTTGAACTGCTGTCAGTTGAACTCTAAACCCTGCAAGCTACTTAAAACAACAAAGTTAATGAATCGAGAGAAGTGGCTACAATGTTAGTTGTTGAGCCAGGAACCTTCTCTCTCCTCATAACAAACGCATAAAATATTTAAGAGGATTTTGAAAGCCATTTTAAATAACATTTTGAAACAAATTTTAAAATATCAGTTTTCAAATGTCCTTCTTAGAACAACAAGCTCTGATACCAATTAAAGGATCATTTGCTGAGCACCTTGAGGTGCTTCAAACAAAATATTCTCCAAGAACTACAATGGCTCGTGTTCTAAGAATGTATAGATCATTGAATTAGATCGAGTTTTGTATAGAACCAAGCAGAAAACACTCGAAATAATCTTTCGTAAAAAACACTGATATATTTGTATATCTTGTGTAACTGAATAGCCAAAAAACTAGATTATTTTTTGCATTCATTAGTTCAGTTATGGTGAGAACTGAACCAACGGATGCTCTAACTGGTTAAAATAGTTTGAGAACAATAGTAAAACAATTAAATACACAAGATATGTTTATGGATGTTCGGAGACTTCAACTGCTCATACGTCAGCCCTTCTACCACCTCGGGTAGGTTTCACTAGAAGACTTTGATCGATACAAATACTTGTACATACCCACCCATCTTAGGACTTACCCACTGCCTAACTGAACTCCTAGACTAGACTGAAGGCATCACCTTCTAGTCAACACTTCTTTAATGTCTATATGAGAAAGACTACACACACAAGTTTAACGTCTTTGTGCAAGACTGTATTTGAGTGGTGGTGTGTGTGTGTGAGAGAACTGATCTCTGAAAACTACCCGAAAGTGTTCTCACACACTGAGGGAAGTATGTGATAGGACTCGTTTTTACGTGTTTTTAGTGTTGGTTTTGAGTCGCATTCATGCATCATATTAGTTTGTTTTAGTTAATTTTGCATTTTTTTAGCATTATTTAGCATGTGACTGATCTCGCGTATTTTGTGGTTATTTTGTAGGAATTGAACCAAAAAATTGGGAGAGAAGTTGTCAAAATATCGAAGAGACTTCGCTAGGGCGGTCAAAAGTGACCGCCCCAGCGAGCATTTTGGTCTGGCCGAGGACTTTATGCGCAAGTGTCTCGCTAGGGCGGTCAAAAGTGACCGCCCCAGCGAAACCAGGGACGTGCTCGAGGAAGTTTATTCGAGGACATCTCGCTAGGGCGGTCAAAATATACCGCCCTAGCGAGAAGCGAGATTCGGGAAGATTTGTTTCCAACTTTTTGTGGACTCTATCTCACACCAAAACCTAAGAGATGAGATCAGCCGTTTTTTGTCATCTATCACATATTTTTTCATCACTTTTCTGGGAGGAGAGGCGAGGAGCAAAGGAGATTTCGAAGACCTCGAGATTTCCACGCGTCGTGGCCGTCATCCATCGTCATCTTTAGTATTTTCATTATTCAGTATTTTGTTTCTTACATTGATTGTTGGTTTTTATCATGAATTTCAGTAGCTAAACTCTAGATTTGTTGGGATTTGAGGGGATCCTACCCCGTACTCGGTGTTTAACATTATTTCTCGACGTTTTTATTAGTGATTTGTTTATGCTATTGTTCGTTATTGTTTCAATCGAAGACTAGCTAACTTCCTTTGATTATTTCATGTTGGTGATGATTTCGATAGAATAAATCAACTATAGAAGCAAATAGTATAAACCACGGATTTACAATTTTAGTAGATATACGGAATTGGGTACGTGTCGATAGTGATAGTTCACCCGAATGAAAGCTAGTGGATTCCATAGAATGTAATGCAATCTTGAACTGTTAAATATTTGAGGACACTTGAGTACTGCATGTTTATGATTAGTATTAATATAGCTCGACAGAGTATATTAATTAGTCTAGGGAATTCCGTCGAATGCACGAGTAAAAGTCGAGTGTAATTATTTAAACACGAGTGGTAGGTGAACTGCTAATTCCCAACAAATTTATTTCTCATTTGATTTAATCCAAATTAATCATTGCTTTCTTTACTACGTTTTCTTTGCATTTTAATTATTTTATTTGTTTAATTTACATTAGATTAATCATCAACTCATTTTATCGTTGCTAAAGAAATTTTACTTGAAAATAAAAATAGTGTAACGCAGTCCTTGTGGAACGATACTCGTATTCACATACGTTTATTATAACTTGACTATCGTGCACTTGCGATATTTAAAATCGAGCTTTCATTTATAAGATAAATTTTGGGACTATTCACTGTGCAAGTTTTGCTCGATCAAGTTTTTGGCGCCGTTGCCGGGGACTGTTGATTCACAAATTTTTATTTTTCATTTAAATTCTTTAGTATTATTTATTTTATTGTTATTTGATACTCTCATTGTGTTGCAGATTTTTCTTGTGGTGCATGCGAAGATCACTCAAGTGTAAGCTTGAGCCTTTTGACCCCGAGATCGAACGCACAGCTAGAAGTCGACTACAGCAGCAAAGAGCGAAGGAAAGAATGGAAGGCGATCAAAAAAGAGAGGAGCCAAGGCGTATACCGATGTTGGATTATGCACAGCCGTCTCTTGATGGAGCACGTCCAAGCATCGTAAGACCAGTCATCCGAGTTAATCAGTTTGAGATCAAGCCAGCTATCATTCAGATGATTCAGAACACTGTCCAATTTGGGGGAAGTGCACTTGACGACCCTAATTCTCATATAGCTGACTTTCTTGAAATTTGTGATACTTTTAAGTTTAATGGCATGTCTGATGATGCTGTTCGTTTGCGTTTATTTCCATTTTCACTGAGAGATAAAGCTAAGTCGTGGTTAAACTGTTTGCCTGTAGGGTCTATTACTACATGTGAGGATATGGCAAAGGCATTCCTGATCAAGTACTTTCCTCCGTCGAAGACTATGAAGCTCAGAGCCGACATTACTACTTTTGCTCAATATGAGCAAGAGTCACTTTACGATGCATGGGAGCGCTACAAGGACTTGTTGAGGAGATGTCCACACCATGAGCTGCCTCTTGGGTTAGTTGTCCAAACTTTCTACTACGGTCAGCTTACTCCTAACCGTACTATGATAGATGCTGCTGCCTGTGGTAACTTACTGAGAAAACAGCTGAGGAAGGATATGAGTTATTGGAGGAGATGGCTGCTAGTAGCTATCATCCTCAGTCTGATAGGCAGAGACGAGGGGCTGGAGTTAATCAAGTTAATGATTTGTCGGCGGTTTCAGCACAGTTAGAGGCTTTGAATAGAAAGATTGATGGGATGAGCATGAGTGGGTCGGCTATGCGTCTGCAAGAAATTTTCTGTGATAAGTGTGGGGGTGAGCATGATGTGCAGGATTGCCAAGATGGCAATCCATTCTATGTGCCTGAGGGAGCACCGGTAAAACAAGTGGGATTCCAGAACCGTCCTAGAAATGACCCTTATTCGAACACATATAATCCGGGATGGAGGAATCACCCAAACTTTTCATGGGGAGGTCAAAACAACCAAAATCGCCAACAAAGAGGTCCACCATATGGGATGCACCAAGGATTCAAGCCAGAAATGTCTCGGGAGGAGAAGTCCAATTTAGAGCAAATGATGACTAAATTTATTTCTGCAATAGAGACGAGATTCAGAACCAAGATGCATCCATAAAGGGGTTAGAGAATCAAATTGGACAATTGGCTAAGTTGATTGCTAATAGGGAGCAAGGAGCTTTGCCAAGCAACACGGAAACTAACCCAAGAGAACATGTGAAGGCGGTGGAATTGCGTAGTGGAAAAGCACTCGAGTCTAATGAGGAAAAGACCAAGCACGGTGAGGATGAGGTGGAAAATCGAGGAGGTAAGTCTTCTAACTCTACATCTACACCTATTGCACAGAATAAAATTGTTATCCCTCCCTTCCACCTTTTCCTGCAGCAATGAAGAAAGCTAAATTAGATGCACAATTTGGTAAATTTCTTGAGATATTTAAAAAATTGCATATTAACATTCCGTTTGCTGATGCTTTATTGAATATGCCAAGTTATGCAAAATTCTTGAAAGATATCTTAGCAAATAAGCGGAAGCTAGAAGATCATATGACGGTGAATTTGACCGAAAATTGCTCCACTTTAGTTCAAAACAAGATGCCTCCTAAGCAAAAAGATCCAGGGAGTTTCTCTATACCTTGCATTATTGGTGACATTAATTTTCATAAAGCTCTATGTGATCTTGGTGCGAGTATTAATCTGATGCCTTTTTCTGTGTTTAGGAGACTGGGATTAGGTGAACCCAAGCCAACGAGGATTTCGTTGCAGCTGGCTGACAGATCTGTCAAGTATCCACGTGAGATTATCGAAGATGTTTTGGTGAAAGTGGATAAGTTCATTTTTCCTGCAGATTTTGTGATACTTGACATGGAAGAAGATTTAGAGATGCCTTTAATCCTAGGGAGACCGTTTCTGGCGACAGGGAAAGCGCTGATTGATGTTGAAGAGGGGAAATTGAGACTGAGAGTTGGAGAAGAAGAAATTATTTTTGATGTTTTCAATACTCTCAAGCACACAATGCACAATGATAGTTGCTTTCGTATTGATGTCTTGGATTCTCTTGTTTGTGATTTTATGCAGGATGGATTGAAAGAACCATTGGAGGCCACTCTCACTACTGAAAAGCAGGAGGATGAGCTAGACGAGGAAAAGGTGGAGATGGTAGTTCACTTGAATGCCATTCCACATTGGAAAAAGAAAGTGAGGCTTAGACTAGAGGAATTGGGAGACAGAAAAGATTTAATGCCTCAAAAGTCAAGCCTAGAGGAGCCACCTACTTTGGAGCTCAAACCACTACCTCCACATCTCAAGTACGTATATTTAGGAGAAAATAATAAATTGCCTGTTATTATTTCCTCTTCTTTGACAGATGATATGGAGAGTAAGCTCTTGGGAGTCCTTAAGGAGCATAAAGGAGCATTCGCTTGGAAGGTTTCGGACATAAAAGGGATAAGTCCTTCGATCTGCATGCACAAAATTCTGATGGAAGATAAATACTCACCTCTAGCACAACCACAAAGGAGACTCAATCCAAAGATGCAAGAGGTAGTAAAAGCTGAAACAATTAAACTTCTGGATGCAGGTATCATCTATCCTATCTCTGATAGTGCGTGGGTAAGTCATGTACAATGTGTGCCTAAAAAGGGTGGGATTACTGTTATTACTAATGAAAAAAATGAGTTGATTCCCACTAGAACTGTTACGGGTTGGCGTGTATGCATAGATTATAGGAAATTGAATGATGCAACCCGTAAAGATCACTTTCCCTTGCAATTTATCGATCAAATGATTGAACGATTAGCAGGTCATGAATTTTATTGCTTTTTAGATGGATATTCGGGATACAATCAAATCACAATTGCACCTGAGGACCAAGAGAAAACTACTTTCACTTGCCCTTATGGTACTTTTGCGTTTAGGCGTATGCCCTTTGGTTTATGCAATGCACCTGCAACATTTCAAAGATGCATGACCGCTATCTTTCATGACATGACTGAAAATTTCCTTGAAATTTTTATGGATGACTTCTCTATTTTTGGCTCCTCATTTAATGAATGTTTAGAGATTTGAGCTTGGTGTTAATTAGATGTGAAGAGAGCAGTTTGGTGTTAAATTGGGAGAAGTGTCATTTTATGGTTCAAGAGGGGATTGTGTTAGGACACAAGGTATCAGAGAATGGAATTGAGGTTGACAAGGCCAAGGTGGAAGTAATCAAAAACCTACCACCACCTTCATCAATAAAAAGAGTTAGAAGTTTCCTAGGTCATGCTGGTTTTTATAGGTGCTTTATTAAAGATTTTTCTAAAATTGCTAAACCTTTATCCTCTTTGTTGATGAAAGATGTTGAATTTAATTTTGATTCTGCTTGTCTGCATGCATTCGAGATACTCAAGGAAAGCTTGGTGACAGCACCTGTTCTGACTGCCCCTGATTGGGAGTTACCGTTTGAGGTGATGTGCGATGCTAGTGATACAGCTGTTGGTGCGGTGCTGGGTCAAAGGAAGAACAAGGTATTTCATACCATCTACTGCGCAAGTAAGACTTTAAATGATGCTCAATTGAATTATGCTACTACTGAAAAGGAATTACTTGCTATAGTATTTGCTTTCAATAAATTTCATTCATACCTTGTTCTGACTAAAGTAACTATGTATACAGATCATTCTGCCCTCAAATACTTGCTTGCTAAGAAAGATGCGAAACCTAGGTTAATTAGGTGGATTTTATTATTGCAAGAATTTGATCTCGAGATTCGAGATAAAAAGGGTGTGGAAAATGTAGTTGCTGATCATCTGTCTAGGCTTGAGCATGTTAGAATTAAGGGCAGTGACGATGATATAGATGACTGGTTTCCGGATGAACAATTGCTTGAGATGAAACTTTGTCCACGGTATGCAAATTTCACTAACTTTCTTGTCACAGGCACACCTCCACCAAACCTATCGTTTCACCAACGAAAGAAATTCTTTTCTGACGTAAAATAATATTTTTGGGAGGAATCGTTCTTGTTTAAAATTTGTGCAGATTCCATGATAAGACGGTGTGTTGCGGAGGAAGAGTTTGATCGAATTCTCAACCATTTCCATGACCGTGAGGTAGGTGGTAATTTCGGACCAATAAGGACGGCATCCAAGGTACTTGAAAGTGGCTTTTATTGGCCAACTCTCTTTAAAGATGCTCGTTCTTATGTGCTACATTGTGATAAATGCCAGCGGACAGGTAACATCTCTAACCGTCACGAAATGCCTTTAAATAATATCATTGAGTGTGAGGTTTTTGATGTGTGGGGGATAGACTTTATGGGACTGTTTCCTAGTTCTTTCACGAAAAAATATATTTTGGTGGCAGTGGAGTATGTATCTAAATGGGTGGAGGCAGAGGCTTGTGCCACTAATGATGCACAAGTGGTGTTAAAATTTTTGAAGAAACATATTTTTAATCGATTTGGTGCACCACGTGCAATCATTAGTGATGGTGGCACCCATTTTTGCAACAAAATTTTTGATAAACTGTTGGGCAAATATGGTGTCACCCACAAGGTTTCCACTCCATACCATCCCCAAACTAGTGGACAAGTTGAAGTATCCAATCGAGAAATTAAGAGGATTCTAGAAAAGACGGTTAATGTGAATAGAAAGAACTGGTCCATTCGGTTGGATGATGCTTTGTGGGCTTATCGTACTGCTTTTAAAACACCTATAGGCACTACGCCATATAGGTTGTTTTTTGGTAAAGCATGTCATCTACCAGTAGAATTAGAGCATAGAGCATATTGGGCGACCAAAGCACTAAACTTTGATTTTGCTCTTGCAGGTGAAAAACGATTGCTGCAATTGAATCAGTTAGATGAGTTTCGAGGAAAAGCTTATGATCTTGCGCTATCTTACAAGGAACGCACCAAACGAGCCCATGATAAACACATCATAAGAAGGGAATTCAAAGTGGGTGAAGCGGTGTTGTTATACAATTCTCGCTTACGACTCTTTCCGGGCAAGCTAAAGTCAAGGTGGTCAGGACCATTCACTATAGCCAAGGTGTTCCCATCGGGTGCAGTGGTGTTGCATGATAGCAAGGAAGGGACATTTACTGTGAACGCTCAAAGATTGAAGCACTATATCGGTGGCACAATTGAGCCACACATTGGAGTCACTCGGCTCCACGACAGTCATTGAGGACATGGGTGAAAAGTCGAGCTCTAGACTATAACTTGAGAACTACTTCTACTCCTTATATTGATTTTAATTATATTTTCTTTATTGTTCAATCGCATCATTTGCATTTAGGTAGTTGCATGGCATTGCATTCATTTTAAAAACGAGACTGTCTCGCTAGGGCGGTCAAAACTGACTGCCCCAGCGGGCACTCGCATTTTTCAAATACATAGTCGTCGAAAACTCCTTGCTATGACCGGCCCCGCGAGAGATACGTTTTTTTTAAAAAGGTTTTAAGTCGAGAACTCCTCGCTAGGGCGGTCAAAGGTGACCGGCCCAGCGAGAACTCGTATTTTTCAAACACCCTTTTTCCGAAAACTTCTCGCTCGGGCGGTCAGTTTTGACCGCCCTAGCGAGTCATGCAGATAATCAAATTTTTTTTCCGAAAACTTCTCGCTCGGGCGGTCACTTTTGACCGCCCTAGCGAGTCGCGCAGATTATAAAAACTTTCCTCTTCTCTTTTCTTCTCCACTTCGAAACCCTCGCCCCCTTCCCGATTTTTTCGCTCCCAATCTCTCAATCTCACTCAATTCATCTCTTCTCACAAAATTTCAGGTACAATCGTGCACCCTCACCTTCACCAAGTGTCAAGACGCGATTTTTCCGGTCAAGAACTCAACTTTTCGGCCACCGCCGCCTCTTTTCCGGCCGCCTCTTCCGTTCTCGACCGACACCAAGTTCCAGAAAACATCCTCCTACTACGCGCTACTTGTGCTCTTCTCCAATTTTCCACAATGGCACCCAAAAGATCTAAGGTAACTCATGGTGCTTCTAGTTCTCGTTCCACTCCATCTATGTTTGTGAATGAAAAAGCTAGGGAGAGATTTGAGCATGCTAGACTACATAGGAAACCAATCCCTGAGCATGGATTTAGCTCGTTTCTTATCGGTCAATTTTCGGAGTCCCAAATAGAAAGAAGAGGGTGGAATACCTTTGTAGCACAACCGAATGCAGCAGTGGTTCCGGTTGTGCGTGAATTTTATGCCAATGCTCCGGAGGGAAATGAGTCTAAGGAATTTGTGAGGGGACATCTAGTCCCGTATGATCCCAAGACGATCAATGATATGTTGGGTTTACCGTCGGTGGACGATTCGGTGTTTCAGGCGTGGGTGCTTAACCCGGATTATGATTTGATCATTCGCACACTCTGTTATTCGGGCACCACGTGGAAACAACCGAGGACTTATACGGTCTTTCTTGAAAAAATTTTGAAAGTGGAGGAGGCATTGTGGTATGAATTCTTGTCTAAGAGATTGATGCCGGTCGGTCATACGAGTGATGTGCAGCGTGAGCGGGCGGTTGTTCTTTATGCCATCTGCACTGGGATGGTGATTAATGTGGGCAGGCTCATTTTCGGACAGCTCAACATGTGTATTAATAGCAGCAATTTGGCTTTTTACTTCCCGACGATAGTGACTGAGCTGTGTGCCCGAGCGGGGGTGATATTCGCAGACGATGATGAGTGGTTACCGCCGATGAGAGCCATTGATGAGGCTCTTTATAAATCAAAGAGGGAGAAAAGACAGGCCGAGCTGCCCGAGGAGGTGTTTTTCGATTATGGGAGAGCAGCTCAACCACCTCCGGCCTTAGGACATGCACTACCACCTCCGCAGCCACGCCGCCATGCCATGCGAGATCGCGTCGCCGAATTGGGCGCTTGGGCCCATTATCAGACGCAGTATCAGGCCGTTAATCAGGTTCACATTCAGAACATCGAATACTTGGTACAGGGGATCTCGACTCATTTGGGCATCGACACTTCCGGACAGCCACCTACACCCGCATACCCGCCACCCTTCCATTTTCAGTACAATTATCCTATCCCCCAGCAGCTGCAGAGGGAGTTCCACCGCCAGAGAATGAGGAGGAGGATGATTTCTGATCAGGGGAGTTTACTGTTTCCCCTTTATTTTTATTTGCATATTATGTCTTTGCATTTACATTCATGAGTTGTTATGTTTTTAGTGTTTGTTTCGTTTTGTGCGATGAGGGCATTGCACAACTCTAGTATGAGGTGGGGGGGGGGGGGGGTAGGTTGTTAGTATTGCTTGTGTTGAGTTGGTTGTTTTTAGTCCGTTATAGTATTGCATGTTTGGTGTCGTTTATGGTGAGAAGACTTAGTTTATGAGCCAATGATGATGTTGAATTGATAGTATACAAAGTATTGATTGGGTCATTTCATGAATGGTACTCTTAATTGTCAAAGCATGAATTTTGGTACAAAGTTTGAACTTTTTGAGCACATATGTGTGGGGACTAGAATTTTGTAGGAATAATGGTGAAATCTGAAGGTTTTGTGTGGTTAACTTGAAAGGCATCGTTTATGAGTTGATTTAGCATGTAAATCCGTGAAAATAAGTCACTAATTGGGACCTTGAATGAGAACATGTGATTTGCCTTGAACTTTACATATACCCCCTTTTCAATGCACTTAATAAAAATATCATACCCCTAACCAGCTATAATCCAAAGTTATATATTCTTAGCCTAGGGAGTACATGTGTGAAAATTGTGCATTCAAAAAAAAAAAGAGAAAAAATGGTGGAGATGTAAGGTGAGGAGGAGCCGAAATAAAAGGAATGAAATTCTATTCCTAGGCTAAAAGTTGGAGATGTAAGGAGACGAGGAAGGTCAGACGAAAAGTCTTGACGATTGCACAATGAAAATGATCGGTGTACTCCCGACTTTTAGCCACTTGAGCTTATTTTCCTTCTTTTCGACACGTCTTTTCCAATTGCATCTCCATGCAACCCTCTACGTAAACTTTTGTCTCACGTTTTATTAAGACCCAATAATATGACGTCGTTCATCTTTACGTGTCAAGCCTTACCCATCGACGTTGAACCTTAATGGACGGTCGCCATGAGTTCCCCCAATAATATGAGCCGAAATCATGGGAGTTCCATGTAGTTCACATCACCATGTCAATGGATGTCACAGCTTTCCGGCACCCTGGGCCCCCCCAATAATATGAGCCGAGCCTCAAGCACGGGTAGCGTTCATCATGCACCCATTGTCGATGGAAGACATGGAAATTATAAAAAAATTTATAATTCCCCTTTTCGGGCTTGATATTAATTTTGAATCTTATTCAAAATGAGGGTTTTTAATTTTGAAATGTCTCATCATTAATTTTATTTAAAAGCTCGATATGTTTGATCGTATGTTTGCCGGATTCATGCAACTTTGTTATTATCATAATAATAACGCACATACTCATTATTTATAACATATCATGCATATATTATAAACAATAAACAAACAAGGATGATCAATCGCCCCAATACTAATGGACCGTGTGAGCTAAACACGGGCCTAGGTCCAATCCTAGGAAAATGCACGGGATGCAAATGCAACGATTACATAAGCTTCCAATATTTACATGTCTTCGATCTTCATAATCATCATGTCCACCATGTTCCAATCTTGATCTTCCACTATACTAATATTTACAAATAAATATCCATGGCAAATAGGGATACATCTCATGGGGGTGGGAACGAGCCATAAACCAAACCCACTTTATAAATTGATAATTATTACAATCATTCAACACAAAATATCCTAGCATACACCTAGCAAATTGTGCTTGGGCTTTTGATCATCCTTCATGCATAATATCACATATCATACACCATCAATTAATTATCACAATAATTAATTGATCCAATATTATATATCTTGATCCAATCACTAACCGCCACGATTATAAACTAAATTAACAAAGTATACAAACACCTTTGTCTACTTTCCAATTAATTTATTTATAATCGGATTTCTTATAAATAACAATTTACTATAAATAATTAAAGTCCAACTTCAATTATTTATTTTATGAGAAAAATTTGCAACTTTTGTAATTTTAAACTTAAGGGCCCAAAAACTTATTTTTCACCAAAAACATTTTGGCCCATTTAAAATTCACAAATATGTTAGCCATCCAATGGCCCAACAACTCAAGGCCCACGACACTTTGATATTTCAAAACACATTTTAAAAACCCTAGTCGTCATCGCCGTCGCCGGAGCTTCGTCGCCGGATTCCGGCAACAAATTTTTTTTTTTTATTTTAAAGGGGAGGTTTCGGGCAGCCCCTTGGGCAGCCCTTGCTGCCCATTTCGGGCAGCCCTCAGGCAGCCCGAGGTGCCTGAAATGGGCAGCAAAATGCTGCCGAAATATGCAAAAAAATTGGCCTTCATTTGTTGCAAAGTTTTGTTCTCATGCGGTTAGAAATCAATCTCAATATAATATCTTGTAACTGCTACACAAAAACATAACCATTGTTCGGATACCACTTGAAAGGGGATCGGTTATGGTGACCGGAAGCGCAACGGAAGTTTAAAAATCGAATTTTTTACAAGAAATTTCGGCCACCTACAAGATATTGTGTAGCAAATACAATAAACACCAAATAATGTCATTCATAGTGTGTTCAGAATTTTACCTATCAATCACAATGATTGATGTATGGCTCCAACTAAGGTGTAAACACCTTAGCTCTTCAATGGTAGAAACTATCTTCAAGCTTCCTTTGAGCACTCCATGCTCAACTATTAAGCCCACCACCAACTAGGTAGATCCCCTCTTAATTTGCACTAGAAAATTAAGAAGATTTTTCAAAGAGAAGTATATTTCTTCCTCAACACTTGAAGAAGAAAAATGGAGAAAAATGAGGAGAGAATTCTACACAATATTTCGGCCAAGACATTGTGAATGAGGGGGAAGGGAGACTTGTCTTGGACTTGCAAAAAGCTAAAGCAAAAGTAGCATGTCAAGCCTTGATATTTGAAAAAGTTGTCTCCAACTCTTCACCTCCCATGCATGCAATATTATATGGTGTTTTTAAAAATTAAAAACCATGGACTAAATTTAATTATCTCAAACATTTTGAGACTAATTAAACATTACTTGAATTTACTCAAGTCCACTAGTTAAATAATTTATTTTAATTGAGCTCTACAAGACTCAATATAATTTAATTAATTCAACACTTGAATTAATTTAATTATTTGGACTCTACTAGGTCCACTAGTGTTTAATTAATTCAACACTTGAATTAATTTAATTTAGTCCATTATAATGTTTATGAAAATCACAATTTTCAAATGCATTATTCACTTGACCAACTTTTAATTTAGAAATACATTCATAAATTAAAATTTACATTTCTCTCATAGAAGTCATACTTCTATTTTTCTTTACGCTTATAAACTCATTTATAAGCCGTTCAACACATTGAACTAATTTCTCCTTTATAGAAGTCATACTTCTAATTTTCCTTACGCTTATAAACTCCTTTATAATCCGTTCAACACATTGAACTATTTCTCTTCTCAACGGGATCTAGAAAGCTAGTACTTGTGTGGCCCTCAATGATTCATTGATACAACTAGCCGTGGGTTCACATCTCCACGTGATTCGGACAAAACATGTCCTTATATGAGCATACCCCAATTGCTCCATTCTTACTTATCAACACCTTGATAACAAGAACGTCAGAACTCAAGTCTGATAGTACCCAACCAATCATGTTGAACGCCTAGCAGCTACCCAACCAATCATGTTAAACGCCTAGCAGCATCGCTTACATTTTTCCTTAGGTATCAAATGATAGTGTCTGCAAGAACCATTCAATTATGGTTAGCGTACAGTACGGTCCCTTCAACTCATATATCCCGATCAATTCAACAACCATTGGTTTATCGAGAGTTGTCAATGAATCGATACTATGTGTCATGTCGTAGTTGCATCGATGGTGTAATCTATGAAACCCCTTTCATAATTACCACCATACTCTGATCAGAGATTTCAACCAACATACACATGATAACACATAGGATCCATACCCGAAGGTAAGCGGTGAATCCCCGACTACAATGCATCGACTCCTATATGTTTCGACAGATGACCCAACCTTGACACCTGATGACCCCATGAGAGTCGGTAAACAAGTCAAAGTGTAATTCTAGCACATAGAGTCTCAATATTGTCCCGAGTCATAAGGACTAATGGTGTACAACCATAAACTATGACGTTTCCACTCGATAAGTGAGAACCACTTGGATAGTCCTTTTATGGAGGGTTGTTCAGTGCACTCTACCAGGAGCACCTATCTGCATGCTCGGACATCACAATGTCCCCTACCAATGAAACATGGTACTCACATCGCAGATACTAGTCTCGAACTCGAGCGGCCTATATCCTTCTTAGCGACGGCTGAATCGACTAGGAACTGTTTAGAATATACAGTATTCCAAATATGAGTTTCATGATACTCATCATATGAGCATCTCATATTCTTTCTACTATTTGTATATTCAAGGGCTTTATCTATGCAACTAGCATAGGTATACAGATAAAGATGTGCCAAAATAATAATTTCAAATATTATTAAAATAAAGATTGCTTATACATAGAGTTTCATTGTGAACACTCGGCCAACACTTGGCTCAACGGGAACCTACTCTAACAATCTCCCACTTGCACTAGAGCCAACAACCCATATGCTTCAAACCCATTGATTCGCGATGCATCTCGACTAATGGTCTAGGTAAAGGCTTAGCTAGTGGATCTGCAACATTATCTGCGGAGCCGACTATGTCAAAAGACACTTCTTCCTCTTTCCACAATCTCTCCGAGGATGTGGTACTTTCTCAATACGTGTTTGGACTTCTGATGAGACCTTGGCTCCTTTGTTTGAACTAAAGCTCCCGTGTTGTCACACAACACCAGGTGAGGAGCAACTCCATTAGGAATGACGTCCAACTCTTAGACGAAATTCCTTATCCAAACAGCCTCCCTTGCTGCATCTGATGCAGCAATGTATTCGGGCTCTGTACTGGAATCCGCAGTATTGTCTTGCTTGGAACTCTTACAAGAGACAGCAGCACCATTGAGCATGAATACAAACCCAGAGGTTGACTTAGAGTCATCGATATCGCCTTGGAAGCTAGAGTCGGTATAGCTTTCCAATTTCAGTTCTCCACACCATAGACCAAGAACAATTTATTGGTCCTTCTCAACTACTTGAGGATGTCTTTCACATCTTTCCAATGTGGAAGACCAGGGTTCGATTGATATCTACTCACTACACTTAGTGCGAAAGCCACGTCAAGACGTGTAGATATCATCTCATACATGATGCTACCAATCGCAGATGCATAAAGAATGCTTGTCATCGCCGCTATTTCTGCATCAGTCTTGAAAGACAGACTTGGATAGGGACACGCCATGACACATTGGTAGATGTCCTCTCTTGGACTCATCCATCGAGAACCGCTTCACGATGGTATCAATGTATGTGGACTGGGTGAGACCAAGCAATCTTCTTGATCTATCTCTATAGATCTGTATTCCCAATACAAAAGATGCTTCACCCAAGTCCTGTATCGAGAACTCACTTGCTAACCATATTTTAGTTGATTGCAACATTCCTACATCATTCCCAATGATTAGAATGTCATCAACATAAAACACCAGGAATGTCACAACACTCCCACTGACCTTCTTATACATAAAGGGTTCCTCAGGATTCTTAGCAAAACCAAACTCCTTGATTGTACTATCGAATCTGAGGTTCCAACTCCTAGATGCCTGCTTTAGACCATAAATAGATCTTTGAAGTTTGAATATCATATGCTCACTTCCGATAGATGTAAACTCTCCAGGTTTGAGACATGTAAATCTCTTCCTTAATATCCCTGTTAAGAAAGGCTATCTTGACATCCATCTGCCATATCTCATAGTCATACCAAGCAGCTATGGCTAGCATTATCCTTATAGACTTGAACATTGCAACTGGTGAAAAGGTTGCCTCAAAGTCAACTTCTCGCCTTTGAGTATATCATTTTGCCACCAATCGCGCCTTGAAGGTCAATACCTTCCCATCCACCCCAAGTTTCCTCTTGTAAATCCATTTACACCCTATGGGAACAATTCCCTCAGGTGGATCCACGAGATTCCACACTTGGTTCGAATGCATGGAATTCATCTCATATTTCATCGCTTCAAGCCACTTGGATGAATCGGCATCAGATAATGCTTCCTTGAAGGTCCCTTGGATCACATCCATGGATAGGCTCATCATGGCCCTCTTCAAGAAGCAGACCATACATCATAGGTGGTCTCGAGACTCTCTCGGATCTTCTAGGAGCTTGTATCTCCTCTCTTGGCTCTTCGGGTGTGGGTTCTATAATTGTGGGTGACTCTCGAACCTCTTCCAGTTCTATCATCTCCCCTTTTCTATCCAATAGAAAATTCCTTTTCCAAAAAGGTTTCATTCCTAGAAACAAACACCTTTATTTCTTGGGGATGATAGAAATAATATCCAACAAAATTCTTTGGATATCCCAAAAGAAACATAAAATGGATCGACTATCCAATTTATCTCCCACTACCTACTTTACATAAGCAGGGCTCCCCATATTCTAAGATAAGAATATTTGGGAGGCTTACCCATCCATATCTCATATGGTGTCTGCCTTTGAATGGACATTTAATGGAATATCTTTCAATTTTAAGTTATAGAGATCGTTTTCAAGTTCACCAGTACCAATCAAACATTCATTCATGTAAATGTTGCAAACACCTTTGCAAAATAAACAAGAATATCCATTTTTATCAGCATATAAATCGAAACAATGTTTTTTACAAAATTAGGTACAAACAAAACATCTCATAAAATTAACTTAAAACTATTGTTCAATAATAAGTAAACATCTTCAACAGCCTTGGCAGCAACTCTTGCTCCATTGCCCATCCTCAAGAAGGTCACACCTTCCTTAAGCTTTCTACTTCTTCCCATCACCTGTAATGAGTTACAGAGATGTGAACCACAACCGGTATCTTATACCCAAGAAGTAGAGTTAATTGAAATGTTTACTTCAATTTAGAACATACCGTTTCCAGAACTCTTCTGGGCAAGATATTCCTTGCAATTTCACCTCCAATGTCCAGGCTTCTGGCAGTGATGACATACATCAGCAGTCTTGTCAGCCTTAACTGGTGTGGCTGCCTCAACGGGATTCGGAGATTGCCTCATCAAGGGCACGTTCTTCTTGGGACGTTGGAAAGAACGCTTCTTTCCCTTCCCATGTGGATCAATCTTCGTACCAGATGAAAAACCCACATAAAGAACCAACTTCTCTTTCTTGATGTTTGATTCAAACGTAACAAGCATATTCACCAACTCCTCAAGGGTCGGCTCCATCTTGTTCATGTTGAAGTTCACCACAAAAGGATCAAATGAGCTAGGCATCGATAAGAGCAACACGTCGGTGGTCAACTCCTAAGGCAAGATCAGTCCATGCCAACGAGCTTCTCCACGAGCCCAATCAACTTCAGGCCATGCTCATGGACCGAGGCCCCATCTCGCATGCGCAAAGTGATTAGCTCCTTGAAAGTAGCATGCCTAAGAGGCCGTGTTTGCTCACCAAAGAGCTCCTTGAGATGCAAATGAATGTCAGCAGCACTCTTTGCATCCTCAAAACGCCTCTGCAGCTCATCATTCATAGAAGTCAGCATATAACACCTGGCTATCAAGTCATGGTCACACCATTCCTTGTAAGCCTGCAATTCCTCAGGAGTGCAGTCAGTCGGAGCCACAACAGGGGGCGACTCAGTCAGTGTATATGCTACCATTTCCGAATTCAAGACGATTTTCAGGTTTCTTAGCCAAGTGAGGTAATTAGGTCCAGTTAATATGTGTTTTCGAGTATTACGGATATCGGATTGCGAATCGAAGACATTGTCAATTTGTACTGAAAAGTAAAAACAGATAAATGTTGATGACTATTTTAAAATATTTAGTAAGATATGAAGTTTGGACTTTTACTTCATAAATATTTGCTCCCACTGTTTTGACATCTTTCACTACCCTCTAGTGAAAACGGGAAACTCCTTTCCTCAGTAGGTACGTAAGGTCCAATTAGCGAATTATGATCCCGAATAATATCAGCCAATCACAATTCCTAAAAGGTAGTTGCCAATTGCATCTCCATGCAACCCTCTACGTAAACTTTTGTCTCACGTTTGATTAGGACCCAATAATATGACGTCTTTCATCTTTACATGTCAAGCCTTACCCATCGATGTTGAACCCTAATGGACGGTCGCCATGAGTTCCCCCAATAATAAGAGCCAAAATCATGGGAGTTCCATGTAGTTCACATCACCATGTCAATGGATGTCACAGCTTTCCGGCACCCAGGGCCCCCCCAATAATATGAGCCGAGCCTCAAACACTGGTAGCGTTCATCATGCACCCATTGTCGATGGAAGACATGGAAATTATAAACAAATTTATAATTCCCCTTTTCGGGCTTGATATTAATTTTGAATCTTATTCAAAATGAGGGTTTTTAATTTTGAAAGGTCTCATCATTAATTTTATTTAAAAGCTCGACATGTTTGATCGTATGTTTGCCGGATTCATGCAACTTTGTTATTATCATAATAATAACGTACATACTCATTATTTATAACATATCATGCATATATTATAAACAGTAAACAAACAAGGATGATCAATCGCCCCAATACTAATGGACCGTGTGAGCTAAACACGGGCCTAGGTCCAATCCTAGAAAAATGCACGGGATGCAAATGCAACGATTACATAAGCTTCCAATATTTACATGTCTTCGATCTTCATAATCATCATGGCCACCATCTTCCAATCTTGATCTTACACTATACTAATATTTACAAATAAATATCCATAGCAAATAGGGATACATGTCATGGGGGTGGGAACGAGCCATAAACCAAGCCCACTTTATAAATTGATAATTATTACAATCATTCAACACAAAATATCCTAGCATACACCTAGCAAATTGGGCTTGGGCTTTTGATCATCCTTCATGCATAATATCACATATCATACACCATCAATTAATTATCACAATAATTAATTGATCCAATATTATATATCTTGATCCAATCACTAACCGCCACGATTATAAACTAAATTAACAAAGTATACAAACACCTTTGTCTACTTTCCAATTAATTTATTTATAATCGAATTTCTTATAAATAACAATTTACTATAAATAATTAAAGTCCAACTTCAATTATTTATTTTATGAGAAAAATTTGCAAATTTTGTAATTTTAAACTTAAGGGCCCAAAAAATTATTTTTCACCAAAAACATTTTGGTCCATTTAAAATTCACAAATATGTTAGCCATCCAATGGCCCAACAACTCAAGGCCCACGACACTTTGATATTTCAAAACACATTTTGAAAACCCTAGTCGTCATCGCCGTCGCCGGAGCTTCGTCGCCGGATTCCGGCAACAAAATTTTTTTTTTATTTTAAAGGAGAGGTTTCGGGCAGCCCCTTGGGCTGCCCTTGCTGCCCGTTTCGGGCAGCCCTCAGGCAGCCCGAGGTGCCTGAAATGGGCAGCAAAATGCTGCCGAAATATGCAAAAAAATTGGCCTTCATTTGTTGCAAGATTTGTTCTCATGCGGTTAGAAATCAATCTCAATATAATATCTTGTAAATGCTACACAAAAACGTAACCATAGCTCGGATACCACTTGAAAGGGGATCGGTTACGGTGACCGGAAGCGCAACGGAAGTTTAAAAATCGAATTTTTTACAAGAAATTTCGGCCACCTACAAGATATTGTGTAGCAAATACAATAAACACCAAATAATGTCATTCATAGTGTGTTAAGAATTTTACCTATCAATAACAAGGATTGATGTATGGCTCCAACTAAGGTGTAAACACCTTAGCTCTTCAATTGTAGAAACTATCTTCAAGCTTCCTTTGAGCACTCCTTGCTCGACTATTAAGCCCACCACCAACTAGCTAGGTAGATCCCCTCTTAATTTGCACTAGAAAATTAAGAAGATTTTTCAAAGAGAAGTATATTTCTTCCTCAACACTTGAAGAAGCAAAATGGAGAAAAATGAGGAGAGAATTCTACACAATATTTGGTCAAGACATTGTGAATGAGGGGGAAGAGAGACTTGTCTTGGACTTGCAAAAAGCTAAAGCAAAAGTAGCATGCCAAGCCTTGATATTTGAAAAGGTTGTCTCCAACTCTTCACCTCCCATGCATGCAATATTATATGGTGTTTTTAACAATTAAAAACCATGGACTAAATTTAATTATCTCAAACATTTTGAGACTAATTAAACCTTACTTGAATTTACTCAAGTACACTAGTTAAATAATTTATTTAAATTGAGCTCTACAAGACTGAATATAATTTAATTATTCAACACTTGAATTAATTTAATTATTTGGACTCTACTAGGTCCACTAGTGTTTAATTAATTCAACACTTGAATTAATTTAATTTAGTCCATTATAATGTTTATGAAAATCACAATTTTCAAATACATTATTCACTTGGCCAACTTTTAATTTAGAAATACATTCATAAATTAAAATTTACATTTCTCTCATAGAAGTCATACTTCTATTTTTCTTTACGCTTATAAACTCATTTATAAGCCGTTCAACACATTGAACTAATTTCTCCTTTATAGAAGTCATACTTCTAATTTTCCCTACGCTTATAAACTCCTTTATAAGCCGTTCAACACATTGAACTATTTCTCTTCTCAACGGGATCTAGAAAGCTACTACTTGTGTGGCCCTCAATGATTCATTGATACAACTAGTCGTGGGTTCAAATCTCCATGTGATTCGGACTAAACATGTCCTTATATGAGCATACCCCAATTGCTCCATTCTTACTTATCAACACCTTGATAACAAGAACGTCAGAACTCAAGTCTGATAGTACCCAACCAATCATGTTGAACGCCTAGCAGCTACCCAACCAATCATGTTAAACGCCTAGCAGCATCGCTTACATGATTCCCTAGGTATCAAATGATAGTGCCTATAAGAACCATTCAATTATGGTTAGCGTACAGTACGGTCCCTTCAACTCATATATCCAGATCAATTCCACAACCATTGGTTTATCGAGAGTCAATGAATCGATACTATGTGTCATGTCGTAGTTGCATCGATGGTGTAATCTATGAAACCCCTTTCATAATTACCACCATACTCTGATCAGAGATTTCAACCTACATACACATGATAACACATAGGATATCCATACCCGAAGGTAAGCGGTGAATCCCCGACTACAATGCATCGACTCCTATATGTTTCGACAGATGACCCAACCTTGACACCTGATGACCCCATGAGAGTCGGTAAACAAGTCAAAGTGTAATTCTAACACATAGAGTCTCAATGTTGTCCCGGGTCATAAGGACTAATGGTGTACAACCATAAACTATGACGTTTCCACTCGATAAGTGAGAACCACTTGGATAGTCCTTTTATGGAGGGTTGTTCAGTGCACTCTAGCAGGAGCACCTATCTGCATGCTCGGACATCACAATGTCCCCTACCAATGAAACATGGTCCTCACATCGCAGATACTAGTCTCGAACTCGAGCGGCCTATATCCTTCTTAGCGACGGCTGAATCAACTAGGAACTGTTTAGAATATACAGTATTCGAATATGAGTTTCATGATACTCATCATATGAGCATCTCATATTCTTTCTAATATTTGTATATTCAAGGGCTTTATCTATGCAACTAGCATGAGTATACAGATAAAGATGTGCCAAAATAATAATTTCAAATATTATTAAAATAAAGATTTCTTATACATAGAGTTTCATTGTGAACACTCGGCCAACACTTGGCTCGACGGGCACCTACTCTAACAGTTCATCAATTGAACACTCCTTCGGCTGGCCGGGCTTCTGAGGTTCTCCTGCTGAACCACCTATCAAGTGAACATTCAGTTGAACTCATTTACGACACATCAGTTGAACTAGTTTATTTTTGTTGATAAGTTGATGCTTTCAGTTGGCGTCTTCGACAGCTTCAGTTTTGGCTCATAACTGATTATTTCAGTTTCAGCTATCTGCGCACTAAGGTCCCTACTTCTCATTGTCTTCAATTGCCATCTTATATTCCGATCAACTTTGGAGTCTGGGACTGTAGCATTTTCTAGAACATCATTCGATAACCAATCCCAATTCTCAAATTCTTCCGCAACATCCAAATCATTGATGATCGGGTGGTGATCGATCAGAATTGTAACTTGGACTGTGATATTACATGATCATATCAAAAAAAGAGGATGGAGCTGTAATGCCCAAGAATTATAGAATTGATAAACCAAGATTATCAATCTTCATTAACGTGAGACTCGGAAGTATGAGAATGCATGACATGCAATGAAGGAAGAAAAGACATGAGAAATTTGGGTTTTGCAAGACCGCACCCGCGCCCAGAACAGGAGTGCACCCGCGGTCATGCAATTGTGGATTTTTGCAAGAAAGGCCGAAGCCACACCGCACCCGCGGTGCAACTAAGACCGCACCCGTGGTTGATGGACAGAAAGTTGGACATTTTTACAGTAGCAAGACCGCACCCGCGGTGCAACTAAGACCGCACCCGCGGTGCAGCTACAGTGGGGTGACCGCACCCGCGGTAAGAACAGGACCGCACCCGCGGTCGTTAATTTCTGGAAAATGATAAAGCTGCTGAAGCTTGAGTGCACCCGCGCTGCTGAAGCTTGAGTGCACCCGCGCTGCTGAACTCACCGCACGCGCGGTCATGCGTGTAGCTTGAAAAATAAGACACGTTTTCTGATGTGCATGCAATATATATATAAGAATTACACGTAATTCCCTCAGAAAATTATGAAAAGGGTCGAAACTTTTGAGAGAAAAATCCTTACGCCTTTTAGACTTGCGATTGTGAAAGATCCGTCCATCAGAATTCAAATCTGACTTCAGTTTTGAGTCCCTCTTGACTTGAGCTACACAAGGACGTAAGTTTTGTTACGTTTTGAGATGTTTCGAAAATATGATGTTGCTAGAATCGAATATGAATCAGATATGATGTTTCTGCTACCGTAGATATTGTATAATTGAAGTCAGATTTCAGAATAGACTGTTTATGCAATTATTATGATTTTCGAAAGATATTGACTACGATTTTGATATCAGAATTGTGTATCACTGATTTTTAATATACCGATATTGACATTATGGGTTCTGGTATTATATCTGTGATGTTGAGATTGATGGGATATCAAGATTGTATTGTTGTGCCGTCGAAACATCAGTTTATTCGATATTGATCAGAGTATATTTCGATTTGAATATTAATCAGAACAAGTATTGAATTGAGTTGTGTATTGATATTATACCTATTCAATTGTCATTATCAGATTGAGAATGGACCGAGATAGAGTCGGGACTTCTTCTTCTTTTTCTTCTGAGCGAGAAGATAAAAGTATAAATTAATGTTGAGTTGGGATTGCACAACTCGAGGGAGGTTTGACTCGAGTTTCCCTAAATCACATACTTTACCTTATTGCATTAATATTTGCATTGAGTTGATTGATATACTTGTTCTCTTGAATTATAGATGACATGTGTTAGACGAGTAATCTTGTGAAAGAAGTGCCTGATAGTGGTGGTATCGCCACGGGCACGTTGCACGATGTCTCAAGATAGGATGTTAGCAATGGAGCTACAATCCATGACGGTTAGATCAGGACACCGGATGTTTGGTTATATCGAGTAAATAGAATGGGAATTTCTTCTATTACGGAATTCTATATAGGAACACCATATTTGGTTATATCGTAATTCGATATAGCAACACCATATTTGGTTATATCGTAATTCGATATAGGAACACCATAAGTGGTTATATCGTAAATCGATATAGGAACACCATATGTGGTTATATTGAGTAATAGGGTCAGAGTTCCTTCTATTACGGAATTCGGTATAGGATCACCACATCTAGAAATCGGGATTCCTAGGCTAGGATTGAGTCTAGTCTAAAACGTAGAGTCACGAGGTTGAGTGACAGTTATATTGATTTGTATTGATGAATGTTAAGTTATGTTCCTGATATTGGTACATGCTTAGAATAGAATTTATTCTTGATATTGATTCATATCATGATTTTGATATATGATATGATTTTCTGTTATATGCTCTTATATTGTTTATATGATTGCATGTATACATGATTTATACTGGGATATTTATATCTCACCGGAGTTATCCGGCTGTTGTCTTGTTTGTATGTGTGCATGGCAACAGGTGGGCTAGGATCAGGGTCAAGAAGAGAACGAGGCTGGACTAGATAGCGTGGAGATCCGGGCTTTGAAGCAACTTAGGATTCCGCACTGACTTGTAGTTGAATCTAGTCGGATTATTGTAGAGCATACAATAATTTTATGATATGTTTAATATGTAATTTTAATTTAATTACATTACGTTTCCGCTTAGCATTTTAAAAACAAAAAAAAAAATGTAGACCCTGTTTATACTAATTGATTAATTAGTCATAATTGTGATTTAAAACATGATTAACATCCGGGTCCCCACAACAGGTGGTATCAGAGCATTAGGTTCCAGAGCTGAAGGTCCTTGAACTATAGGTTCCTTAGCACTGAGATAGAGAAGAGTGAGCGGGGTAGAATGAGTTTTCTTTCCTTGCATGTGATTGCTAGCATGTGATTGATTATAATGTGGAATTACATTGTGTATGCTAGCATGATATTATATTTTACTGCCTGGATTTATATGGTATATGATTGAATATAATGTTGAAATTACAATGTATATGCTAAGATTTCAGTATGTTTTTACTGTATATTAAGCTACATGTTACCTGAATATCTGAGTTGATTTGGTAATATGTATTATTTGAAACTGGATCAGAACCAATTCTTGATCAGAGGTAAGCTGATCAGAATTGGGATTGAGACGGATTTGTCTCCTGGTACTACTAACATCTGTGATTATCAGATACTCCTCCTAGAAGGATTCCAGAAAGGGGTAGTACTTCGTCTGATAAGATAGATGTATCAGAAACTCAGATGGAAATAAAGTTGGGAGTGTTCCAGTTACTGCAACCACCGATTCTGAGTGGTATCGAGACGTCTGAAGGTTGTGAAAACTGGTTTGATGACATAGAAATACTGTTCGATTTACTTGACTGTACAGATGAACAGAGAGTTAAACTGGTGCCCCATCAGTTACGAGAGGCTGCCAGGAGTTGGTGGATTACAACCAAATCATGGTACTGTGATCACATGGGAAGTCTTTAAAGCTGAATTTTATCGAAGATTCTTTTCAGGATCGTACCGAGAGGATAAGAAAATAGAATTTGAGAATTTGAGCCAAGGGCAACTGAATATTGAAGAATACGTTGCTAAATTCTCTACTCTACTTCGTTTTGCTCCTTATGTAGCTGGGAATGATGAAGCTGTAATGGCTCAGTTCATTAGAGGATTGAACTCGGAGATAGTTGCATTGATGAATATGCAGCGGCCGTACCATTTTGCTGATGCCTTGAGTAGAGCGAAGAGAGCTGAGACGAGTCTGATTAGACAGCTAGGAAGGTTGTGTGCGATACAACCCCAGACACAGCAACCCCCTCTCCGATTTGATCGCGGTAGCACGAGTGGAAAGCAGGATTTGCTGAAAGCTCGAAAAAGCCATTCAAGAAGTTAGGGAGTGGTTCCTCTAGCTCTAGTAGTTCCAGCCTGAGTTATACTGGAACCTATTGTAGAGTTTGTGGCGGGAGACATCTCACGGAGCAATGCCGGGGAGTAAGTGGTAGGTGCAATATCTGTAAACAACAAGGACATTTCGATAAAGCTTGTCCACAGAGAGGTCCCCAAAGATTTCAGGGAGCAGGATCATCTGGTGGAAAGGATCGAGGAACAGAACCAGGACACCCTTGATGATACAGTGAGGTACTGATCTTTTATGATTGTATTGCATATGTATTGATATACGAATGCATTCTTGATGTTTATCTTTGACTGAGTTGCGTTGATATATGTTGTACCTGTTGGGTCTGTGTTACTGTAGTACTGACCTTTATACTTTTTGGGGAAAAGAATTGATATCAGTAAATTCTGTGACATATTATATACTACAGTAAGCTGAGAATGAAAACGAGTTAAATTGTGTTGTACTTGTGTTGCCTGATTCGGATTACGTTATTGATATTGATATATCGAACAAGTACAGAGCTATTTTAGATTCTTGCTAGGAGATGGTAAGATTCGAACCTGAAATGGCCAAGGAATGAATGTTATACGATAAGGGAGTTAGATTTTAAATTCCTTGATAACCGTATTAGGTCTGATTCGATGATTATCGAAAGGAATGGAGTAATTCCTTATGTATTCAGTTGATGACTGAAGTTGAGCCTATCATGAATAGATTTACTAGTAGCAGGAAGTTTGCTATAGTCTTTCAGATGAGATTTCAGGTTTGTTCTGTATCTGGAAGAATGATTTTAGCCTTGATTTGATACCAGGTATGGGTTTCATTTTAGAATTTCTTATAAAATGATACCGATTGAACTGAAAGAATTGGAATGTCAGTTGAAAGATTTACTGCCGGAGAATTAGAGTTACACCTGATTATGTGTTTCTTTGTAAAAGACTTCAGTTCTGTGTATGAATTGATAAAGTCTGTGTTCGGATATGTATCGGGATTGTAAAAGATTGTATTCAGAGTCTGTGATATCTGAAAATAGTATACTGATTGATTGTAGCACTGTGAGACCGTGATCAGTGGCTGAGAACGACATTGAATATGGCAGAATTTTCGAAATGTCAGAAATTGCGTTCTATGCAGTTATTAGATCAGTATTGCGTATTGATATTCTGAATCTGATCCGATATTATTATCATTCTGAGTTCGTTTTTGATACCGATTGTTATGAACCGTTGAGCTTATATACAGTTCAGTCGAGTCAGAAGTGATTTTGAAGATTAAAGCAGTTCAGAAGTTTGATCAGACTGTTCAAAACTTGATTTTGATAGTCAGAACCGAATACCAGGTAGGTATTTCTTCTTTAATTTATGTTATTAACTAATTCGTTTATATCAGTAGTTCGGATCTGAAATCACAGATAGGGTCAGAAATGCACCGTAGTGGATTCAGTTTTCAGTTTGATGATTGAAAATGTATGATATTCGAACAGATAGTTATGATATAGACAGATGAGATCAGTTATGATAGAAATTGTATTGAAATGTTTGCAGAAATTGTACTGATATGTCTGAATCGCTAACAGAAAAGACAGAAAGATAGAAATCAGAAGATTTATTACAGAATTGTATAGTTCTAAATAGAAATGGGAGTACATTTCTATGGCTTTTTTTTTTTAAATTACCGCCATTTTTCTAGATTATGATATGATATGATTGTGATTGACAGATTGTTCAATCTATATCTATTAGTTTGTACAAGATGACGTACAAACATAACCAAATGACACAGATCGATGTCAGGAAAAATGGTCAGAATAATTAGAATACAGAAATAGAGTATATCAGATTATGATTTCCAGTTGATTTTGTACTTATGACATAGTATACCACGAGCTTTCTCTCAGATTGTCACAAATTGACAGACAGTCAGGGTATATTTTATCCAGATACTAGAAGATTTTGGTAGAGTTATAGAGTGCTGGATGTTAGCATTAATTGATATGACTTATTATCACTGCGTGACCATAGCTATCAGCTTATCAGATGGGTAATGAGATGGTTATAGATAAGACAATATACAGTGAATACTACAGATTTCTTTTGAAGAAAATTCGAAGGAAGATAAAGATGGTTCAGAATGAACAAATTTAAGAAACCAACATCGGATGATGACGCTTGGTATTTGAAACTGAAGACTGTATAAGTCCTTGATTGGGATAAACAGACTGCATAACAACTACTGGTATTGTTTTGTTATGAACGGTGATTGGTTTATACGGAGGTTGTATAACCAACATGGCAAGATTAATTCTGTCAGAGTTAGTTTAAGAAGTATTATGATAGTATACTTCATGAAGTCTTATTCCAGATTTGAAATCAGAGGTTGATACAAGAAAGAGATTTCAGAATGAATTCATTGAGATGAGAGTTTGATTTAAACTCTGTTATACATATCTTCTGATATATCTAAATTGATTGTTTGTGAGTTCGAGGACGAACTCAGATCTAAGAGGGGAAGAAATGTAATGCCCAAGAATTATAGAATTGATAAATCAAGATTATCAATCTTCATTAACGTGAGACTCGGAAGATATGAGAATGCATGAAATGCAATGAAGGAAGAAAAGACATGAGAAATTTGGGTTTTGCAAGACCGCACCCGCGCCCAGAACAGGAGTGCACCCGCGGTCATGCAATTGTGGATTTTTGCAAGAAAGGCCGAAGCCACACCACACCCGCGGTGCAACTAAGACCGCACCCGCGGTTGATGGACAGAAAGTTGGACATTTTTACAGTTGCAAGACCACACCCGCGGTGCAACTAAGACCGCACCCGCGGTGCAGCTACAGTGGGGTAACCGCACCCGCGGTAAGAACAGGGCCGCACCCGCGGTCGTTAATTTCTGGAAAATGATAAAGCTGCCGAAGCTTGAGCGCACACGCGCTGCTGAACACACTGCACCCGCGGTCATGCGTGTAGCTTGAAAAATAAGACACGTTTTCTGATGTGCATGCAATATATATATAAGAATTACACGTAATTCCCTCAGAAAATTATGAAAAGGGTCGAAACTTTTGAGAGAAAAATCCTTACGCCTTTTAGACTTGCGATTGTGAAAGATCCGTCCATCAGAATTCAAATCTGACTTCAGTTTTGAGTCCCTCTTGACTTGAGCTACACAAGGACGTAAGTTTTGTTACGTTTTGAGATGTTTTGAAAATATTATGTTGCTAGAATCGAATATGAAGCAGATATGATGATTCTACTACCGTAGATATTGTATAATTGAAGTCAGATTTCAGAATAGACTGTTTATGCAATTATTATGATTTTCGAAAGATATTGACTACGATTTTGATATCAGAATTGTGTATCACTGATTTTTAATATACCGATATTGAGATTATGGGTTCTGGTATTATATCTGTGATGTTGAGATTGATGGGATATCAAGATTGTATTGTTGTGCCGTCGAAACATCAGTTGATTCGATATTGATCAGAGTATATTTCGATTTGAATATTAATCAGAACAAGTATTGAATTGAGTTGTGTATTGATATTATACCTATTCAATTGTCATTATCAGATTGAGAATGGACCGAGATAGAGTCGGGACTTCTTCTTCTTTTTCTTCTGAGCGAGAAGATAAAGGTATAAATTAATGTTGAGTTGGGATTGCACAACTCGAGGGAGGTTTGACTCGAGTTTCCCTAAATCACATACTTTACCTTATTGCATTCATATTTGCATTGAGTTGATTGATATACTTGTTCTCTTGAATTATAGATGACAGGTGTTAGACGAGTAATCTTGTGACAGAAGTGCCTGATAGTGGTGGTATCGCCACGGGCACATTGCACGATGTCTCAAGATAGGATGTTAGCAATGGAGCTACAATCCATGACGGTTATATCAGGACACCGGATGTTTGGTTATATCGAGTAAATAGAATGGGAATTTCTTCTATTACGGAATTCGATGTAGGAACACCATATTTGGTTATATCGTAATTCGATATAGCAACACCATATTTGGTTATATCGTAATTCGATATAGGAACACCATAAGTGGTTATATCGTAAATCGATATAGGAACACCATATGTGGTTATATCGAGTAATAGGGTCAGAGTTTCTTCTATTACGGAATTCGGTATAGGATCACCACATCTGGAAATCGGGATTTCTAGGCTAGGATTGAGTCTAGTCTAAAACGTAGAGTCACGAGGTTGAGTGACAGTTATATTGATTTGTATTGATGAATGTTAAGTTATGTTCCTGATATTGGTACATGCTTAGAATAGAATTTATTCTTGATATTGATTTATGTTCCTGATTAGGGTACATGTTTAGAATATTATTTATTCTTGTTATTGATTCATATCATGATTTTGATATATGATATGATTTTCTGTTATATGCTCTTATATTGTTTATATGATTGCATGTATACATGATTTATACTGGGATATTTATATCTCACCGGAGTTATCCGGCTGTTGTCTTGTTTGTATGTGTGCATGGCAACAGGTGGGCTAGGATCAGGGTCAAGAAGAGAACAAGGCTGGACTAGATAGCGTGGAGATCCGGGCTTTGAAGCAACTTAGGATTCAGTACTGACTTGTAGTTGAATCTAGTCGGATAATTGTAGAGCATACAATAATTGTATGATATGTTTAATATATAATTTGAATTTAATTACATTACGTTTCCGCTTAGCATTTTAAAAAAAAAAAAAATGTAGACCCTGTTTATACTAATTGATTAATTAGTCATAATTATGATTTAAAACATGATTAACGTCCGAGTCCCCACAGGAGCAATCCTAAGCAGGTCGCGGAACGGAATTCACAAGCAAGCTTCAAGAGAATCAACGCCATTTGTACCAGTTACTCAAAGAATATGAAGCAGAATGTGATGGAAGAAATTGAGAATGTTTGAATGAGAGATTTACGTGAAATATAATATACTACTTATACGACACAAGAAACAGACCTATTGGTAAATGTCACATTTTTATTAATTAATGTAGAGACATAGTGTGATTCTAATAGATTATGAGAACCGATTGGATGAAATTATATTAACTCTCGTGTAAAGATAATGAATAATCTAAATACCACAAGCTTTACAAAATCTAAAACGATATTTCTAATAATCACTTTTAAAATATTTTTAACCAACTAATAAAAAGTAAAAATAAACCACATAATTAATACATAAACTGTAACGACCCTCGTTTTTTAACTTTAAAATTCTAATAATTTTTTAATAAGCTTGATTTCGAAAATCCATATTTAAATAATTTAAAATTTCCATAAATCAAAATAATTTAACATTTAAAAATCTCAAATACATGACAATCTATAAATCTTCAATTAACCAAAAAACCTACGTCGACCTTTAACAAGATCAACTAACATCGTAATAAAGAAAAAAAAAATGTTTCAAATAAATCATAAGCAATTTTTTTTTAAAATCTTTTAACTATCAAGCTAATGTAGAAATAAATGTCCATCGGGAGTGTACTGTCTGCCTCGATCCACTCAAGCGTCAGTGCCTCCCTCACTATCATCACCTGTAGCATTCAACCCTAATGAGTCTAATGACTCATAACGTTCTAAACATGAGTAGCAAATAATACATATACAAGCACATGCATTAAAACCATACTTTTATTTAAAATAAGCTTGTAATAATAAATATCATAAATTGTAAAACCATTGAATCATAAAGCTATTAATCGTTTATCATTTTGGGTGAAGTTTGATCCTTGAAAGTAACTAGTCTTTTATCCTCTGGTCGACTGATCAGTCTTAGCTCATCATTGTGCATGGTGATGGGCACTAGGCACCAACGTAAAAATAATGGAAATACGATCGTAGGGCTCCTTCTAGGCCTTGTCCCGTAAACAGACTCCCTCTGGGCCTTTTCCCTCACGATATTTACAAAAATCATATATCCTTTTTGTCACAGTCAATTCACATCTTTCAAAACATTTTTCCTTTCCTTTTTATTTCATAAAATATAATGACTTTCTAAAAATAGCATTTTACAGTAAAAATTCCACAGCTTTACCATAAATCATAAAATATTATATTTTCACCAAAATCATCCTAGTATATCATTTAGCAATGTTATGACCCTTTGAAACGCTGCCAAGCCTTTTCGTACTACTCAGGTTTAAAATGACTGTTTTGCCCCTAGACGTAAAATTTCTCGTTTTTGACTTTTTCTTACTTTCGTTGACTCTAGACCATCCCAAATAATAATTTAAGCTTAAATTAAATTTTTTGTATTTTTATTTGGCTTAAATTAGAGGCTTTCGTTTTAATTCTTTATTTACTAATTCGAATAGCGTTTAATTTTCGAATTAATTCAAAATTTTTAATATTTTCTTCTCAACTTTTAAACATAGATTTTTTATACCTAAATTACCCTCGTGAACCATGAATCGACTCCCGTGAACATAATTCGATCCTTTTATTTCCCTAGCCCTAGTTCGAACCCTAAGCTAAATCCTTCGAGCCCTCTTTCATTTTTCTTGAACCATGGCCGAGCCACCTTAAGCCATCCCTTGATCAGACCTCTTAGGGACCCCACCGAACCCCCTTGGACCACGCATGAGCCCCCCAGCCCACGCGAGGATTCCATGCGCACAGCCCCTCACAGCCGCATCCCTCTCTTCCAATTTCTTTGAGCCACCATGGACCCAGTGGCCCCAGCCTATGTCCCGACCCTTGATCATCCTTCATAGAATATACTGGACCATGTCCTAGCCCCTGATCGCCAGCCTAAGCCAGCGCCAATCACTTCGTGCACCTGCACGCATGCTGTAACGAACCGTATTTTCATACTTAAAATTTGCGGAAAAATTAAAAATTTTCTTTAATAGAAACATCCATACGGTCGTCACTCATCATTCATAAAGTATCTTTGAAATCAACCATCACAATTAAAATTTGCTAAAGGAAAAAGCTGTCTCAAATTGTATCACAATCCACTCATAAAATCAGAGTATAGATGTTTTCATGCTTAAAATCTTAAAATAACGTAAGCGGTCCTCGGGTCTAGCCTCCCACTCAGTCCAAGCCTGCCCCTTGGTCACCACCTCCAATCTCCTCATCAACATACTCACCTGCATCGATCAAGTCTAGTGAGTCTAAAGACTCAACACGTATAAACTGGGATAACGAGTATTAAATAATAAAATCGCATACTGTAGTAGCCCGAATTCCAAATTGGGTAATTAACGGAGTAATGGTGATTAAGAAGGTTTAAGGTGTAATTTTGGCTATGGTCATGATCGGACGGACCGAAGAGGGTTCGGAAGCACCGAAGAGTTCGGACGATCCGAAGTGTAGTTCGGTGAATCCGATCATAGGTGTCAAGTGTTGATCGACACGTCATTTTCCATGCATGTTCGGACGGTCCGAAGTGTATGATCGGAGGATCCGATCATGAGCTGTCAAGAGCCAATGGACACGTAGCGTTCGGACGTTCCGAAGTGTTGTTCGGAGGATCCGAACATGGCCTATAAATAGTGCTCGGATTTCCTCATTTTGACTTGCCAATTTCTTGAGTTTTCTCTCATTTTGGAGAGTTTGGAAGGTTTCTAGGGTTAGTTGTTGGTCGAGCGATAGCCAAGAGCTGCCAGGAGTAGTAGCGTAGCGGCGCCTGAGTTTCAAGGCAATCGACATCAAAGGGCTGTCGACGGACGAAGGTAAACCCTAAACCTTTGGTAGTACTAGGGAGTACTGGTTTTGCTAGTCGAGCATGGTAGTATTGATTGAGTATGCTTTTGATGCGTAGGCTTGTGCTAAACCTGATTAGCGGTGTTGCGTAAGGCTAGGCTTGCTGTGATAGAGGTACGAAAGTACTATCCGAGATATCCTGGTTGAGTATACATTCATATATGTGTTGCATGAGTATTTGCTGCATTGTTATATGTCATATGATGCATGCTATTATGTCACGAGTTATGATGCATATTGCATATCATGTTGAGCCGTATCTCCTTCGAGATAGCCTTTACTGTTGAGCTGTATCTCTTTCGAGATAAGCTATATCTTGGGGCCGCTCAGCCCTGTCTTGTGGACGCATGGACACCGAGAGTACACAGTGGCCGATGGGTCGGGAGGGCTTCGGTGGTCCGGGACATTTTAGGTCCACGTCTGTCTTGTAGTGGATGCAGTGACCCAGAGGTTGGACCGCGCGGCACTATCCACTTGGCGCCTCTAGACTGAGCATTTTGAGATCCTTTGTGATTCCTGTTTCTTGACTACCCTGGTATCATATCATAGCATGTGCATTTCATATAGGTTTGTATACTCATATTTTTGTACTGGGCGTTCTTATCGCTCACGTCCTCGGTTTTATTTATTCTTGGACACCCCATTCCCACGGGGCAGGCCTCAGGTTGGATGGATCAGGAGGAGCAGGAGGAGGACGTTGAGTAGCTGGTTGGTTTAGTTTTCAGTGTTTTCCATTTGATTCGATATGGTTGTACTGGATATTTCATTTTGAGTTAGTCTAGACTTCGATTTCGTTTGGGTTGTATAACTATTGTTGTTGGCCATATTTCCGCTGTTATCTCTGATTATAATTAATTAAGTTAGTTGCATGCTTAGTTCTTGACTAGTAGGTGATTCTGGAACGGGTCACTACATTTATGGTATCAGAGCATGCGTATGATTTTGGGATATAGATTCTGTTTTGGGATTTCCGTTGACCATTTTACCATTTTCCCTATTCTATCTTGTAGCGATGGCTGACCATTTTGATGACGGGAGTAGTCAGGGGAGTGTAGGTCGATGGGGTGACCAGGACGATCATAGACGTCATCGTGAGCATCGTCATCGTCGGGATGGTCCTAGGCGTTTCGATTTGCATCGTTTTATTCAGATGGGGCCTAAGCCTTTAGTTGGTGGTGAGACTCCCGATGATGCTGAGGATTGGTTAGAGCGCATGGAGAGTTGTTTCCGCGCATTTCAGTGCACCGAGGAGCAGAAGATGGAGACCCTTAGTTTTCTTCTCGAGGGCCGTGCGCGCAAGTGGTGGCGATCAACTTCTGCGCCGATAGTCCAGTCCCAAGGTAGGGTGACTTGGGTCGATTTCCGTGCAGCTTTCATGCAGCTGTACTTTCCTCCAGCCCTTCGTCAGGCCAAGACGATTGAGCTCCTGAACCTTAAGCAGGGGAGTATGTCTGTTGATGAGTATCAGCAGAAATTCTTTGAGTTGTTACCCTTCGCTCCTCATATCAGTGGCAGTTCTGAGGCCAAGTATGATCATTTCCTCCAGGGCCTTAATTAGGAGATCTTTGATCGAGTCACTGTCTGTGATAATCCTACTTCTTATGATGGGTTAGTGAACCGGTGTCGCCAGGCAGAGATCAGTCTCCAGCGTGGTAGGGCTATTCTTTCTTCTTCTAGACCTCCGAGTACTTTGAGGCCTCGATCTCAGTCATTCAAGAAATCTGGTTCATCTTCTTCTGGATCTGGATCTCGATCTAGTGGTGTTTTCCGCTTTGGTAAGAAGAAGGAATCTTGTGCGCATTGTGGGAAGAACCATCCATCGGAGCAATGCCGAGTAGCCGCAGGAGCTTGTTATCAGTGCGGAGAGATGGGGCATATTAAGAAGAATTGTCCTCAGTTGCGAGGTGGAGCAGGATCCGGTTCTGGATCTCAGACGACTGTTCAGCAGAGGAGGCAGGGTCAGGCAGTGGGTAGTTCGAATCTTCTACCTCGTGCCCAAGGTCAGGTTTTTGCGCTGAACCAGGATCAGGCTGCAGATGAGACGGAGAGAGTCATAGCAGGTACTTTTCATTTATGCGGTATTCCTGCTTTTGTTCTTATTGATACAGGAGCCTCTCATTCCTTCATTTCTGCACGATTTGTTAAGCGTCATAGGTTACCCTATGTTTCTCTAGACGTCATTCTTTCTGTTTCTACTCCGATGGGTCATTCGGTGTTAGCGAAGCGTCTAGTGATGGGTTGTCCCTTAGATTTTGAGGGTAACGAGTTGACTGCGAATCTTATGATCCTAGAGATGGAAGATTTTGATTGTATCTTGGGTATAGACTTATTGACTACCTACCGAGCTACTGTGGATTGTTACCAGAAGCTTGTTCAGTTTCGTACGACTGAAAGCTCTAGTTGGTTTTTCTATGGTGAGGGAGCGCGACCTCCGATGCCAGTGGTATCTGCTCTGAAAGCCTGTCGTGCTTTAGAGTCGGGCGGGGAAGGCTACCTCATCTATGCGATTGATTCATCCACAGGTAGTGTTGGTCTAGAGGATATTCCAGTGGTTTGTGAATTTCCTGATGTTTTCCCAGATGAGATTCCTGGTTTTCCTCCGGTTAGAGAGGTGGAATTTAGCATAGATTTAATGCCAGGGACTGCACCGATTTCTCGTGCCCCCTATCGTCTTGCTCCGTCAGAGATGAGAGAGCTGAAGCAGCAATTGCAGGATCTTCTTGATAAGGGTTATATTCGCCCGAGTGTTTCGCCTTGGGGAGCTCCAGTCTTGTTTGTCAAGAAGAAGGATGGATCGATGCGGTTGTGCATTGATTATCGCCAGCTGAATCGGGTGACGATCAAAAACAAGTACCCTTTACCCCGTATTGATGACTTGTTCGATCAGCTTCAGGGTACTTCTGTTTACTCCAAGATCGACTTGCGATCGGGTTATCATCAGATGAGAGTCAGAGATGATGATATTTCCAAGACTGCATTTCGTACTCGTTATGGGCATTACGAGTTTCTAGTTATGCCATTCGGATTGACGAATGCGCCAGCGGTGTTCATGGATCTGATGAACCGAGTCTTCCGAGATTTTCTGGATCAGTTTGTGGTGGTTTTCATTGACGATATCTTGATCTATTCCCACAGTGTGGAAGAGCATGCCCAACACTTGAGGATTGTGTTGAAGATTCTTCGCGAGAAGCAATTGTATGCTAAGCTGAGTAAGTGCGAGTTCTGGATTGATCGTGTGGTATTCCTTGGTCACGTGATTTCCAAGGAAGGAGTTTCTGTGGATCCCAGCAAGATTGAAGCAGTGCTGAATTGGTCACGTCCGACGACGGTGGCTGAGATCCGTAGTTTTCTAGGTCTGGCAGGGTATTATCGTCGCTTCATCGTGAATTTCTCTCAGATAGCCAGACCATTGACGCAACTTACTCGGAAGGATGTTCCATTTGAGTGGTCATCCGAGTGCGAAGATAGTTTCAGAGAGCTTCGTCGACTTCTGACTTCCGCACCTGTTTTGGCGTTACCGTCAGGATCTGATGGTTTCAGTGTTTACACCGATGCCTCCACTCAAGGCTTAGGGTGTGTGTTGACGCAAAACGGTCATGTGATTGCTTATGCTTCCAGACAGCTGAAATCTCACGAGGAGAAGTATCCCACTCATGATCTGGAATTGGCAGCTATTGTGTTTGCGCTGAAGATTTGGCGTCATTATTTGTACGGTGTTCAGTTTGAAATCTTTACTGATCATAAGAGTCTGAAATATCTGTTCACTCAGGCTGAGTTGAACATGAGGCAACGTCGTTGGATGGATTTGCTGAAGGATTATGATTGCGAGATCAAGTACCATCCAGGTTCTGCGAATCTCACAGCTGATGCGCTTAGTCGCAAGGTGAGAGCCTCTGCACTTCAGACTTGTGCTATGACTAGTGCCATCCAGGATAGTTGCTCGTTGGGGTTTAACTTCAAGCATCGGAAAGGTATGGAGAGCATTCGTGTTGCTACCATTTTATCTGAGCCCAATTTGTTCACTCGGATTCGAGAAGCTCAGATGTCTGATCTCAAGACTCAGAGATTAGCTCGGTTAGTTGGTGGTGATAGTAATTTCCATTATCAGTCCAATGGTCTTCTGTGCTTATCTAATCGGGTTGTAGTACCAGAGGATGACACTTTGAGGGACGAGATATTGTCTCAGGCGCATCGAAGCAAGTTAAGTGTTCATCCAGGAAGCAACAAGATGTATAGAGACTTGAGGCTGCGGTTTTGGTGGAAAGGGATGAAGCGCAGCGTGTATCAGTTTGTCTCCAAGTGTCTAGTTTGCCAGCAGGTTAAGGCAGAGCACCGTCGAACGGGAGGATTGTTGTTGAACTTACCTATTCCAGAATGGAAGTGGGAGCATATTACGATGGATTTCATTACTCACTTGCCATTATCTTCGAGGAACAGCGATGCTATCTGGGTAGTGGTGGATCGACTCACCAAGTCTGCTCATTTTCTGCCGTATAATCGTGATTTCACTTTCGATCGTATGGCTCGATTGTACATTCAGGAGATTGTACGTTTGCATGGAGTGCCTGTCAGTATTGTTAGTGACAGAGATCCTCGTTTTACCTCACGGTTTTGGGGTAGTTTCCAGTCAGCTTTGGGTACTACACTGAGTCTGAGTACTGCTTATCATCCGGAGACTGACGGTCAATCAGAGAGGACTATCCGTACGCTTGAGGATATGTTGCGAGCCTGTGTTATGGATTTCGGACCCGCTTGGCAGGATCATTTGCCTTTGATTGAGTTCGCGTACAACAACAGCTATCATCGTAGTATTGGTATGGCACCATTTGAGGCGTTGTACGGGCGACGTTGTCGTACTCCATTATTCTGGGATGAAGTCGGGGAACGACAGGTAGAGGGACCGGAGTTAGTCCAGCAGGCTATAGATAAGGTTGCAGTAATCAAGAAGCGGATTAAGACTGCTCAGGATCGACAGGCTAGTTATGCGAACACAAAGCGTCGACCTCTTCATTTTCAACCAGGTGAGAAGGTGTTTCTCCGAGTTTCGCCTTTTCGCAGGATTTTGAGATTTGGTCTCAAGGGTAAGCTGTCTCCGAGATTTATTGGTCCATTCGAGATACTGGAATGTGTGGGAGATTTAGCTTACAGACTTGCGTTGCCGCCGTACCTATCAAGTATTCATGATGTGTTCCACGTATCCTTGTTGAGACGTTATGTAGCAGATGAGTTGCACATCTTACATCCATCTGAAGTTCAACTTGATACGGATTTGTCTTACGTGGAGCGACCAGTTCAGATTCTAGATCGCAAAGATAAGGTGTTGCGGAATAAGATCATTCCTCTTGTCTTAGTGCAGTGGCAGCGTCGAGGCACTGAAGAAGCCACTTGGGAGTTAGAGAGTCGTATGCGTTCGGAGCATCCAGAGCTCTTTTGAGTTGTGCTTTGTATAAGTTTGTGTTTTCAGTTGTAATCATAGTATCAGTTGTATTCAACAACAATTGAGATGTATTAATGATGTTGTTATTTCGTTTTGTTCATTCTCTATGCCTGATTTCGAGGACGAAATCTTTTAAGGGGGGGAGAATGTAGTAGCCCGAATTCCAAATTGGGTAATTAACGGAGTAATGGTGATTAAGAAGGTTTAAGGTGTAATTTTGGCTATGGTCATGATCGGACGGACCGAAGAGGGTTCGGAAGCACCGAAGAGTTCGGACGATCCGAAGTGTAGTTCGGTGAATCCGATCATAGGTGTCAAGTGTTGATCGACACGTCATTTTCCATGCATGTTCGGACGGTCCGAAGTGTATGATCGGAGGATCCGATCATGAGCTGTCAAGAGCCAATGGACACGTAGCGTTCGGACGTTCCGAAGTGTTGTTCGGAGGATCCGAACATGGCCTATAAATAGTGCTCGGATTTCCTCATTTTGACTTGCCAATTTCTTGAGTTTTCTCTCATTTTGGAGAGTTTGGAAGGTTTCTAGGGTTAGTTGTTGGTCGAGCGATAGCCAAGAGCTGCCAGGAGTAGTAGCGTAGCGGCGCCTGAGTTTCAAGGCAATCGACATCAAAGGGCTGTCGACGGACGAAGGTAAACACTAAACCTTTGGTAGTACTAGGGAGTACTGGTTTTGCTAGTCGAGCATGGTAGTATTGATTGAGTATGCTTTTGATGCGTAGGCTTGTGCTAAACCTGATTAGCGGTGTTGCGTAAGGCTAGGCTTGCTGTGATAGAGGTACGAAAGTACTATCCGAGATATCCTGGTTGAGTATACATTCATATATGTGTTGCATGAGTATTTGCTGCATTGTTATATGTCATATGATGCATGCTATTATGTCACGAGTTATGATGCATATTGCATATCATGTTGAGCCGTATCTCCTTCGAGATAGCCTTTACTGTTGAGCTGTATCTCTTTCGAGATAAGCTATATCTTGGGGCCGCTCAGCCCTGTCTTGTGGACGCATGGACACCGAGAGTACACAGTGGCCGACGGGTCGGGAGGGCTTCGGTGGTCCGGGACATTTTAGGTCCACGTCTGTCTTGTAGTGGATGCAGTGACCCAGAGGTTGGACCGCGCGGCACTATCCACTTGGCGCCTCTAGACTGAGCATTTTGAGATCCTTTGTGATTCCTGTTTCTTGACTACCCTGGTATCATATCATAGCATGTGCATTTCATATAGGTTTGTATACTCATATTTTTGTACTGGGCGTTCTTATCGCTCACGTCCTCGGTTTTATTTATTCTTGGACACCCCATTCCCACGGGGCAGGCCTCAGGTTGGATGGATCAGGAGGAGCAGGAGGAGGACGTTGAGTAGCTGGTTGGTTTAGTTTTCAGTGTTTTCCATTTGATTCGATATGGTTGTACTGGATATTTCATTTTGAGTTAGTCTAGACTTCGATTTCGTTTGGGTTGTATAACTATTGTTGTTGGCCATATTTCCGCTGTTATCTCTGATTATAATTAATTAAGTTAGTTGCATGCTTAGTTCTTGACTAGTAGGTGATTCTGGAACGGGTCACTACACATACAACTTTAAAATAGGACATACATAGCTTGAAACTTGAACTTGCGTATTAAAACTTGAACATACGTACATACATACTTCGACGTGCCATTACTTAAACTTTTCATAAACATGCTGCATGCTTGAACATACTTGAACATACATAACTTCATCATTTTGCGTAGAGGATGTTTCAAAGCAAGTGACCCATACATAATAAACCGCCTGATCAGACAAACCACAGTACTGGGCTGACATGGACGTATCAACTGCCACATACATGAGATCCCCGTTCATAATTTAACGGGCTGGTTGGTCCCCATTCATAATTTAACGCTTCTCAACCATGATCTAACCCGTTCATAATTTAACGGGGTGGAGAGGTCCTCGGCCACGTTAACCGACTTCCAAACCCATTCATAATTTGGTCACAAGACATGTAGCATACCTCAAAAACTTAAAATATTTTCTTTCTTGCACGTCTACATACTTACTTGAAGTTGAGGGATTCGTTGGACTTTGATCGGGGCCGTTGCTGCACATACTAACATGAATTCACATACTTAACTTGCATAACTTAGACGTATTTATCAAACTTACTTTCAAGCTCAATCATTTCTTAGAACATTCTAAAATTTCCCGTGACACGACCTTGATAACCTTGCACTAAACTCTGACATCAAACCTCAAATATGCTATAATGTTTTCCCCCAATTTATGAATGACACGGACCCCGTGCCTACATCCGTGTAGGGGTCCGTGTAGACTCGGGTAAAAGGATTCGGAATGAAGGGTAGACACGGACCCCGTGCCAGGGTCCGGAGGAGGGTCCGTGTAGACTAGGGAAAGAAAAGACATCGCAGAGGAGGAAGGGCAGACCCCGTGCATGGGTCCGTGGGAAGGTCCGTGTACTCTCGGGTCCTAGACACTGCTGAGGGAACAAAGGCACGGACCCCGTGCCATGGTCCGTGTGGCTACTGTCGGTCGAAACTTACGAAATTCTGAACATGTTTTTGCTTAATCTTCTAGACTCGATTCCTCGGATATTGAACGTCACCACGAGACACTTCTTAGAACACTAAGGTATTATATCAAACCCAAGTGAGCGTTAAAGTTAACCCCCAAAAGTCACGATCCACAAACAACAACACAAATCGGATGTGGGTACCAATTTCCTTCCTACGACGCTTAATTTAACTCGGTGCCTAACGACACAACAGAGACACCCATAAATTATCTCAACGTCATAAACAATGTACCAATATGCAGCAACAATCGCCCGTCGATTCCCAACGAAGCCTGCAACAAATAACTTCAAGAACACATTTTACATAAAAGTCGCAGCTTGAGCAGTCCCACGAAAAACGTCATAACTCACTCAATTTTCATTCAAAAATCTCGAATTTTATATCAAATCGAAGACATAGAAAATTTCTACAATTTTCTAGTTAAAAGTTTTCACAAAATCCCGACAGAAAAATCGCAGTTTTCAACAGAACAGTAAGTTACGAGATTTCAGATCTAAAAATATTTCAACCGCATTCAAACCATTTTCCGCTCAAACGACGAACGTCACACATAAGTTTTCACGCATAAAAATAACCCAACGCATAATATGACAAGATCGATGCAGAAAGAACAGAATATACGTGCCTTTTGATATTTAAAATACCGTAACGACGATACCGAAGCGGAGATGGCGTGAGGGTCGATCCGGGACGAACGTGGCGCTAAAATCTTGTAATAAAATTCATGAAAGTTGCTGGAACTTTTCAGAGAGTGGGGCGGCTGGTCTTGGTTCTTAGAACCCTAGGATTTTCTCTTTTAAAAATATAAAATCTGAATGTGTGTGTTTTGGTGTGTGTAAAAACGTGTAAGTGTGTGTGTGTGTGTGTGTGTAACGTGTGTGAGTGAGTAATTAGGGGAACAATTTGCTTAATTAAATAATTAATCAAGCTATTTAAAATGCTAACTCCCTTAACAAGTCAATAAAATAGTAATTCACTACACACCCTTAATTAAATCCCTTAATTAAAATAACACACACAAAATGCTAACTTTAAAAGTTCAAACTTTCAAATCACTAGATAGATAAATTTGGATTTAAAATACTAACAACTTAATAAGTTAGTTAAAATACCCCAACCTCAACTTAAAAATAAAATATCACGTTAAAATTGTCAAAATCGTCACCGGTCTTTTCCTCGCGATCCCGCATCGAATATTCGCCTGAATCATGAAACTCAAGAAAACATTTTAACGTGCATCGCATAAGCATAGTTAATTTAAAATGATGCAAATAAATAAATAATGAATTAAAACACAAATTAATGAAATAAACATGCATTAAGACCATTTAATAAAAATACATAAGGAATTTAATGAATTGCACACATGTGGTTCATGTAGACCTCAAATTTTCGGGACGCCACACATGCGCAGAGAAGTCCCTACTCTAATGGGCTCCTCCTCGGCTGCTGTCAGGGAGTCCTAGCTATGCTATGACTCTTCCTAACATCTAACCCCGTCCAACCCAGTCCCTAGCCCATCCTAACCGAGCCATGCACTGAGCCGCAGGTATTATTCACGTGGGTGCCCTTCGAAATCCCTAAGGCTCCTATTCTTTTGCCAACTCGATTTCCAGCATGTATTCCATCCTCTGAAGGCTCTTTTCCCGTCCCTAAAACACCTTCTATTGGCAGCATACTCGTTGGAAATCATAACACGTCCATATATACGCAAAAACTTTCAAAACTTTAAAAATAATCGTCAAAACATTACACAATTTAAACACCAATATTTATCATACAAAATAAACAAAACATGCATATTATGGATTAGATTATGCGTCAAGGGAGTTTGAAAGTGTTCCTTTGCGTTTTAGAACGCTCGAATATACGATTGTCGGCGTGGGGTGCGAGGAAGAACGAACGGGCGACGGAGAATCCTTGTTTTACTCTCTCCGATTTTTCGAAAATAAGTGTGTGATGTGTGTGAGGATTTCGGCTGGTGGGGTGCAAAGGCCTTAGGTTTTTAATTTTATAGATTTTAATTTGCATGTTAATGGGCTTGTGTTTTAAGCTTTCAAGTTTAGGAGCAATTGAACCTACTTATCCTAGGTAAATTAGGCTCAATAACACCTATTTAATTCAAAAATAAAAGTTTATAAAAATTATTTTTCAAAATAATGTATTTGATATTTTAAAAGTCTTTCGTTTGCCTAAAACCGGCTTCCCGGATAAAATCTTGCTTGCCTCGTAAAACAATTTGAATTCTATCATTTTTAGAACAAAATAATCATTTTTAATCATATTAATAAGCCTTGGAAATATTTATTGACAAATATTTATTTTGTCTTGGTCGTCCTTGGTATCCTTTTCTCAACCTATTATCGAATATTCGGGTAAAATCCTTAAATTTCATGAAATCACGCCATATAATCATCTAATCATGCAATCGTACCTTTAATCATGTAATATGAATCATGCAAGCATTTAAAATCAATTAATTAAAATAATTATGCAATTTAATTCATTTATATGTATTTAGTTTAGGTAGGTTGACTTTTGGACGTTACAACTAAAATACCTATTTTGAGTTTTGATCTACTATATATATTTTAAAATTTTGGTTTTAGTACTTCAAATTTGAACTTTTTTGGCTTTTAGACTTATTTCGTCGGAGTGCTAATTTACCACCGGAAATGGTTACGCGACATCGAAAATTGTTGATTTGTGTAATGTCATGTCCGGAAAAAAAATCAACAGTAAAAAATTAGACGTTAATGTACCACAAAAGAAATTCGAAAATTTAGTGGAGCAATTTCTAAAAGTGAACAAGTTAGAGAACTCAAATGTAAAACATGTGGTGATAGGGCCAACTCCAATTTAGTCTTTTTGAGACGTGAACTAAATCATAATTTATGTTTGGTGTCCGATAGTAAAGATTGCTATAAGGCCCATGGCTAAAATAGTTTCAATTTCTAAAATAGTATTGATGCAGCTAAAATAAATGAGTCGAGTAAACCGCGCACGCAAAATCCAACTGGGTAGTAAACTGGTCCACTTGGCCCGTAAACGAGCTCACCTGGCTGGTAAACGGATCCACATAGGCAATATATCGTTAATTTGTTGGGCGTCACCTGCGTCACGAACACTCGTCAAGTGGGCGTCGCGAGAGTTCCCGACGTAGACACTCTGACGCTCAAGTCAGTAAACGGTCTAAAGAAAACTCAGAGAACTAATTTTATGAAAATGAGAGCACACCTTGAATTGTCTCAGAGTTCCTCTATTTATAGATTTTTAAGAGCGTTTAATGGGCTTGAGCTTCTGTAAATATAATCAATTCTTTTGGGCTTCAATAGTGCTAAACCCAATTGACTTTATTAACCTACCAAATAATTGGTCTACTACCCATCATAAGCCCCTCACTCTCTAGCAACTGCAGGTAAATGGAGGTGATAGGGAGTAGAATATTCACAAGGAAATTCCGCAATTTAAACATCCAGACTTTGGTGCAAAAATGTCATTGATATGGAGATCTTGAGAAATATACTGCAGGATAATGGCCCTTGATTTCTTCGTTTCTGGGCTTTCATTTTTTTTTCATTTTTTTTATTATTATTTTTATTATTATTTTTTTTTTATTTTTTGTTGCTTTTGAAATTAACATTGCATAGTAAAATATAACACACGTAAACAATCTAACAGATTTTATTGAGGTACATATATATGTATATATAAACGTGTATAAATATATGTATATATATCTTTGGGATGATTACTATACATATATAGACGTATATATAAATATATATTTTTGGAATAATTACCTTTCCTTAAAATTGAGATGTAAATAGAATTTGAGGATGATTATCTTTCCTTGGAATTATATATATATATATATATATATATATATATATATATATATATATATATATATATATATATATATATATATATATATATATATATATATATATATATATGTGTGTGTGTGTATATTTAGAATGATTACATTTCTTTGGAGCTGAGATGGAAACAAAATTCACCGTGCACTAATAAATAGGAGTAGGTATGAAATAAAAACACAAGAGGACAAAACAAAAACCCACCGAGTCAACGCTTGTCTTCTTCCCCTTTCCACTATTTTCGTATCGTTTCATTATTTTCAAGCTTGCACTGTATTTTCTGTCTGTTTATTATTGTGTCTTCTCTCTTTTCTTTTCGTATTTGTTTTGTTGTAGTATTGATAGTTATTTGCATTTGCTCGTGGTTGAAATAAAATTCGAAGGCTTCTATATATATTTTTTTTGTTGCTTGAGCTTTGAGTGATATTGTCATCCGGAGTGATGGTCGGGGCGTGGCTGATGGTGAGAAGCACAAGCAGCGCCGAGGAAAATTACGAGGAAGAGATCGGCGAGGGCGAAAGCGAAGGAGAATAATCCGGGCACTCACCGTTACTAGCGTGCGGGGGGTGGTGGAGGATTTCAAGCGTCGGGACAGCATTTAGGCGGCTTTTCTGGGCCACGGTGGTGGAAATTCTGGTGGCCTCTGTGCGCTTAAGCGCGGATGGGTGTGAACCATGGCAAAGTTTTGTATCGTCAAGGGGCCTATAGCTGCCGCTGTTGCTAGTGATGCTGACCTTGGAGGTGAAGGTTTTGGCAACAAAAATGGCAGACAAGCTGTTCTTTATCCTGGAATCATCATTTCTTGTTCAACTCATGCCACGCTTCTCGAAACAGAATGCAATAAAGCTACAGATCCAGAGTTATGCCTCAATGTATTCGAGTTGGATCCTGCGACCTGCGACCCGCGCCAACTCTTCCTTGGTCGGGCTGGCACAGATCGGCATTGATAAAGCCAGGAGCCACGCAGAGCAAAGCTGGGCAGATGTCGTCATGCGATTGTTTTTCTTGACGGAGCCGAAAGATAGGAGCGTGTTGGGCTGAAGGTGGCGCCGTTTTCCCTAAGAAGAAAACTATACAGTGAACAAATTTCTCTTGAGATTGACCCACTCCATGAGGGTATTGGTTTATACTCCCTCGTTACATGTGACTGATTCGCGTAACTCAGCATGGATTTGCTAAGAAAATTTACGGAGAGTAACGAGAAAGTGCATGGTCTCTTTCTTCTGGATAATGTCACTCCTCTCTCCGTTGGTCTTGAAATTATTGGTGGCGTCATGACTGTATTGGGACCTCACCATCCCCACCGTCAAAGAACACGCCTTCTTGATAACTTTAAATTTTTCGATATATTTTTGGATTTGCCCAACTAAGTATTGCATTTAGGTATTAAAAATGAAAAAAAAATGTGCAGGTTGTGTTCCTCGAGGAAAGGAGTATTCCTTGCTAATTGCCAACCGTCGGAGTAGACAAACTTTAATAAGTAGCTCTAGCGAGAGTGGTGATTCTGATAGCGACTCATCAAAATCTGACGACGCCGACTTCTCGGGTGGTTCGGGTTTTTTTAGTGACTCCGAGACTCGATCTGTAGCCTTTCGTGGATTCCCTATGAGTTCTACGTCATTAGAGAATTCTTTATTGGGTGATGATCCTGAATGGAACGACCCTTTAGACGGTAACGATAAAGATGCTTTGTCTGGCCAAGATGTTGAGGGATTGCGCGAAGTGCTTGGGATACCACCCGAGTGTGACGTTAAAGTTCCAGGACCTCGAGATGATTGTCATAAACCGCCGCCGAGTTATTTCACCCTTTTCCTCGAATACTTTGCTGGTGGACTTATGTTTCCTCCGCAACCTATTTTAGTGGAATTGGTCGAAAGTCTTGGTATAAGCTTTAGTCAATTGACCCCAAATGCCGTTATAGTTTATTCGGCCTTTTGTCATAAGATGAGGGAAATTACCATGCCTTTATCTGTAGAATTGTTCCATTCACTTTTCTCGGCGCGAAGGAGCAAACCAGACTCGTCTGTTTACTTTCAACCTCGAGCCAACTGTAAATTTCTGTCCCGAATTCCGTCTCCTAGAAGTTTTTGGAAATCTCAATTTTTTTATGTTAAGGATTGCGGGTGGGGTGTACCCGTGGTTTGGAGTTCGGGAGTTAGGGTGATTGCGATGAGAGTGACTCACCCCGCATTTCAACTTCAATGTCGTGACTCAGGTCTTTTTGAAGAACTTTTTAATCCTAAGAACATAATGACTGCTGGTATTAATTTTTTTGTACTATGTGTTTGTTATTCGTTCCTTCTCCATGTTAGCTCGCACTAGAATTTGTTGATTCTTTCTCTTTAATATAACTTTTTCGGCCAACTGTATGTTTGCAGGTGATAGATTTGATTTGGCAACCATCCGGGCTTGCAAGGCCACTGTGGAGAGGCGTTCCCCGCTTGCTGGAGACACTAGAGTGCATGTGAATCGGGCTGTTCATGACTTTCGTGACCCTATCCGTATGGGGATCCCACCAGCACGTTCTGAGCATGGCCGTGGGTCGGGTTCTAACTCACATAAAAAAAACTAACCATTCGCCATCAAACAAAACTTTGGAGATTAGGCCTGCGAATGGGGGAGGAGGAAGAAACTTGTGCCTGAAGATATAGTGATGATGATTGAGCCCAGTGTCTCGGAGGTGGGTGGAGGCTCCATGGTCGATGTCCCTTCGGACAATGCTGAGATGATTGAAGCTTTGGATCTCCTCCCTACTGAGGGGGAAGCATAGCGTTAAAGTTGCATTTATTATTGCTCCTTAAATTTGTTTATTTTCATTCGTTACTTTTCGCAATGCTGTTTATGGTCTTTTCCCATGGATTGGATAGTCATTTCATTTGAGCATTAATGTTGCTCGATTTCCTTATTTGATGACTTCATTTATAAAATTGCTTCATACAGTGCGAAGTGTTGTAGCTTTTGTTTGTGATGACGTAATGCTTATTTTTGCGTGTACTTGGGAGGGGATCTATCTCCCAAGATTTTGTCTCAAGGGGAAGTCCTAAACCCCCAATAAGTGTGGTGAGGTATCCCGGGACTTGTTTCATCGTTGTCCTCCTCTAGAGTCGTCATGTCAGCAGTCCCATGAGGTTGGCCAAACCTCTTTTTTTTTTTTGGAGCCCTTGACGACTACATGGGAAGGTGACGATATAAGCATACGTATTCGGAGTATTACACCTGAACAAATATCTTGCTAACATTGGAGAATAACTGATAATCTTATTGAATAATGTAATGATGGAGATACATAGGCAAAATGATAACACATGAAACAACCAAACATAAACTATTATTTTCTTTTTCAACTATGTTCCTCTATACATAAAACTTCTTCAGATTTGCTACATTCCACGGCCGAGGTAGTACTTTCCCATTTTGGTGTTGGAGGCGATAAGTACCCATCTTGATTATCTCTACCACCATGTAGGGGCCCTCCCACTTTGGGTCAAGTTTTTCGACTGGACGCAAGACATCAGCTTTTCTCATCACAAGGTCTCCTACTTGGAAAGATCTTGGATTTACTCGGTCATTGTAAACCTTAGCCATGCGTGCCCTGTACCTTTCCGGACGGATGTTTCTTCTCTCAATTCGTCGATTAAATCCAAGGAGGCTCGAAGGGCCTGATCATTCTCAAGCTGCTTGTACTGCTTCACCCTTAATGAAGTTTCTCCTATCTCAGCGGGGGCTACAGCTTCAATACCGTAAGCTAGATTGAAAGGTGATTCCCCTGTCGATGTGCGCGGTGTAGTTCGGTAAGCCCACAATGCTGCTCGGCAATTCTTCCACGCAGTTTCCTTTAGCGCTGCCGAGACGTGTCTTCAGATGTTGCAAGATAGTTCGGTTAGTTACCTCTGTTTTCCCATTGGCTTGTGGATTTCCAACCAATGTAAAGAACTGCCTGATAGAGAGACCTTCACACCACTCCTTTAATTTTCCTCCAGAAAACTGGGCGCCATTGTCCGAGATCAGCGCTCGGGGAATCCCGAATCTACACACTATGTTTTTCCACAAGAAGCCTATCACTTCTTTCTCCGAAATTTTTGCCAACGCCTCTGCTTCAACCCACTTTGTGAAGTAATCTACGGCAACTATGAGAAATTTTCTCTGTCCAGTAGCTGGGAGAAAAGGTCCCACCAAGTCCATTCCCCACTGGGCAAAAGGCAGGGGACTTTCCAGTGGTTGCAACAACGTCGCGGGTTGATGGTAGAGATTGGCATGCTCTTGGCAAGCTCGACAGTGCTTCACCAATTCCAATGCGTCTTTCTTCATGGTCGGCCAAAAGTAACCTTGTCGTAAGGTTTTCCCGGCCAATGCTTTCCCTCATAAGTGGTTTCCACAAATCCCTTCGTGGATCTCTCGGAGAACGTAGTCAGCCTTGCTCTGAGTGAGGCACTTAAGAAATGGTTGACTATAACCTCGTTTGTAGAGCTCTCCATCTATGATTGTGAATCGCGCGCGCAGCTCTTACCCTTAACTTGCGCGCGGCGGCAGGATCTTGGGGAAGATCGTTGTGCTTCAGGTAGGTAATAATTTCGTCTTTCCAACTTGGTTCTTGTCCTTCTACGCACAACATATTGCATGCGGTCTCTTCTGCTTCATCCTTACTGATTGTCAAGAAGGTGATCTTCCTACTGTCGATGTTTGTCAAAGAACTAGCTAATTTAGCTAGACGGTCTGCCACTTCATTTTTTGCCCTAGGCACTTGTTTTATGTCATAGCTTTCTATTAGAGCGAGTAACTCATTGACCCGAGTCACGTAGTCGGTCATCTTTTCCTCTTTGGCTTCATAAGTTCCATTGACCTGGTTAACGACCAACTGGGAATCACTATGCACCACTAAACTTCTCGCTCCAGCCGATAGGGCCAACTTAATTCCTGCTATGAGTGCTTCGTACTCGGCCTCATTGTTTGATGCAGAAAACAGCAATTTGATAGAATACTTAAATATATCACCTTGAGGACTTTCTAGCACTACCCCGGCTCCACTCCCATGCACGGTGGAGGATCCGTCAACATAGACCACCCAAGTTGGGATGGAGCACTCTGCTTTATTAGTAGTCATTTCAACGAGAAAATCTGCGAGTACCTGTGCTTTAATAGTTGGGCGAGGTTGAAACTCAATTCCAAATTCGCTTAGCTCAACAGCCCACTTAACCATTCGTCCAGATGCCTCTAGACTAGATAACACTTGCTTGAGAGGGTGATTGGTAAGCACGACCACTTGGTGACACAGTAAGTATGGGCGTAATTTCCTTGTTGCAGTTACTAAGGCTAGCGCTAATTTCTCAATGTTGGTATACCGGAGCTCTGCCCCTTGCAATGTCCGACTGATGTAATATATAGGTTTATGCTCTCTTCCTTCATTCAGCACGAGCACAGCGCTAACCGCTTCATGTGAGACCGCCAAATAAAGCATCAGTGTGTCCCCAAATCGGGGTTTTGCTAAGAGTGGCGGTATAGTCAAATACTTCTTTAAGTCTTCGAATTCTTGCTGACACTCTTCCGTCCACTTGAATCTCTTTTCTTGACTTAGAACTTTGAAGAAAGGCAGGCCTTTGTCTGCAGATCTAGAGATGAAGCGGTTCAAAGCAGTCATCCTTCCAGTTAATTCTTGTACTCCTTTCACACTCCGTGGGGGAGTCATGCTTAAGACTGCCTTTATCTTTTCGGGGTTTGCCTCTATTCCTCTTTGTGAAACAATGAATCCAAGGAACTTGCCACCTCGTACACCAAAAGAACATTTTTCTGGATTTAGCTTCATGCGATATTTTCGTAATATTTCAAAGCATTCTTCATGTCCTCCACATGCTTGATCGCTCGGACACTTTTGACAAGCATGTCGTCTATGTACACCTCCATGTTCTTCCCAATTAAGTTCTCAAACATCTTGTTCACCAATCGCTGATATGTTGCTCCCGCGTTCTTGAGTCCGAATGGCATTACCTCATAGCAATAGATCCCTCGATCAGTGACGAAACTAGCCTTTTCTTGATCCTCTGGGGCTAATCCTATCTGATTGTACCCTTGGTGGGCATCTAGGAAACTGAGCAATTCGCAACCCGCGGTCGAGTCGACCAACAAATCAATCCGAGGCAATGGGAAAAGATCTTTAGGGCATGCCTTGTTTAAATCAGTGAAATCTATGCAAAGAGGCCATTTTCCTCCAGTCTTTGGAACCAACACAACATTTGCTAACCACTCCGGGTACGAAACAGGCCTGATATATTTGGCCTTTATGAGCTTTTCCACCTCATCAACTATATGTTTATTTTTATCTGGGCCAAAAGATTTTTTTTTTATGTTTAATCGGTTTTATTCGTGGATCTACATTAAGATGATGAAGTGCATATTCCGGAGGTATCCCTGGTAATGGCTCGTCACCCCAGGCAATGCATCAACGTTGCGTTGCAGAAAGGTTGTCAAAGCGTTTTCCACTTCTGTTGGCAGATCGGACCCAATTCTGAGGGTTTTTCTTGGATCACCGGGCACTACCTCGACATGTTTGAGGGCTTCTGTTGCGGTCATCCTTTCTCTATCATTTGATTCTCCATCACGAGATGTATTCCCTTTTCATTTGAAACTTGTTCAAGTTTCTGTTTCTTTCCCTTCAGGAAAACTATGTCGGCTCCCTGTCTTCTTCGAGAATCCACTGCATTTAGCAAAATAGATGCATGACATTCTCTTGCGAGTCTGCTATCTCCGACCGCCTCTCCTGGACCTTCTAGAGTCGGGAATTTCAGTTTCATGTGGTATGTGGAAGCAATGGCGCGAAATAGATTGAGGCTTGGACGGCCAAGGATCACGTTGTAAGCCGATGGGGCTTTCACAACTAAGAACTTCACCATTTTCGTGCTCCGTCGCGGGTAAGATCCCAAGGACATAGGTAGAGCGATTTCACCTACTGCTTCAACCACTTCTCCGGCAAAGCCAACGAGAGGAGTATTCACTCGCGTTAATTGCGCATTATTCAGACCCAGTTTTTGGAATGCCTCGTGAAAAATGATATCTGCAGAGCTTCCCGAGTCCACCAATATTTTCTTTACCCAAAAGTTAGAAATCGTGGCGGAATTGATTAAGGCATCATTATGCTCTCCCCGAGAGGCTTCCAAGTCCTCTTCTCCAAAAAACACCTCTTCATCTTTCTTCGTTATCTCGTTAATCGACTGATTCACGGTCAAACATGAGGAATTTTGATCACGTCTGGCTGCCCGTGCGAGATTTTTTCTTGCATTGTTTGAATCACCACAGGCAGGCCCCCCGGTGATAACAGAGATTATGCCTCCAGTGGGCATGTTCTCGTCTCTCTGCTCGGGTTTTTTGCCCCTCTCAATCCGTTCTCGCTGCTGCTCTCTTGGGTGGTTGTCATCAGGACGCTTGTTGCCTTTCTGCTGACTGCGGAATCTATCCACATAGTCACCTAAATATCCTCGTTTGATCAACTTTTCTATCTCGGCCCGAAGGCTGAAACAATCTTCAGTGGAATGACCTTTGTCTTTGTGGAACCGACAGTATTTGTCAGATCTTTGACGCTTAGGATTTTCTTTCATCGGGCGCGGGGGTTGCAGTAAACCCTGCTGCTCTGCTACCACCAGTATGTCTGACAAGCGTGCCTTTAAAGGAGTGTACTGGAATCTTGGACTTTGGGCCGTTCGTTTTTCCTCCCTCTTTGCCCCTTCTGGTCTCTCATCTTCCCTTCTTCTTTTCCCTAAGTATCGCGGTTCGATGGCCTCTTCAATGCGTATATGTTTTTCGGCTCTTTCTAACAATTCCTCCAGAGTGCTTGGGGGCTTTCCAGCTATAGATTCCTTGAATTTTCAATGGCGGAGGTTTTGCTGCATTATTCCGGCTAACAGGTCATGGTTAACATGGGGAACCTCGTGCACAGCTTGTGTGAACCGTTGTACATATTCTCTCAGGCATTCTCCTTCCTTCTGAATTATCGTAAATAAATAAGCTGCTGTTTTTGGGTATTTTTGTTGATAGAGAACTGATGGAGAAATCGCTGTGTTAGTTGTTCCAGGCTATCTATGGTTCCTGGAGGGAGCTTGTTGAACCAAGTAAGCGCACGACCAGATAGCGTAGTTCGGAAGATTTTGCAGTAAGCGGTTTCGCTAATATTGTATAAATCTGCCTTCGCATAGAATTTGTCGAGATGATCTTGTGGGTCACCCATTCCCTCGTACTCTGGTAAGTTGGGTATTTTCACTGCCACTGGTACCGACTCGGCTAAGATGGCAGTGGTAAAGGGCTGCGCCGAGCCGGTAAAACGGCCAATCGGCTGTCTTGTTCATTCAAAGTGCGAGATCCTCGTGCGTAGGTGTGGAGCGAGATACTTTCTCTTCGTGGAGGAGGGCGATGTGTACGGCCGTCTGATTCATCTTCATTGCGCGCTTCGTCATTGCGTCTGGCCGTCTTGCTGGGATCATGGGAAGTCGAACGGTCGTTGGGAGTTGTTTCACCAGTATTAGTACGTGGATGATGTGCGAGCATCTGGGCCACAGCTTCAGCTGCTGCGCGAGTGGCTATCTCTTCCATCATGGCCTTCAGCGCTTCTTGGGTGATGAGCATTTCTGACTGCGAAGGAATAGTAGACGGGTTTCCCTCACCCCTTACGTTGCGAGAGGTGTGCGAACGAGTGTGCATCCTCGAGTGACGAAGTGACACTTTCCCACAGACGGCGCCAAGCTGATGCAGCTAAAATAAATGAGTCGAGTAAACCGCGCACGCGAAATCCAACTGGGTAGTAAACTGGTCCACTTGGCCCGTAAACGAGCTCACCTGGCTGGTAAACGGATCCACGTAGGCAATATATCGTTAATTTGCTGGGCGTCACCTGTGTCACGAACACTCTTCAAGTGGGCGTCGGGAGAGTTCCCGACGTAGACACTCCGACGCTCAAGTCAGTAAACAGTCCAAAGAAAACTCAGAGAACTAATTTTATGAAAATGAGAGCATACCTTGAATTGTCTCCGAGTTCCTCTATTTATAGATTTTTAAGAGCGTCTAATGGGCTTGGACTTCTGTAAATATAATCAATTCTTTTGGGCTTCAATTGTGCTAAACCCAATTGACTTTATTAACCTACCAAATAATTGGTCTACTACCCATCAAGTATAATGTTATTTCCTCGTGCAGTTTCAATAATATGTACAAAGTTGTAAAATGTTGAATTTGGATCGAAAAATTTTATTTGGATTAAAAGATCTGGTTCAGAGTGATCTAAACTATGTACAACACACAGAATGTGATTAAAAGAATCTTCATCTAATTCCTCTCCGATTCCATATACTTACCATCCTTCTCTCTCAACCGTTTTGCGTGTTGTGTTGTCTTCTCCGCCTCACCTGTTTCATTCCGAACTTCATCACCATAATACCCAAATTTCTCCATTTTCTGAGCAAATTTTAACAAGCCTTTTGTAGTGGCTTCATCACTCGTGCTCCGAGAAGCCGCTGGCGGTGTCCCTGTTCACTTGGCCAGATTACTGCGAGCATCGTCGGTTGCTCCCACCGCCGTGCACGGCAAATGCTATCTGAGCACTGAAACTGACGTGAGTCCTCATGCCCACGAGAATTAGGCGGGTTGACGTTGATAGGCGCTCCGGCTCTTCCGTTGGTCGTGGCGAATCTTTCTCAGGTATGTTTCTATTCCCACCACGTGCAATGAATTTATAATTTAGGTTTTGTGGTTGAAGTTTCTTAAATTTCCTACACATTCTGTGTGTTGTAAAGATCAAAGAGAATGATTATATTTGTTTTAACACAGAATCCATGATCTAGATTCATGATTTTTACCGAGCTTGAATTGTCAAAGCGGTAGCAGTACTTAAGTTTATTATGCATTAGTCAATTAAATTTTTTTCACTTGCTCTTCTCATCTGATTTTAAACTAAATTTATTTTTTAACCGATTCTTTTATAATATATTATTGTTCTATTAATTTGTAATGCAAGTTTGGAGATTGATGTTTTTTATTGATGTCTTTTTTACATCATAAACATTAGTAACATGCTATCTATGGTTGTGATGCTCATGATGTTGCCTATTTTTGTTTCTGTTTTGACTTTTAATTGAGAAAAGTAGCTCAATTATTAGATTATTAAAAATCATGAGGTCAAATACTTGGATACAGTTGAATCGTGTACTGAAACTATTAGGATAGAAGTAGACACATTTAAGGCTGTAAAAAATATCATAGTTAGGATTTGGTGCAACTTTGTGCGTAGCTTGCAACATAAAGGCGGCAGCTTGATATTTGCTACTCGTTCGTCGCATATCATAATACATTATTCTAACTTGCCTTGTTTGGCAGTGAGCACACTCACGGTCTTACACCTCGTGTAGTTAAAAAAAAAACTGACCCATATAACCTATGTTTCTCCCAGGTATGTGCTCTTCACAGGTTTCGCTTTGACCACTGCCATAGGCCCATAACTGATTGGAGCAGTATGTTATATGCGATAATATACACAGCTTTGCCCACAATAGTTGTGGGAATTCTTGACAAGGATTTAAGTAGAACGACTCTGTCTAAGTATCCTCAACTTTACGGGGCTGGGCAAAGACGAGAAAGCTACAACGGAAAATAATTCTGGGTAACAATGTTGGACACTTTGTTGCAAAGCATAGCTTCCTTCTTCGTGCCTCTGCTCGCTTATTGGAAAAGCGACGTGCACGTTTCAAGCATAGGAGATCTTTGGACTCTTGCCATTGTTATTATGGTTAACATGCATTTAGCCATGGACGCCATTCGGTAGAATTGGATACTCATGACACCATTTGGGGATCCGTAGCCGCTACTTTTATTTGTGTCCTTATTATCGACGCCCTGCCGTTCCTTCCTGGCTACTGGTAAGATTTCTCCACTTGATGTCATTAGCATTATGCATTCCATCATTTGATCTTTTTTTCATCATAAATATTAGATATTCTCATGAACTCATGATGTTCTCGTTATGTTTCGACTTTCGCATTTGTGGTTTGATTAAATCCGTTTTTAAGTAGACTCATACATGTCAATTGCATTTGAGGTTGATCTTACGACTATTTATAGCTTGTTTGAATGAATAAGGCTGTATTTTATTTTATTTTAGAAAAAGTTCATCAAAATTGGTCAAACAGGTTAAAATTGATGACTGATTTTTTTCTTTATGTTTTAAAATGTCATCTGTGTGATTGAGAATTCTATGCTAGCACATCTACCCTGACTTATTCTGGCAAATGTGTGCCTTATATAAATATATGGGTCAAATGTGGTAATTTATGTTCGCATGCTTTTGAACGTATTGAGATTTGTTTATGATCTCCTGTGATTCTTGTGAAATATCATTAGTGCATATGCTCTCAGTTCATGCAATGAGTGAAATATCATAGTTGAATAGGCTCACAATCAGGTCTGGCTATTTTTTTCCTAGGTTCGATCAACTGTTATTGTACAATCCTTTTTTAGTTTTTTACCTTTTAATAACCAAGTTTATAAGGTGTGCTTGGATAGGGTTATATGAAATGCTCCCTGATTTCAGCGATTCAGTTTTTCCACATGTTTCCCTTAGATTTATCTTTCTGACTTTACTGGATTTACTGTAGTTTTAGGTAGTGGCAACCCACAGCTTCTAGAAATCATGTTGCCTTTGGATGGAATTATTAGAATTTAAGATAAGAATTTTACTATTGATTTTAAATGATTTTTGACAAATTTTTTAGGGTGTGATTTAAACATAACTACTGTTTTTGACTGGTTTCTGTTCTCCTTGTAAGTTACAAAGGGAGTGTGGTTAGTATTAACAAATATTAAATTTAGATTAACATCAGTATATACATGAGAGTTCTTCGAAAGGATTAACATGATATTCTCCTAAAATATCAATAAAAAAATAGAGTCGGTGTAATTTTAAGAACATCAAAATCAAAAAATAAAATATTAAATTTCTTCAGAAATATCAACGTCAAAACCGCAAAATTTTTACTATTTCAGAAGTATTGATTGATATATTACAAATTTAAGATGATTAAGATCCTTTTCAAAATAGATTTATGATCAAGACTATTACGTAGCGTTTGGTATGCCTGATTAAATAGGATTGATTGATTTTGTCCAGCTGTAGCCCATGTTTGGTTCATTTTCAACTAAAACCACCTAATCCACTCTGCAACGGACTAAAGTGTACTAGGCCACATAAAATAAACCCATGTCTGAGGCCATTATTATTTGTCCTGCTTTGTATCACACGATTTTTTCCTACAATACCCTTTTCCCCTCCCCAGCAGCCCAGCATAAAAGTCTTCCCCCAAACCTGCAAAAACGTACGAAGGAAGAAAGAAGTGTTTCCGTCAAAATTTGTACCCGCGTTCAAATCTTGTGTCAACAGGTTATTGTACTGTTTAAATTTCTTTGTTTCAACCTTGCATTTGCAGAGACGGTAGCTGATTTCAAATTTTCTGAGGTTATATATTGGGATGTAGTTCGCGAAATTGTGCTCCGATTTTAAGAATCTGTCACTGTGTCGGTGAACGTGCTTTCTTTATGTTTTCCTTTTCTGCCGATTTTCTGATATTTCTACTTGGTTGGCAGAGTTCACTTCATTCGTTGCATGTCTAGTGTTTGTGTTAGCCGTGTTTCATGAGACAGTAGTATTTCTCGTTTGTAATTTTCTGGTTATGCCGAATTTTTTAGTCGATTTCAATTTTTTTTCCGGCTTATGCGAGCAAATGAATTGAAGTCAAATTTCTCAACTTATTACTTAAGACTCTGTCGTAGCTCCTAATGTATGAATCGATTAGTAAGCCTATCAGTGCTTTCGGTGTACTTTCTGCTGATTTTCTTGTGAAGAAGAATTGAAAGTCGACTTGAAAGAAGAAAATTTGGTTGTCCCGACCACAGAAGACTATACTCGTTACAATGTCTGAATTTGTACTATGTTTTTGCATATGCAGTTTGATACACATTTGAAATTTAAAGAATCGGTTTGATGCATATGCAGATTGATGCAGTTTGTACTATGTTTTTGCATATGCAGTTTGATGCAGTTTGTACTTTATCCACATCATACTCATCGTACCAAAAGAATCGGTTCCGATTCAAGCCGGCAGGACATATAAAATAATAGTGCCCCGGCTGGGTTGAGTGTTGACCAGCTTGACGTAATAGCATATACTTATTCCCGCACTCGCATTGTGGTGGTGCCTTTACATCCATGAAAACTATGGAAAAGATGAATTGAAACAAATTTAATATTTGTCACTGAGGTATAGACATGCCCTTGCAAGAAAATTATACAGTAATAATCCCTACGCAACTACAGCATATTTTGTAGAACACAGAGAAAGTATTACATCTCAAAAATTCTAGATCGAAGATGGAAATTATTTCTCAAACGAATGAAATTTGAGGAGAACAGGGTTGTAGAAAGCGCAAACACATTTTTTCTCAACATTTATATACCTAACGGGACGAAAAGGAAACAACATTTCAGAGAAATAGTGAAGTTCAACCAGAAATACTCACAATTTTCCTTCGATTTCGAACGAGTATGAACGTGAACAACCCAAATTTGAATCCTTGGGATGTTGGAATCACCTGGAACGCATCACGATCCACACATTTTGGGGAAGAATTATCACATCTAAGCGAAGATGTTTACGGTGAGGCGTCCTAGGGTTTTCTTGCAAGATAGTTGCTGGAGGAGTGAAGTCGACGAAAATGTGAGGTTACGAGAAAAAAGTGGGTCTAACTTTGAAAATTAGGCAAAATCTCTGAAAGGGTATTTTGGGTAGTACAGAGATAATTTATTAGTTAATCCTGCCCTTCAAAATCAAACCAAACAAGACAATGTCTACAGCATACCATACAAACCTGTAAATAATCATTTTGCTTATCATTTACGTGCTAATCATTCAATAATCCTATCACTTGAACCAAACGTAGCATTATAGTAGTCTTAGTCATGAATAATATAGCTACGAGTATTTCTAGATCTCTTTTATCTCCCATTTATTTCCTATTAAATTTGTAAACTATTACCAGCGCAAATGTTTTACTTTTGGTTGTTCTCAAGAAGAAAACAACTTTTAAATTTGTATGGATGCTCGTGAAATAGCATGGCATGATTTTATTTTGATGATCTAAACAGATATATGATATAAGGTCTAAGACATATAAATGGTAAGGATTTTTTTAAGAATATTGATCTAAGACTTAAAATTTGTCAATATTTCTAAAAAAAAATATTGATATTCGAACAAAGATTTGGCAATATTTCTAGAAAATTATTGATCTTTAAGTTAAAGATCGTCAATATCCATGAAAGATATCGATTTCAGATCTAATATGCAACAAAATTCCTGAAGATAATTGATATTAACTCTACTATAAGTCAATTTATTATCTGTCAATGTTACCGTCACCGAAACCCATGATATTAGATTTGTTAACATTCGTGACAAAGGTGTATCTTAAACATTAGGGACAAATGCTGATATAATATCTTAATATTTATCAATATTTTTTAAGAATGTATATTTAAGTTTTACGATTTGTCAAAATTGTGGAAGAATATTCATTTAATGTAATAAAAATATATTGACTTTTTGTCAGCCAAATATATTGATATTGCATACTCTCTTTTTTTATCTTTTTTACCCTGGCTTGCCCATTACCCTTAGTGTTGCCAAAGCATAGGTTAAATTAGGTTTTTGTGTGTGTGTTATAGTCAGCTTAATTTCACATATTATCGTATATCAACGAACAACACAATCTTAAAATTAGATATTTTTTATTTGTTTAATATTATAACTTAGTGTCGATATTGAAGTGGTGGCTTTATAAGAAATACCATAATCTCTACTAATATCTAAAATACCATAATTATTTTCTTCCAAGAAAATTAAAAAAAAAACATAATTTATGACAAGTGGTGACAGTTGGCACTATAGGAAATCATGTTTTCAGCCATGTTTTGTACATGAGCCGAAATAATAATTTATTTATAATATGATAATAACTGAAATATAAGGATCGAATGATACCATACCACTTGTCAATAATTATAAATGACTAATCTACTTGTACTGAGGTGGCCAAAACCAATCGCAACATGTATCATAATCTATTTATGACTCACCCTACTTCATATAACATATATAAATTCATCTACTTTCTTCTATTTGACAAGTAGGTATTTGAAAATTTCTTCATCTCTTGCGAGCATAATAAACCTCGTTGGGCAGTCCTTGTACAATGCTCAAGGCTCTAGGCTGAGTAGCAGGAGCAACTTTGAATTTATTATGAGCCCAAACGATGAATACTTTTCAAATATCTACACGAACTTCTTCTAAACCAAGTTCAATGGAAAACAACTATTATTGTGAATGTATCAACTGCAGCCAATGTTACTACAACAGTCTATTTCAAAAAGAAGACAAAGAACTAATAAAATTATTTTACTTGAACCCAGTTTGGGCCATTATCTTGCGTAGAGTACTTAATATGGAATCAAAGCTTCTTCTTCTGCTAGACTACGCAGCCGATATAAAAACAGAGCTAGATATCAACATTATTCGCTGAATCCAGTATGTACATTAAACAAATACTAAACATTTATCTTACCATCTAGAAAACGTTCAATTAAAAAATATCTATATCGACCTACTAGAAACTTTGGATTAAGTTTTACAAAACCAACGTTCATGAAACTTGTTTTTATTTATTCTTTACGACGCTTTAATTTCGTTACGCTACAATACAATACATAAATAACCTATTATTGTTATTGATGGACCAAATTTTTTTGTTGACATAGCTATTATTGACCATTTGAAGATGTGCATCACTTGACATGTTATTGATAAACTTGCCAATGTCTGATGTATCTACCTGGTTTCCGGTTTTGATCGGTAGATGCTATACATGACCTTTGACTTGTGGATATGCTCAATAATAGTCAATAGATAATGTAGCTTATCCAAATTTATTAACGTTTATGAGTGGGGACATTCAATAGTTTGTATTTAATGTTTGACGAAATAATTATTATAAATTCTAAACGTTTTGTTCTAATAAGTTATCTAGTTCTCAATAGGTTAAGATCATATGCTTACATTTTCTCAATACTTTTGTTTAAAATCGTTTAAATTTTTACGGTTAGATACTGGTAAATACACTAGGAATTAAATCACTTTGTTATCGGGTTTATTTTCCTCAGGTACAATCCAACGGTCGGAAACAAAGATTAAAATAAGTTTATAATATTGTGAATATAACTAAGCATTTTGTACTTATTAAATATGTAATATCTAAAAATTTTCATAGAATATAATCATGTTGTTATCATGTCTAGATTTTCTTAATATTATGCTAGCAAGATTCAGTCTAGTTATAGCTTGTTTTTCAGTTTTAACAACACTGCCAATATCCAACAAAATAAAAATATGATAAATGTGATTTAAATGTAGGGATGACAATTTCCTCCGAACCCGTTAGAGGATCCGATACCCGACCCGAATAGAAGAGGGTATGGAGGGATTTGTAGACCCGATTAAATAATTGGGTAATCGGGTATGGAGATTTTCGGGTTCGGGTATGGAGGCGGGTTTGATATAATCCGACTCACACCCGACCCGAATACTCGTTTAAATTAGTATATATAAATATATATATATATATATATATATATATATATATGTATATATAGTAATTATACTTATTTATATTAAAGATTCATCTTCTCAAATCCAAGTAAATCAGTACTTTTTCTTTTCTCTTCCTTTTCACTTGCACTTTTACGTTTCAAGGTTTTACCGCTATTTTATTTTTCATTCAATTTCTCATCTTCTCCACTTTTAAGTTTATTCCATGTTTGACTTCAAAAATTGAAAAATATCTTTTTTCACAAGGTTTGTGAAATTAAAGCTTCATTGCTCAAGTGGACCACATATCCTAACAAGGTAATTTCTTCTATGACTGAAAGGATGCTTTCCAAATTTGAGAAGTATTGGTGTGATATTCATGGAGTTATGGGAATAGCTACTATTTTAGATCCAAGATATAAGACAAAGTTGGTTGAGTATTGTTTCAAAAGAACACATAGAGAGATTGCTTTTAAAGAACCTGTTAGAAAGATTCAAAAAATGTGTTATAATTTGGTTGACAATTATACAAATAATAATGGTTATGCCAGTGTTGAACAAAGATCAATAGAGACTAGATTGAATACAAGTACTGATGATTTTTTCGATGGTTTCGATAAAGAAGTATGCTATTCCACAATTCAATCTGTTTCTTAATCTGACTTCGATTCTATGATGTATGCTATATCAAGAGCACTATATATGAATCGTATCTGATTCTGGACATAGCATAATTTCGGATCTTAACAAAACGTAACAAAACTTACGTCTTGTAGTAGCTGTCGTTGCTAGGAATACAATGCCGTACTCGGATTTAAATTTGAACTGACGGATTGTTTGAAATCAAATTCTGAAATTCAAGAGCAATTCTTTCCTCGGAGCTTCGTTTCCTTCCCTTTTTCATTGTTGAACAATGAGTTGTATATATATATATATATATATATATATATATATATATATATATATATATATATATATATATATATGTTGCATGCTTAAAAGCAAGTGGCTTATTCTTTGTAGCACACGTCTCGCGCATATGCGCGACCTCCATCGGCGCATATGCGCGAGACACTCGGCCTCCGCGCGTATCATACACATCGCCTCGCGCATATGCGCGACTCATCTACGCGCATATGCGCGAGGCTCTCTGGAGTTCCTCGCATAGGCTTCGCGCATATGCGCGACATCTTCCGCGCAAATGCGCGAGGTCTTCTGCCTGTTTGGCGTAGGTGCACGCATCCGGTCGCGCATGTGCGCCGATGCTACTGTCCTCGCACATAAACTTTCACACATGATATCATTTCGTGTCTCGGTTATCCCTTTCATAATCATCTTGATTAAAAATCAATAATCGTAATTTAACACGATATAAAATCTTGGGCATTACAGATTTCGTTTGTAGTGTATATTTTTTTTAACGAAATTTATACCTGATTTCTTATAAACACCATTATCTATACAATATAATGCATTAAAATTTTTCCGAAATATTAAGTATACAAATATAAACACTTATTTATCTTTTTTATATTAAAAACCGATCGTTTGTTGCACAATAAATCTGGGTAAACACCTCAATTGAGGTGGCCATACCTAGTTTATTTGAATGACAAATAAAAAATTTAAAATAAAATAAAATCAAATATTTGAAATGGTTAAAACAATAAAATAGCAATAATAAATAGGATCGTTGCATTCAATGCATGCAATCTTAAATTAGGAATTGGACATAAGGAAGAAATCTATAAGGAATGAGATTCTAATGGCTGATTAAATTGTAAATAAGGTAAATAATTAATTCAGACAGTTTTAAAAAATCATATTTTTATTAAGAGTAAGTCTCATGTGAGACCGTCTCACGGATCATAATCTGTGAGACGGGTCAACCTTACCCATATTCACAATAAAAAATAATACTTTTAGCATAAAAAGTAATACTTTTGCATGAGTGACCCAAATAAGAGATCCGTCTCACAGATACGACCCGTGAGATCGTCTCACGCAAGTTTTTGCCCATTATTAATGTTGAGATCTGATTATGAGAATTTGATTGTTAATATTTGATTGGATAAACACATATTAACTCACGTGTAAAGGTAATATAATAGCACTAGCTTCGCAAAATCTGATAATATATTTCACAAAGAAGATAATTAATGTATTAAAAGTATCTGGAAATAAAATAGTTTTATATGGGAGTTTTAAAATTATCTAAAAATGACCATGGAAAAGATATATATCAATCAATTAATACCTACATATTATTGGTACCTAAATTTTTTGCACAAAAAACTTCAAAACACAATTTCTCATATATTAATTTTGTGAGACAGACTCAACTCATGAAAATTATTATATTTTATGTCAAAAATAACGTTTTTTATTTTAAACATGGACATAGTTAAACTATCTCAAATATATAAATAACTGCAAAAATCATCTTACAAAACACCTACTTATTTTTTAAAAACAAAAATAACAAAAATTGAAATACCTATTAAATTATAAAATATCAAATGGTGCATTTGGATCGAGCAGTTCGAAAATCGTTAATTTCAAAGGGTACATCATAATCGTGTGGATAAACTGAATCAAGAGGACTTTTAGATCCAATGCCTCTTGCAATTTAGTAAAAATCATACTGGATTTCAAATATCTTTAATTTAATAGACTCTTGGTTGATAAATATCACGTTTCTCGTATTTGGAATTACGAAATTGATAGGAGGAAGCAAACCTAACGGTAATGGAAATATTTGGGGGTTAAAAAGTAAAGCAGATAATGGGATTAAGGAAATAGATTCAATATTTAGATTCTTCAAAAATATTTAATAAAACCAAAAATCGGCATATTAAATTTATATCACAGGTAAAAAAAAATGAAGTAATTAATATAACGTAATTTTGAATAGTCAAATAATTGAGATCGGCAAAGTCCTGCTAACCCATAAATTAAAAAAGAAACTCCAATACTGCATTATAGATTTATATTTATAATATTATTTTTGAGCTATCAATTAATGATAATGTCCAAACAAATTCATCACAGATTCTCCAATCTAATATAAAAATCGAGCTTTATATTTTCCAAAAATCACGAAAACATTCAGTACCAATGAAACATAGAATTTTAAATTTTAACAATTCTAACAATTTATCTAACCATGTCAAGATGCACATCAGTCTTGAGGCAGCGCCGTGGCGTTACAGAGAGGACAAACATTCTTCTGTTGCAGCCAACGTTTGATGCAATGTATGTGATATTCATGGCCGCAGTTCAGAGTCGCAATCGTCTCATCGTCGTTTTCGCTTTGGTACAAATCATCATGGCACACAACGCATATATTTTCTTGTATCTGATCTTCCTCTCTACTTCTCCTTGTTTTCAAGTCTTTGTATCTTTCGTCGTCTTGCGATCTATTCTGATCGACTATGTAGTCGGGGGCTGTAGCAGTTTCTTGAACATCATCATCTGAGAACCATTCCAAATCCTCAAATTCTTCCACAAGATCAAAATCATCGATGATCAGGTGATGATCGATTTCCTGAAAATACGCAACGTGTGGATTGAAAGATGAAGTAGTATGCATCGGATTGATGGTGGAATAATAAACAGGATAAGAATTTCTTGCAGCATGACCGAGCATATTCAAGTAAAGTTGCTCTTGATGAATGTTCCACTCCAGAGAACTCGTGGGAGCATGATTCATGTAGTAACTATCATAAGTTGGATCCGGATATTGGCCCGGGTTGTTGGTATGATATCGCACCACCATGTCGACCACAGACGACGGAGCAATCCTCCGCAGGTCACTAAACGGAATCTGAAAGTAAGCGGGAAGATAATCCATCGCTTGCGGCTGAGAGAGGGATGCCATTTGAAGACGCGTGTGTTTTCTTGAATGGTCGGATGGGAGATTTATGTGATATATAAGCTACTATTTATTGAACACAATGTTACCATAATCTAAATTATTCCAATTGGAATAGGATACGATAGGATAGAGTACTTTTAGGAATGGGATTTTAATTCTTGATCCAAAGTTTAAATAGGAACCATTATATTTGGATTCAAATTTAGTCACCAAATCTTGAGAGGATTTATACGTTCGAACAAATCTTGTATTTATTTTATCATATTATAAACCTTACATCGTTGAAATTAAAACATGTCTTTATTTTTTTCTGTCATAAAATTTTAAAATCTAATTAAATGTGAAAATTAATTATAATCCAAAAATGTGTTAATCAAATATTATTTTTTTCAATTACAAATAAAACTTTGCGAAATTTTGTTTTCCAAAAATATCTCAAAACCAATCTTTGAATCTAACAACCTGTTTGCCACTCTTCCTCGTACAGACACAGGTGCCACAAAGAGGGACAAATTTAGAGATCTTGTATGATATATTCTAATAGATTATGGGAATTTGATTGTTAATATCTGATTGGATGAGATAAAACTAACTCATGTAAAAAGATACTAAATAATATGAATCAATGTTTTTATAACGGACGGGTAATCGATAAGGTCTATCTTAAAAAACGGTCAAATAAGTTGGACGGGTTTAATCGGATGGTCAAACATGAATACTGTTAAATTATATAAATATTAATATATTTTATATTTTAAAACCTAAAAGATATATTTAAATATACAAAAAATATATTTACCAAATTTTTAAAACTAAATAACTATATACATATATATTTATTGTTATATATATTTTTTAAAACAAAAACAATACATTAAATAAACATTAGCGCTACTAAAATAATTTTTAACAAAGTCCAAATTTCAAATAATCATTTGTATATCTCTAACAAAATATTAAATTTAAGATTTATATTTTTTTTAAAAAAAAAACTATTAAACAATTTTTGGGCTATGACCGGATCGGACACTTGATCGGTTCTCCGTCAAATCCATTGGTCCAGTATGATTGTGAAAACACTTATATAATATGAATAGCAAAAGCTTCAAAAAATGTAATAAACTATTTCTAACAATCACGTTTTATTTTTTTAACTTATACCAAATTCAAGGTAAAAATAAAAGACATTATTGTGTTAAAAGTATCTTGAAAATAATAAATTTTTTATATGGGAGTTTTAAATACAGAAATTTTATTAAAAGTATCTTGAAAATAATAAAATTTTCATATGGGAGTTTTAAATACAGAAATTTTATATAAAGTTACATCTATTACTATTACTAATAAGTTTCCTCTTAATAAAACAAAAAAATCTGACATCATAATCTGTTTTTATTTTACTTATATTAAAATGTCAATTTTTTGTAACAAAGTTCATGTAGCGTAGTTGATATACTGATGCTTTCTCAGTAGAAGATCTTAAGTTCAATTTAACTTAGTTCAGTTTTTTGAACAACTCTCATTTTAATTTTTTCCATTTTTCTAAATTTATTATTTCAAAATTTCAGTTCATTTCCACATTATTTTTCACAAATACGGTATGACCTTGATTTAGTATAAACAAAATTAAACTTAATATCAGCTTAGATGAAAAATATTCAGTAAATAAGTACAATGTCAGTATATAACTCAATTCCTGTCTGACGAAGACGAAGTCTTGTACTCTGATCTGTCCATACCCGGTCTGGCAATGACAATCGTATCATTACAATGTCAGTATATAACTCAATTCAAAACCTGTTCTGATCAATACTCAAATCAGTATATAATCTGATCCATATCTGAACAAGGTACAATCTAATTCATATCAACTATATCACGATACAACCGAAATCATTACTGAATCTAATCAATCTAAATCAACTGATGTTTTGACGGCATAATAATACAGTCTTGATAATCCCGTCAATCTCAACATCACAGATATAATACCAGAATTCGTAATCAGCATCAGTACAATTCATAATCTGAATAACAATACAACTCTGATATCAAATCTCAATCAATTCAACTCTGAAAATCATAACAATTGTATAAACCGTCTATTCTTTAATCTGATTTCAATTTTATAATGTCTACTGTAGTAGAAACACCATATCTGATTCACATTCAATTCTGACAATATCATAATTTCAATTCATGTCTAAACGTAACAAAACTTACGTCCAGTTGTAGCCTGCGTTGATAGGAATACAGCACTGAAGTCGGATTCAAAATCAAACGGACGGATCTCACAAAATCACAAATCTATGCTTTAAAATCTGAAAATCTCTTTGGCCCTCGTTTCCTTTTTTTATGAAGGAATTCGCATGCTTATATATATATATATATTTATATATATATATATATATATATATATTTATATATATCTATATATATATATATATATATATATATATATATATACATATGTTGCATGATACAAGGGCAAGTGACGTTGTGCATGTTCTGCACGTTGCGCGCATATGCGCGCACAAATTCGCGCATAGGCACCGGTAGCTCGCACCAGCATTTTGTCTGCTCGTGCATATGCGCCATTTACGTCGCGCATATGCGCCAATCATTCTGTCTGTCCCGCGCATGTGCGCCATCTACGTCGCGCATATGCGCCAAACATTCTGGACGTCCCACGCATGTGCGCGCATTCAATTCGCGCATATGCGCCGATCATATTCTTCACACTTAATGTGATTTCTTCATTCGGCTCTCCCGATCTTATCCGTTCCGTTTATAATCATCTCGATTAATGAATAAATCATTTCAGATTAATCTCAGATTACAGGAATAAAATCTCGAGCCTTACAATGTTAAATTCAAGTTCAAGTATGTATGTTCCATTTTTAAAGTTGCATGCGGTTTTATTATGTAGTACTCGCTATTTCCCAGTTTATACGTGTTGAATCTTTAGACTCACTAGACTTGATCGATGCAGGTGAGTATGTTGATGAGGAGACAGGAGGTGGCGACCAAGCGGCAGGCTTGGACTGAGCGGGAGGTTAACCCGAGGACCGCAATGTTTATGTTTTTATGCAAATGTTAATTTACTCTGATTTCATGTTTTGAGGGAAACATTTTGAGCAAACCTTTTGTGAGCAAATTTTATTGAAGTTATTTTGAGCAACCATGTCTTATGGGGGACTTGGTTGAGATATTTTATGGCAAACTTTGAAAGTTATGTTATGTTTAAGAAAATTTTAAATTTTTCCGCAAATTTTGAACGGTAAAAGTACGGTACACTACAGATATATTCACACAAATTTTGAATTAATGTTATTTCTTATCTGATTTGCTTCTTCTAACCTTCTTTTGGGCTTGATTAATTTTGGTATTGTAGTGACCCGTTCCAGAATCACCTACTAATTGAAAACTAAGCATGCAATTAACTTAATAATTACTAATCAGAGATAATAGCGGAAACAACTAACAAATGATAGTTATACAACCCAAACGAACTCTAGAACAACTCAAAATAAGGTAAAGAATATCTGGTACAACCATATCGAATCAAATGATACCGAAACTAAACCAACCGGCTACTCAACGTCCTCCTCCTGCTCCTCCGGAACCATCCAACCTGAGACCTGCCCCGAGGGAATGGGGTGTCCAAGATAAACAAAACCGAGGACGTGAGCGATAAGAACGCCCAGTACAAAAGTATGAGTATACAGACCTATATGAAATGCACATGCTATGATCATGATACCGGGGTAGTCAAGAAACAGGAATCACAAAAGGATCTCAACAATGCTCAGTCTAGAGGCGCCAAGTGGATAGTGCCGCGCGGTCCAACCTCTGGGTCACTGCATCCACTACAAGACAGACGTGGACCTAAAATGTCCCGGACCACCGAAGCCCTCCCGACCCGTCGGCCACTGTGTACTCTCGGTGTCCATGCGTCCACAAGACAGGGCTGAGCGGCCCCAAGATATAGCTTATCTCGAAAGAGATACAGCTCAACAGCAAAGGCTATCTCGAAGGAGATACGGCTCAACATGAAATGCAACGTGCAGTAATAAACGTGACATAATAGCATGCATCATATGACATATATCAATGCACCACATAATCATGCAACACATATATGAATGTATACTCAACCAGGATATCTCGGATAGTACTTTCGTACCTCTATCACAGCAATCCTAATCCACTGGAACAACCAGACAACAGGTCTAATCCAAGCCTATTCATCAAGTGAAAACCATCACTAAACTTATCTACCAGACTTAACTAGATAATCCTGAGATAAATACTGATAAAATTCCAAACCTTCGTCCGTCGCTAGCCCGCTGATGCCGCTAGCTCCCAACTAGAGCACAGCTCTGCTACAAGACCAGCAGCTCCCCGCTAGTGCCCAAATCTCGGAACAAGACTAGAACCTGTCAGAAACGACTGAAATGCTATGGAACTCTCTGAATTGGCGAGTCAAAATGAGGAAATCCGACCACTATTTATAGGCCATGTTCGGATCCTCCGAACACCACTTCGGAACGTCCGAACGCTACGTGTCCACTGGCTCTTGACAGCTCATGATCGGATCCTCCGATCATACACTTCGGACCGTCCGAACATGCACGTGTCCAGCTGCTCTTGACACCTCATGATCGGATCCACCGAACCTACACTTCGGAACGTCCGAACTCCCACGTGTCGATCAACTCTTGACACCTAATGATCGGATCCTCCGATCTCACTTCGGACCTTCCGAACTCTTCGGTGCTTCCGAACCATCTTCGGACCTTCCGATCATGATTAATCACCATTAATCCGTTAATTACCCAATTCGGCATTCGGGCTACTACATTCTCCCCCCCTTAAAAGATTTCGTCCTCGAAATCAGGCTTAGAGAATGAACAAAACGAAATAACAACATCGCTATTATATCTCAATTGTTGTTGAATACAACTGATATCTCGATTACAATTGAAAAACACAAACATATACAAAGCAAAACTCAAAAGAGCTCTGGATGTTCTGAACGCATACGACTCTCTAACTCCCAAGTGGCTTCTTCAGTGCCTCTGCGCTGCCACTGTACTAAGACAAGAGGAATGATCTTATTCCGCAACACCTTGTCTTTGCGATCGAGAATCTGAACTGGTCGCTCCACGTAAGACAAATCTGATTCAAGTTGAACTTCAGAGGGATGCAAGATGTGAGACTCATCTGCTACGTATCGTCTCAACAAAGATACGTGGAACACATCATGAATACCGGACAAATACGGAGGTAATGCTAACCTGTAAGCTAAATCTCCCACACATTCTAGAATCTCAAAAGGACCAATGAATCTCGGAGATAGCTTACCCTTGAGACCAAATCTCAAAATCCTGCGAAAAGGCGAAACTCGGAGAAACACTTTCTCACCTGGCTGAAAATAAAGAGGTCGCCGCTTGGTGTTCGCATAACTAGCCTGTCGATCCTGGGCAATCTTAATCCTCTTCTTGATTACTGCAACTTTATCAATAGCCTGCTGGACTAACTCCGGTCCCTCAACATGTCGTTCACCAACTTCGTCCCAGAATAAAGGAGTACGACAACGTCGCCCATACAACGCCTCAAATGGTGCCATACCAATACTACGATGGTAGCTGTTGTTGTACGCGAACTCAATCAAAGGCAAATGATCCTGCCAAGCGGGTCCGAAATCCATAACACAGGCTCGCAACATATCCTCAAGCGTACGGATAGTCCTCTCTGACTGACCGTCAGTCTCCGGATGATAAGCAGTACTCAGACTCAGTGTAGTACCCAAAACTGACTGGAAACTACCCCAAAACCGTGAGGTAAAACGAGGATCTCTGTCACTGACAATACTGACAGGCACTCCATGCAAACGTACAATCTCCTGAATGTACAATCGAGCCATACGATCGAAAGTGAAATCCCGGTTATAAGACAGAAAATGAGCAGACTTGGTGAGTCGATCCACCACTACCCAAATAGCGTCACTATTCCTCGACGATAATGGCAAGTGAGTAATGAAATCCATCGCGATATGCTCCCACTTCCATTCAGGAATAGGTAGATTCAACAATAATCCTCCAGGTCGACGGTGCTCTGCCTTAACCTGTTGACAAACAAGACACTTGGAAACAAACTGATAAACACTGCGCTTCATCCCTTTCCACCAAAATCGTGTCCTCAAGTCTTTATACATCTTATTACTTCCTGGATGAATACTCAACTTACTTCGATGAGCATGAGATAAGATCTCCTCCCTCAAATTATCATCTTCTGGTACTACAACTCGATTAGACAAACACAGAAGACCATTAGACTGATAATGGAAACTGCTATCTCCACCCGCTAACCGAGCTAATCTCTGAGTCTTGAGATCAGACATCTGAGCATCTCGAATCCGAGCGAACAAGGCTGGCTCAGATAAAATGGTAGCAACACGAATGCTCTCCATACCTTTCCGATGTTTGAAATTAAATCCCAACGAACAACAATCCTGAATAGTACTAATCATAGCACTGGTCTGAAGTGCAGAAACTCTCACTTTGCGACTAAGAGCATCAGCTGTGAGATTTGCAGATCCTGGATGGTACTTGATCTCGCAGTCATAATCTTTCAGCAAATCCATCCAACGACGTTGCCTCATGTTCAACTCAGCCTGAGTGAACAGATATTTCAGACTCTTATGATCAGTAAAGATTTCAAACTTAACCCCGTACAAGTAATGACGCCAAATCTTCAGCGCGAACACAATAGCTGCCAACTCTAGATCATGAGTAGGATACTTCTCCTCGTGAGATTTCAGCTGTCTGGAAGCATAAGCAATCACATGACCGTTTTGCGTCAACACACACCCTAAGCCTTGAGAAGAGGCATCGGTGTAAACACTGAAACCATCAGATCCTGACGGTAACGCCAAAACAGGTGCAGAAGTCAGAAGTCGACGAAGCTCTCTGAAACTATCTTCGCACTCAGATGACCACTCAAATGGAACATCCTTCCGAGTAAGTTGCGTCAAAGGTCTAGCTACCTGGGAGAAATTCACGATGAAGCGACGATAATACCCTGCTAGACCTAGAAAACTACGGATCTCAGCCACCGTCGTAGGTCGTGACCAATTTAGCACTGCCTCAATCTTGCTGGGATCCACAGAAATTCCTTCCTTGGAAATCACATGACCAAGGAATACTACACGATCAATCCAGAACTCGCACTTACTCAGCTTAGCATACAATTGCTTCTCGCGAAGAATCTGCAACACAATCCTCAAGTGCTGGACATGCTCTTCCACACTATGAGAATAGATCAAGATATCGTCAATGAAAACCACCACAAACTGATCCAGAAAATCTCGGAAGACTCGGTTCATCAGATTCATGAACACCGCTGGCGCATTCGTCAATCCGAATGGCATAACTAGAAACTCGTAATGCCCATAACGAGTACGAAATGCAGTCTTGGAAATATCATCATCTCTGACTCTCATCTGATGATAACCTGATCGCAAGTCGATCTTGGAGTAAACAGAAGTACCCTGAAGCTGATCGAACAAGTCATCAATACGGGGTAATGGGTACTTGTTTTTGATCGTCACCCGATTCAGCTGGCGATAATCAATGCACAACCGCATCGATCCATCCTTCTTCTTGACAAACAAGACTGGAGCTCCCCAAGGCGAAACACTCGGGCGAATATAACCCTTATCAAGAAGATCCTGCAATTGCTGCTTCAGCTCTCTCATCTCTGACGGAGCCAGACGATAGGGGGCACGAGAAATCGGTGCAGTCCCTGGCATTAATTCAATGCCAAACTCCACCTCTCTAACCGGAGGAAAACCAGGAATCTCTTCTGGAAATACATCAGGAAATTCACAAACCACTGGAATATCCTCTATACCAACACTACCTGTGGACGTATCAATTGTATAGATGAGGTAGCCTTCCCCGCCCGCCTCTAAAGCACGACAGGCTTTCAGAGCAGATACTACTGGCATCGGAGGTCGCGCTCCCTCACCATAGAAAAACCAACTAGAGCTCTCAGTCGTACGAAACTGAACAAGCTTCTGGTAACAATCCACAGTAGCTCGGTAGGTAGTCAAAATGTCTATCCCCAAAATACAATCAAAATCTTCCATCTCCAGAATCATAAGATTCGCAGTCAACTCGTTACCCTCAAAATCTAAAGGACAACCCATCACTAGACGCTTGGCTAAAACCGAATGACCCATCGGGGTAGAAACAGAAAGAATGACATCTAGAGAAACATACGGTAACTTATGACGTTTAACGAATCGTGCAGAAATGAATGAATGAGATGCTCCGGTATCTATAAGAACAAAAGCAGGAATACCGCATAAACAAAAAGTACCTGCTATGACTCTCTCGGTCTCGTCTGCAGCCTGATCCTGGTTCAACGCAAAAACTTGACCTTGGGCACGAGGTCGAAGATTCGAACTACCCACTGCCTGACCCTGCCTCCTCTGCTGAACAGTCGCCTGAGATCCAGAATCAGATCCTGCTCCACCTCGCAACTGAGGACAATTCTTCTTAATATGCCCCATCTCTCCGCACTGATAACAAGCTCCTGCGGCTACTCGGCATTGCTCCGATGGATGGTTCTTCCCACAATGCGCACAAGACTCCTTCTTCTTACCAAAGCGGAAAACACCGCTAGATCGAGATCTAGATCCAGAAGAAGACGAACCAGATTTCTTGAACGACTGAGATCGAGGCCTCAAAGTACTCGGAGGTCTAGAAGAAAGAATAGCCCTACCACGCTGGAGACTGATCTCTGCTTGACGACACCGGTTCACCAACCCATCGTACGAAGTAGGATTATCACAGACAGTGACTCGATCAAAGATCTCCTGATTAAGGCCCTGGAGGAAATGATCATACTTGGCCTCAGAACTGCCACTGATATGAGGAGCGAAGGGTAATAACTCAAAGAATTTCTGCTGATACTCATCAACAGACATACTCCCCTGCTTCAGGTTCAAGAGCTCAATCGTCTTGGCCTGGCGAAGGGCTGGAGGAAAGTACAGCTGCATGAACGCTGCACGGAAATCGGCCCAAGTCGCTCTACCCTGAGACTGAACTATCGGCGCAGAAGTCGATCGCCACCACCTGCGAGCACGGCCCTCAAGAAGAAAACTAAGGGTCTCCATCTTCTGCTCATCGGTGCACTGGAATGCGCGGAAACAACTCTCCATGCGCTCTAACCAATCCTCCGCATCATCGGGAGTCTCACCGCCAACTAAAGGCTTAGGCCCCATCTGCATGAAACGATGCATATCGAAACGCCTAGGACCATCCCGACGATGACGATGCTCATGGTGACGCCTAAGATCATCCTGGTCACCCCATCGACCTACACTCCCCTGACTACTCCCGTCATCAAAATGGTCAGCCATCGCTACAAGATAGAATAGGGAAAAATGGTCAACGGAAATCCCAAAACAAAATCTATATCCCAAAATCATACGCATGCTCTGATACCATAAATGTAGTGACCCGTTCCAGAATCACCTACTAATTGAAAACTAAGCATGCAATTAACTTAATAATTACTAATCAGAGATAATAGCGGAAACAACTAACAAATGATAGTTATACAACCCAAACGAACTCTAGAACAACTCAAAATAAGGTAAAGAATATCTGGTACAACCATATCGAATCAAATGATACCGAAACTAAACCAACCGGCTACTCAACGTCCTCCTCCTGCTCCTCCGGAACCATCCAACCTGAGACCTGCCCCGAGGGAATGGGGTGTCCAAGATAAACAAAACCGAGGACGTGAGCGATAAGAACGCCCAGTACAAAAGTATGAGTATACAGACCTATATGAAATGCACATGCTATGATCATGATACCGGGGTAGTCAAGAAACAGGAATCACAAAAGGATCTCAACAATGCTCAGTCTAGAGGCGCCAAGTGGATAGTGCCGCGCGGTCCAACCTCTGGGTCACTGCATCCACTACAAGACAGACGTGGACCTAAAATGTCCCGGACCACCGAAGCCCTCCCGACCCGTCGGCCACTGTGTACTCTCGGTGTCCATGCGTCCACAAGACAGGGCTGAGCGGCCCCAAGATATAGCTTATCTCGAAAGAGATACAGCTCAACAGCAAAGGCTATCTCGAAGGAGATACGGCTCAACATGAAATGCAACGTGCAGTAATAAACGTGACATAATAGCATGCATCATATGACATATATCAATGCACCACATAATCATGCAACACATATATGAATGTATACTCAACCAGGATATCTCGGATAGTACTTTCGTACCTCTATCACAGCAATCCTAATCCACTGGAACAACCAGACAACAGGTCTAATCCAAGCCTATTCATCAAGTGAAAACCATCACTAAACTTATCTACCAGACTTAACTAGATAATCCTGAGATAAATACTGATAAAATTCCAAACCTTCGTCCGTCGCTAGCCCGCTGATGCCGCTAGCTCCCAACTAGAGCACAGCTCTGCTACAAGACCAGCAGCTCCCCGCTAGTGCCCAAATCTCGGAACAAGACTAGAACCTGTCAGAAACGACTGAAATGCTATGGAACTCTCTGAATTGGCGAGTCAAAATGAGGAAATCCGACCACTATTTATAGGCCATGTTCGGATCCTCCGAACACCACTTCGGAACGTCCGAACGCTACGTGTCCACTGGCTCTTGACAGCTCATGATCGGATCCTCCGATCATACACTTCGGACCGTCCGAACATGCACGTGTCCAGCTGCTCTTGACACCTCATGATCGGATCCACCGAACCTACACTTCGGAACGTCCGAACTCCCACGTGTCGATCAACTCTTGACACCTAATGATCGGATCCTCCGATCTCACTTCGGACCTTCCGAACTCTTCGGTGCTTCCGAACCATCTTCGGACCTTCCGATCATGATTAATCACCATTAATCCGTTAATTACCCAATTCGGCATTCGGGCTACTACAGGTATTGTCCAACTTTGGGTCTAGTTAAAATATATCCCAACAAAATCATTCAAGTGATTACCCGACGGAGTGGATACACACACATTCTTTTCTCACATTCACATGCTAAGATCATCAGCGCCATGGCGTTACAAAGAGAGCAAAAATTCTTCAATTGCATTCAATGTTTGATGCAATGTATGTGATATTCGTGGCCGCAATTTAGCTTTTTCATACAAATCATCATGGCTAATAATGCATATGTTGCCTTGTATCTCATCTTCCTCCCTAATTCTCATTATCTTCAATTGCCATCTTATATTCCGATCTACGTTGGAGTCTGGGGCTATAGCAGTTTCTTGAACATCATCCGACAACCAATCCCAAGTCTCAAATTCTTCTGCAACATCCAAATCATCGATGAAAAGGTGGTGATCGATCAGAACTGTAACTTGGATTGGGATATGCACGATCATATAGAAAACAGAGAATCGAGCAATCCTAAGCAGGTCGCGGAACGGAATTCGCAAGAAAACTTCAAGAGAATCGACGCCATTTGTACTAGTTAATCAAAGAATATGAAGCAGAATATGATGGAAGAAATTGAGAATGTTTGAATGAGGGATTTACCTGAAATATAAGCTACTACTTATACGACACAAGAAACAGACCTATTGGTAAATGTCACAATTTTTTTAATTAATGTAGAGACCTAGTGTGATTCCAATAGATTATGAGGATCGATTGGATGAAATTAAATTAACTCTCGTGTAAAGATTATGAATAATTTGAATACCACAAGCTTTACAAAATCTAAAAAGATATTTTTAATAATCACTTTTAAAATATTTTTAACTAATTAATAAAAATTAATAAACAAATAGATAATTACTGCATTAAAATACATATTTTGAGTTTTGATCTACTACATTTTCAAATTTTGGTTTTAGTACTCCAAATTTGAACTTTTTTTTAGACTTATTTCGTCGAAGTGCTAATGTATCACCGGAAATGGTTATGCGATATCGAAAATTTCTGATTTGTGTAATGTCACGTCCGCAAATAAATCAAATAGTCAAAAATTAAAAGTTAATATGTACCACAAACAAAATTTGAAAACTTAGTGGACCAATTTCTAAAATAGAACAAGTTAGAGAACTCAAATGTAAAACATGTGGAGATAGGGCCAACTCAAATTTAATATTTTTGAGACGTCAACTAAATCATAATTTATGTTTGGTGTCCCATAGTAAATCTTAATATGCCCACTTAATTGAATGTATATTATATGTGCAATATATTTATCAATTTAACAATTTGTTTAAATTATGAGGTGGTGCATAATATTATTTCACACACACACACACACACAAACATATATATATATATATATATATATATATATATATATATATATATATATATATATATATATATATATAAACACACACACACACACGTATATACAACCACAAAAACACACACACATGCGCACACACGCGCGCGCGCGTGCACACACACACACGCGCTGTAGAACCCGTAAATTAGACTACGTATTTAAGCCATGCATAATTCCTAGTATTTAAATTAAAATGATTTTTATTGCATGAGTATTTAAATTCTTTTCTTTAAATTTAATTATTTTATGCAGTAGTTTAATTGTTAGCTTTGCAGTTAATGAAGTGAGGCCGGACCGGAGTTGGAGTAAAGAGATAAAATTTAATATTTAGAAAACATTCCAAAAAATTATTTAAGATTAATAATAAGGTGATTTAGTGTAAAAATAATGTTCAAGGAATTATTTAAAGAAGTTGAGATAAGTAGTAAATAAAGTTCAATAATTAAATCCTTAATTCTCTAAAATATTTAATGGGAAGATAAAACACTAAAGATTAAAAATGCAATATTTAAGAGATAGTTTCCCTCCTTTATCCATTAAATTTTCGGCCACCCTTGTTAAGATTTAAATGATTTTGTCAACTCATTCATTTTATTTCTTTCCTTAATCTTTTCTTGGAGATAATTCATCTCCATTTTTAAACCACCACTAATTAAATATTAAGCATTATCCTCCCTCACTTTATTAAGCTAGAAATCGGCCATACACCCCACAAATTATCCCTCAAATCAAATCATATCATTATCATTCCTTATTTTCACCAACTAAATAGATAGCAAGAATTATTCTCTCCTTTTCTCTTGCAAACTTCCCATACTCTTCCCTAGACATTTCCCTCTCCCCCAATCTCGAAATTCAGAGAATATTCAGAAGTAAAACCAGCCAAGAAACCATGAGGAGCCATAGAAGAATTGGAGAGAAATCGAGTAAAAGAAAAGATAAGCAAAGCGATGAATCTCCTCCGCGCCGCGTCGTTTATTCCTTTTGTTTTCTTCAAAACAAAATATCCAGGCATGTTTATAATCTTTCTTGCTCTTCAATCAAGTCCTACTACTATTTTTAAACATCACATGTACATGATTTTATGCAAGAAAACCGAAATATGACAGCAAGTGTTTGTAAAATTCTGCACAGATTTTTTTAGCCTTCCTTGTGCACTTCATGTGTTCTGCTGTTTTGATGGTTCAGGTGATTGGCTCGATTCCTGGGGCTCGGCGCTGCATCTATACATGTACTAGGATATGTTAGGAGCATATTGGTCCAGTCGTTCAAGCCCCATGCCTGCTGGAATTGGTAAAATACAGCAAATCCCCAAGCATGTCTCTTTTGCACTCGATTTCCTGTCTTGCTGTCAAAGGAGAAGTTTTCTGGCCTTGGCTGCCCTAGGGGCTATAGCCATGATTAGAACCTCTCCTTGGCAGGTATAGGACGTGACCAAGATTCCCTTTCATGGCTTGGTTCACGGTCCTCTCGGTTTTAAAACAAAACAACGCAAGTGTCCATGGTTTCGTTTTTCTGGTTTCGTATGTGTGTGTACCTTCGGTTTTGGTGGTTGGGGTGAATCTTGGTTGGCCTCTGGCTGATAGCCCTGGTTCACACCATACCCCTCGATGTCTAGATCGTGCCATGGTCAATCAAATGGCAACTGGAACGACGAGAGACAGCAAACAAAGCAACACACTTCCCACGCGCAGAATTGCTCTCGGCTGGGACGTTTGGCATGTTTCATGGTGTGGTTCGAATTGTGGCTGGCCTATTTTAACCGCTCTAGCACTTTTACCACCGGTTGCAAAATCGCTCCTCTTATTGATGCCCTTATATCTTACAGAAGCGGATTTTTCAACAGGTGGTACAAGTTGAAGAACCACTTCTATTGTTCATTTTAGGTACGGCTTGATAATGCTCGTACCCATCACACATATTTACAACAGTTTCGAACCGTTTTTGTTGTTGTATATTTAGAAACCGTTTCAAAGTGTTCTAAAGGGCGTGAAATGTAAGAACAATCTTACACCGCTCCTATATGCCACAAATATAAGAGGGGTTTGCAACCGCTATTGATGCCAGAAATTAAAGCGTAGGTTGAAACCAATTATACACATTGTGTGATATGAATCCTCGTACGCAAGAATCGACACTCAAATAAACCTTCGAAGAACTCGTCTTTGACAACCCGCAAAAGAACAACCAGCAGAGCCACACTATCGTCTACTAACACAAGCCCATTAGGCCCAATAACACGTACGTAAAATATTTCATTTTGGTACGTTTTCAAAAATATTACTCGAACCCTAAAAAATTCCTCCATTTTGCTAAATCATCACCTATTTGTTTAAAATACAGTTCAACGTGTAAAAATATCTTAAAATTGCACATTTTCGAAAATTCATAATAAATACATCATATATTAAATAACTAAAATTAAATATTTAATAAAACATTTTTCCTCAACTGTCCCCCGTCTTTGTTCCTCGTTCGAGCATCGAATGCTGCTAAAAGCCCTATTTTGTGCCATCAATTAAACCATGCCATATATTTAAAAAAATCATGTCGTGATCATGCACTTAATGCGTTAGATTAATAAATCGTACATTTTATAAAACCCTAGATTTGCATGCAGTCAGGTTACGTCGTTTGAATTTCTAGACCTTGCACGAGCTGACCATGGAATTGGCCATTCAGTTGGTCAATCATATATTGCACAGAGATTTCTTGTAAATTTTCTTCAATACCTTTTTCATGTTATGGATGGCTTCAACTCCCTTATTTTTTTCTGATGGATCTTTTCTTTTTGGCGGCATATTTGGGGTCTATTGAACGTGCTAAAAATTGTTTACACAATATTTTTGAGTTTTTTCCTTCCCCTCTACGATACCTCATTTTCTTATATGTACTGAACGGTTTTTCCCACTCTCTCCACGACTCAAGATCTATCCATATTTCTTTCTCATGATCTCCTCCTATCTACATGTCATTTGATATATTCAAATCAATTTTGAATTAATGTTTTTTCTTATATGATTTGCTTCTTCTAACCTTCTTTTGGGATTGATTAAGTTTTGGTCTTGTCCAACTTTGGGTCTAATTAAAATATATCCCGAAAAAATCATTCACGTTGAAGTGGATACATACACATTCTTTTCTGGCATTCACATGCTAAGATCATCAGCGCCGTGGCGTTACAAAGAGAGCAAACATTATTAAGTTGCAGCCAATGTTTGATGCGATGTATGTGATATTTGTGGCCGCAATTTAGCTTTTTCACACAAATCATTATGGCTAACAATGCATATGTTGCCTTGTATCTCATCTTCTTCCCTAATTCTCATTGTCTTCAATTCCCATCTTATATTCCGATCAACGTTGGAGTCTAGGGCTGTAGCAGTTTCTGGAACATCATCCGATAACCAATCCCAATTCTCAAATTCTTCTGCAACATCAAAATCATCGATGATAAGGTGGTGATCGATCAGAACTGTAACTTGGATTGGGATTTTGCACGACCATATAGAAAATAGAGGATCGAGCAATCCTAAGTAGGTCGCAAAACGGAATTCGCAAGAAAGCTTCAAGAGAATCGACGCCATTTGTATAAGTTAATTAAAGAATATGAAGCAGAATGTGATGGAAGAAAATGAGAATGTATGAATGAGGGATTTACGTGAAATATAAGCTACTACTTATACGACACAAGAAACTGACCTATTGGTAAATGTCACATTTTTATTAAGGGGAAATTGCATATACTACCCCCGTGATATCTTGAGTTGGCATAAATCCCCTCGTGAAAAATTTATCATCTAAAAACTCCCTGTGTTTTTTAATGTCCAGCTCACGCATGCCAACCATGCTTTTAGTCAAACAAAATTTTTTATTGTCCAAAATGTCCCTCCTTAAATAATAAGCTCAATTATTTCATTTACATTTTTGCTGGGTTGGGATCCGATGAAGCTTTTGCCCTAACCTTCTCGAAACCAAGCGTTGGAGCTGGGAGATGATAACGTCAACGAAGTGCTCTTTATGACCTGTGCTGGGTGGTTTTTCATCGATTATCTCAGTAAGTTATTGTTTTTCTGATAGAATTTGTGCTTAAATTTAACTTTTTTCCCTCCTTTGAAATGGAAATTCTCTTTGTGACTTGTGTATGGTAGATCTCCTTTGTGAGTTAATGTTTTTTCTTTACAGTATAGAGACATCATGGAATCGACAGTTAGGATTGAGTTGTGGCATGGTGGGAAATTTGATGAGCAGCACAACAACTTATACAAAGATGATAAGAAATTTGTGATTCCAGATGTTGATCTTGATAGGTTTCAACCTCACACAAGGAACCTTATTACTAAATAACTAGCATCCATTACACAAACTCATCAAAGCTTGCATCTGCATTAAGTGTTGGATCGGACTTTTAAATCTTAAATTGAAGTATCACTTCTTCATTGCCGTTGTCGGGTGAGCTCTCGGTTGCTGGCCTTGGCGTTGAGGTCGATGCATTCCCAGCGACCATCTTAGACTTCACTTCGGAGGAATCTCCACATCAACACCTCGTACAATTTCAGGCAAACACCAGCGGAAATAGTCAAATTTTTTAAAATAACAACAATAATACAGACGTCCTTTCGATGGTTTGGTTTCGGTTTGAACAACTCTAATCTCTGCCCTAACATTGCACTTGCACAGTGGAGTTTGGGGATATCTTACATCAATATTTGGATTCATTATAAATTTGGATCAATCTGGGGTTTTTAAAATGGGAAAATGCAAAAGTCACGAAATGAAGAAGAAGAAGAAGTATTCTATTTCTATACCGAACGAGAGCATTTTAGACAAAAAAACTCATAAAACAATGACAATTCGCAACTTTATGCGCGTGTTATATAAACCATACTGGCGAGGGTAGGGGTGTTCAAACTTCGGATAAAACCGAAAAAACCGAAAATCCAAATCGAAAAAACCGAACACTAAACCGAATCGAAAACCGAATTTTATAATTCGGATATAAATGTTAAAACCGAAATTAATTTGGTTCGGTTTCGGATTATAAATGTCAAAACCGAACCGACCGAAAAAACCGAAATTTAATTAAATTAATAATGTTATTTTTATTTTATATTATTTATTGAGATGATATTAGTGAATGAAGAATTATTTTGAATAATACTTAGTTGATTGTTGATTATGTAATTCATTTGTACTTTATATTTAAATATTTTACTAAGAAATCATTTAAAAAAATAACATATTATATTTTATAATATATTTATATTATTAATTTAAATAATTGTATCAAAACCGAAATAACCGACCGAAATAACCGAACCATTTCGGTAGAAAACCGAACCGAACCGAAGAAAAATGAATCGGATATCGGATTATATATTTGTAAAACCGAAATAAAAAACCGAAAACCGAACCGAACCGACCGATGAACACCCCTAGGCGAGGGGGCATAAGCTAAACATTAAGTAGTATTTGCAATTTCCCCTTTTTATTAATTAATGTAGAGACCTAGTGTGATTCTAATAGATTATGAGGACCGACTCTCGTGTAAAGATTATGAATAATCTGAATACCACAAGCTTTACAAATCTAAAAAGATATTTCTAATAATCACTTTTTAATATATTTTTAACTAACTAATAAAAAGTAAAAATAAAACAGATAATTACTACATTAAAATACCTATTTTGAGTTTTGATCTACTACGTTTTCACATTTTTGTTTTAGTACTCCAAATTTGAACTTTTTTTGTCTTTTAGACTTATTTCGTCGGACTGCTAATGTACCACCGGAAATGGTTACGCGACATCGAAAATTGTTGATTTGTGTAATGTCATGTCCGCAAATAAATCAAATAGTTAAAAATTAAAAGTTGATGTACCAGAAACAAAATTTGAAAACTTAGTGGACCAATTTCTAAAATAGAACAAGTTAGAGAACTCAAATGTAAAACATGTGGAGATAGGGCCAACTCAAATTTAGTATTTTTCATAATTTATGTTTGGTGTCGATAGTAAATCTTAATATGCCCACTTAATTGAATGTATGTTATATGTGCAAGATATATATCAATTTAACAATTGGTTCAAATTATGAGATGCATAGTATTATATATGGCAAAAATTTGTGTGAGACGGTCTCACGGGTCGTATTTGTGACACAGATCTCTTATTTGAGTCATCCATGAAAAAGTATTATTTTTTATGCTAATGTATGACTTTTTATTGTGAATATGGGTAAGGTTGACCCGTCTCACAGATTAGGATCCATGAGACGGTCTCACATGAGACCCACTCATTATATATACATATGGATCGAATTTCATTGAGTTGAATTTAATATAGCTTATTAATATATGTATATATATATATATACATATATATAGCTTATTAATATATTTGTGTGTGTGTGTGTACTCCAGTACTTATTAATTAATGAGGAAGGGCATATAGATTATGATAATTTGAATGTTAATATCTGAATGGTTCGAATTAAATTAACACACATGTAAAGATAATAAGTAATCTGAATAGCACAAGCTTCAAAAACTCTATTAAGATATTTCTTATAATCACTTTTTGAAATTTTTAACTAACTAATTCAAAGGAAAAATAAAACACATAATTATTGTTTAAAAAGTATTTTTGAAACAATAAAATTTTATTTGAAAATTGTTTTTAAAAACATAAAATTATATATATCAAATACATTTTAGAAGAAGAGCGGACTTAGGACAATCAAGCATGTTGGGTGCAATAATTGTCCCTGTTTGGTAGAGTGATCGAACCGTGGTGTTTGAGCTGCTGTGCTGTTTAAAAAATTTGAGTTGTACTATTACCACTAGCTATAGCTTTTGGTAAAGCGGCAAACGCTCGATCCTATAATTGGTATCAGAGCCAAGGATGGGTTCGGTTCCATTGATTGCAATGAGTGTAATTATTGGGAGGGAGATTGTTGGGTTCAATAATTATCCCTACTTTGTAGAGCGATACCGTGTTGCTTGAGTTGCTGTGCTGTTTAAAAGATTTGAGTTGTACTATTACCACTTGTTGAGGATCGAAGTTGAGTTTAGAGGGGGGGGTGAATAAACTCTACTCGTTTTTCTTTCTTTTCTGATGATGTACTAAAATCCTGTTAGGAATAGTAGTTTATCTTGTGCGTATACTTTCACCTGATTACAATAAAACGTGCGGAAACAATCTGATGAAATATTTGAAAGACAATAAAATAGTAGGCAGCAGTTGTTTATGGAAGTTCGAAGATAAACTCTTCTACGTCTCCCCTTCTTCTGTTTCCAGAAGGTATAACTAAAAGATTTTGGATATTACAGTACAAATCTTGTACACACCCACTTCAGAAGGACTTACACTTCGGTCTACTGAAACTCTTAGTTTCTCAACTCACAAAAATACGAAACACAAAGTTCTGAAAAGACTCTTTTCAGATTACAAACTCTTCTAGATAAATTATAAATTATGTAAAGATTGTGAAGATTGTAAGAATCAGTAGCACAAGATGATCTTCGAAAGATCAGATATTTGCTATGAATCGTGTGCTACTTTTCTTTGTGTTGAACTTTAAGTACTCAAGGAATTTCGAGATAAGTCTGAAAAGATGAAAATAGCTTTGTTCCTTGAAAGATAATATTATGCGAAGCGAGAGTTGTCGTAAAAGGATTTGATCCAAGTATATATAAATGACTGAGTTCAACGTTCACAATCAGATGATGTCTTCAGATAACTGATACAATCAGTTTTATTACCAAAAGAAGTTTCTGCAGAAAAGCTATAAAACAATCAGTCTTGTTTCATACTTAATTGGGTAAAATGCATTAAATGACTCCGTATAGTAATTAATGCTGCAATTAATACTAGTACTAGGAACTCTATAACGGTAACATTTAAGGTAGCAACGTTAGGAAACGTCCTCTACTGGTTTTGTATTACTATCCTTTCTACTGGTTTAGTTTTATCAGACTAGTAGCTTCTGATAAATTAGTCTACTGTTCTGGTCTGCTGGTTTTAGTTTATCATCGCCACAATAAAATTCATGTCTAACAATTTCCCCCTTTGTGGTGATGCCAAAACCTAAACAGTAGAAAGTCATTAAATAAAGCAGATAATTATTTAAACAAAAGGATAATGTCAATAGAGTATCAAATAAAATTATCAATCTGTTTCAATATCCCTGAAGATGACTTCTTCATTCTGAGGTTCTTGAAGTCTTCTGTTTGATGGTTCAGCTTCATCTTCTGGTTGTCTGGCTCCTGCTGGATCTCCTCTATCTTCCCCCTTTTTGGCATCAGTCGCAACTATATGGGCGAAGAGGTCATTCAGTCTTCCGGATATGTTTTGAATGCCATCGGTTAGCATCTCCAGATACGGAGTTTGAGAAGAGATGCGATTATCCAGTGAAGTGAGAGATTGATTTTGAGAGTCAATCTTGGCATCCATAAGTTCCACGGAAGTAGAAAGTGATCGGAAGAGATCATCATGCTCAGTGATTCAGTTGAGTATATCATTTTGCGTAAGCATGATGGTACCGTGAGTTCTCGATATAGCCTGTCTGAAAACGACGGTTTCAGCATACATCTTGTCCATGGTTTCCGCCGTGTTATAGATGTATTTGCCCATTCGTTCTCTGAAAGATTGAGCACTACTGAATTCTAAAATGTTTTCACAGGACATACGTTTCACTAAATCAGATATGTTGTTGAGTTCTCGTTGTAGAGACTCAATCTGAATTCCAGGTTAAATGCATCTGATTCCGGGGAGGGAGTTCGAGCAAGCATGCGTTGCTTAAACTCAGAAAGACGAGAGTTTGTCTCAGTCAGAACAGGATGAGAGATAGTCAACATAGTAGAAACAAAGTTAGTATCCATCAAGGCAGTAGAAGGACCAGGGTCTGCTGTGCATTCTTCTGGAAGTGTAGAGACAGTAGGTTCAGCAGCAACCAGGGGAAGAACAATTTCTTCAGCGGGAACGGCCAAGTCAGAGGCCAAAATTTCTTCCGTTGGTGCAATAACAGCCTGTGAGACTGATGGTTCTTCAATAGAAGGTGCAGAAGGCTGATCCAGAACAAGGTGCATTTCTGCTTGATGAGCAGCAGAAAACATCTCTAAATTTGGCAATAAAGAAGAGGCATTTGGTTCTGCTATATGTTGTACTGGGGTCGGAGAAGCAGAAGGTGACAATGAAGTAGCCGGTGCGACTTCCAGAGGAGTAGAGACTGTAGGAACAATCGACTCAATGACTTCCTCGACCGAAGCCAGTTCATGTACAGATAGTAGGGATGAGGACTGAATGGGCCTTGTCGGAGATGCAGGAGTACTGAGACCAGAAGCCTTTGGGGAGGCTGTGTTCCTTTCCTCAACTGTCTGATTCTGTTGAAAGTTAGGAACAAGGCCAATGTGATAAACAGTAGACTCGCCAAAGCCTTGTTCTTGAGCAAGAAGTTGCTCACGCATCTGTTTGAACTTGTCAGATAGAATCACAATAACATTTTGATCCTGAACAGCAGTAGGAACACTAGGATCAAAATTCGATTCAAGAACTTTTAGAACGGATTCTAGTTTCTGACATTTCAGCTGCTCGAGGATGAAACTCCTTCTGTGCAAGGCCTCGATAACATTTTCCGTTTTTGCAAGCTAAAAAATTTTCTTCTCTGCAATCATCATTTTGGCATAGTTCCCTTTAGTCTTAAAATAAGCAAAAGAATGGAAAAGACGAAATGAGTGCCACTCATCAAAAAAATTCATATCATCATTTGCAGAGGTTTCAATTTCTGCTAGATGAAGATCAACGCCGGTGGTTACAGTTGATTTGTGTCCAAAAATTGGTAGTTCTTCGACCATTTTCCCTTGCATTTATCAGATGAAGAAATAAGCACGATAGGTCGGAAAGCAGAGGACCCACTAGTTGATTCTCGAATCACTATTCCAGATGATGGCTTGAAAAAAGAAGCAGCAGACGGTGCTGGAATAGATGCAGTAGCTTGTGCAGTCGCAAAAGTAATGGGTCGAACAGAAGGAACCACTTCTGGAAATACCTGTCTGATAGGTATTTTCTCAATCTCAGACAGTGGTGCTGTCTTCTTGATTTTAAGAATGGTGCGAGGTTTCTTCGTAGCTGGGGTTGGCACTGGTGGTTGAAGAGCAGCAGCAGACTCTTCTGATGTTGTTTTGTCCGAGTCAGTCGAAATGATCACTCTTTTCCTCTTAATTGTCCTTTGAGGTTTTGGAACCTCAGAAGCAGTTTCTCCAATTTCCTTTTTCAAGGCAACAAACTCCTTCTGCTTTTCTGCAAATAACTTACTGTTAGTTCAATACGATAAATAAACGAGTGAGAAAAAGAATTAATCAATATAACAGAAAATAATTAAGTTAAATCTATCAAACCAAGAGAGTTACGAAAGAAAGAAAACTTATTTTCTGGTAAGGGTTTTGTGAAGATATCTGCTGTTTGTTGATCAGTAGAAACGTATTCCAGACGAATGTTCTTCTTCTGCACATGATCTCTAATGAAATGGTGTCTGATGTCAATGTGCTTTGTTCTGGAATGAGGTACTGGATTTTGTGTGATTGCAATTGCACTGGTATTATCACAGAATATAGGTGATTCGGAGGCTTGAATCCCATAGTCTCTTAAATGTTGCTGAATCCACAATATCTGAGAGCAGCAGCTTCCAGCAGCCAGATATTCTGCTTCTGCAGTGGATGTGGCTATGGAAGTCTGCTTCTTGCTAAACCAGAATATCAGCCTATCACCAAGAAATTGACAAAAACCACTAGTGCTTTTTCGGTCTAGTTTGCAACCTGCATAATCAGCATCTGAATATCCAATAAGATTTAACGATGAATCATCGGGATACCATAAGCCGACATTTTGAGTTCCTTTCAAGTACTTCAAAATACGTTTAGCAGCAATAAAATGAGATTGTTTGGGGTTAGATTGAAATCTAGCACAAATACAAACAGCAAACATGATATCTGGTCTACTGGCAGTTAAATATAATAATAAACCAATAAGACCGCGATACTGAGTTACCTCTACTGGAATACCACTTTCATCTTTATCAAGTTTAATAGATTAGCTCATTGGAGTAGAAGCAGCAGAGCATGCTTCCATTCCGAACTTTTTCAGAAGCTCCTTGGTGTACTTGGCTTGATTTATAAAGATTCCAGTCTCTGATTGCTTAATCTGTAATCCTAGGAAGAACGTTAATTCTCCCATCATACTCATTTCGAATTTATCCTGCATCAATTTTCCAAACTTTGCACATAATTTGGGGTTAGTTGACCCAAAAATGATATCATCAACATAGATCTGTACTAAAAGAATATGCTTATTCTTGACTAAAGTAAACAAAGTTTTATCTACTGCTCCAATGGTAAAATCATGATCAATAAGAAACTGTGATAGAGTGTCATACCATGCTCTAGGTGCCTGTTTTAGACCATATAATGCTTTGTGTAATTTAAATACATGATGAGGTGACAAATGATCGATGAAACCTGGAGGTTGTTCGACGTAGACTTCTTCTTGTAAGAGACCATTCAGAAAAGCACTTTTCACATCCATTTGATATACTTTGAAATTCTTGAAAGCAGCAAAGGCTAAAAATATTCTGATTGCTTCGAGCCTTGCTACTGGTGCGTAGGTCTCATCAAAGTCTATTCCTTCTTCCTGTCTGAAACCTTGAGCTACCAATCTTGCTTTATTTCTCACCACTGTACCTTCTTCATTGAGTTTGTTTCTAAATACCCACCGAGTTCCAATGACAGCTTGGTGAGATGGTCTAGGTACTAGAAACCAAACTTCATTTCGTTTGAATTGATTCAGCTCTTCTTGCATGGCTTCAATCCAACTCGGATCCAGAAGAGCTTCTTCAATTTTCTTTGGTTCATCCTGAGATATAAAAGCAGCATGCATGTATTCATTAAGCATTTGCCTTCTGGTTCTCAAAGGCGCTGCTGGATTACCAATAACTAATGATGGAGGATGAGATTTTCTCCAGATAAAAGGATTTAAAAGGATATCTTCCTGATTTGATATGTTGAGATTGTTCTCGATGGAACCAGTAGTGGGTTCCTGAGTGTCTTCTGCTGGTATAGGTAGATCCAAAGTCTATACTTCTGGTTCCACTAATGGAATGTCTGGTTCTGGATTTTGAAGATCCTTGATGTTTGCTTCTACATCATCTTCACTATCAATTTCCAAGTGAATCCTGTCTAGCCTATTACTTAAATCAGAAATGTTAGATATTTCAGGAGCACTGCTGTCTTCATCGAAGACAACATGAATCGATTCTTCAACATTAAGAGTTCTATTGTTGAAGATTCTAAAAGCTTTGCTTACAGCAGAGTAACCAAGAAATAGTCCAGCATCTGATTTTGAGTCAAATGCAGTTAGATGATTTTTGCCATTATTTAGCACAAAGCATTTGCAACCAAACACATGAAAATAAGATACGTTAGGCTTCTTCCCTTTCCATATTTCATAAGGGGTCTGATTGTGCCTTTTGTTGACCATAGATCTGTTTTGCGTGTAACAAGCAGTATTGATAGCTTCAGCCCAGAAGCGCTGAGAGATGTCTGCATCTGCTAGCATTGTTCTAGCAGCTTCTTTTAGAGTTCTATTTCTCCTCTCAGCTACTCCGTTTTGTTGAGGTGTTCTGGCAGCTGAATATTCATGATGAATCCCCTGTTCATTCAAATATAACTCAAGATACTTGTTAGTGAACTCAGTACCCCGATCACTTCTGATTTTAATGATGGTAGTAGATTTTTCATTTTGAATCCTTTTCAGAAGCTCGATAAAGAGGCTACTGATTTGATCTTTTCCTGCTAGAAATATTACCCAAGTGAATCTAGAAAAATCATCAATAACAAAAAGAGTATATTTCATTCCCCCTAAGCTCATGATGGGAATAGGACCAAAAAGATCCATGTGCAGTAGTTCCAGACATCTTGAAGTTGATTTGCTATCTTTGTTCTTGAAACTGGATCTTATCTGTTTCCCAAGCTGACAAACAGAACAAACATGATTTTTAACAAAATTAATATCAGGTAATCCATCAACTATATTCTGCTTCTTGAGATAATTGATTGACTTGAAATTCAGATGATTCAATTTTTTGTGCCATAGCCAGTGTTTATTGCTAAGAGAAGCAACTAAGCATGTAGGAGTATTGACATGATTTGAGTTCCAAGAGACTCTGTAAGTATTGCCTTCTCTTTTTCCGGTTAACACAGTAGTTTCAGCAGAATCTCTAACTATACATGAATGCTTCTGAAAGGCTACAGAATAACCATTATCACATAGTTGACTAATGCTGATTAGATTGTAACAAAGATTGTCAACTAATAACACATCATTGATAGTTATGTTACCATGGATAATCTTACCCTTACCCATGGTTTTACCTTTTGAGTTGTCTCCAAAAGTTATCTTTGGTCCAGTACAACTCACTATTTCGGAAAGTAGGTTTTTCTGTCCAGTCATGTGTCTGGAACATCCACTGTCCAGATATGTAGAGTCACTGATTTCTGCTTTCTTCTTCTGTTCCTGCAAACACAAATTTTAGTATCTGGTACCCAAATCTATTTGGGTCCAAGCCTTATCAGTTCTTTGGGGACCCACATTTGTAAAATTCTTGGTGACCTTGTATTTCGGGTATCCAAAGATGTGTGTGCAATAGAAGGTCTGTTATTTCTAACAGTATGCATATTAAAATGTTGTTCCTCCCTTCTGTTTCTGTTTTCTGGTCTGTATCTCTTCTGAACAGGTTTAGAGTTGTATTACTGGTGGTTTTTAACCTTCATAGGATGTTGTCTTCCAGAGTTGAATTCTTTTCTGAATCTAGAACTCTGGTCAACTTTTTCCTTAGGTTTAACGTAACCCAGACCATAGTGCATTCTTTTGTTCATCTGATTTACATTCCTTTCAACTGAAACAGTAGGTGCCTCTGGTTCCTGTACCACACTAGATTTCACAAAGTGAATATTTTCCCTTTGCACATATCCAGTGTTGGCTTTGTATTCGTTTCGGAAGTGCCTTCATTATTACAAAAACCGAGACCACTCCTATCTCCTGATTGTTTTTGTAACTCTTGCATCTTTTCCAATGAAACAGAAGACTTGTTCCAAGCATTTACCAGTAGCGACAACTTCTGGTGTTCAGAAAGCACTTTCTGGTAATCTGCTTTGGCTCTTTCATTCTCAGTTATTAATTTACTTATCTTAACTTGTAAATCATTACAGCTGTCTATTTGCAAGCAAGTTAACTTACTGTTCTGATTCTTTAAATTTTGATTTTCGATCTTAACTTCTTCAAATGATTGAGAAAGTCTGGAATACTCTTTTACCATGTCATGTAGTGCATCAATCAAATCATTTCGTGTAAATTCATTTGAGTCAAAATCAAATACCTCTTCAAATGTCGAGGTTGAGTCATTGTCTGCCATGAGACATTTGACTTCTTCTGCATCACTATCACTGGAATGACTTTCTGAGTCAGATGACTCAGAACTAGAGTCTGCCCATTTGGATTTGCTTTCTTCGGCAATCATTGCTTTTCGATCTCTTCTGGTCTTTTTGTCATTTCTCTTGTGATCCTTTCTCTTTTGATCATCCTTCTTTGGTTTAGGACAATCAGCAATGAAGTGACCTATCTTTCCACAGTTAAAGCATCCCATATCACCAGATGGTGAATCTTTCTTGAAGTTGCGATTGGGACCCTGATAAGTTCGATGGTTCTTCTTCATGAACCTGGAGAATTTCTTTACAAATAAGGACATAGCATCACTACTGATTTGTTCAGCAGTCTTCTCCAATTTATTGTCAATGATCACAATATGTAATGCCTGAGGTGCAACTGCAGCAGCAGTAGAAGAGGTAGTGGCATTAGCAGTAAAAGCAGTAGCAGTAGCAGCAAGAGCCTTGGTAGGTAGGCTTGAAGGCTCTTCTCCACTTCTTTCTAATTCGAACTCGTAAGCTTTCAGATCTGCAAATAAATCGTGCAGTTCCAATTTGTTCAAGTCTTTGGACACTCTCATAGCCATTGTTTTAACATCCCATTCTCTGGGTAAGGCTCTCATCACCTTGAGGGCTATCTCTCTGTTGCTATGCTCTTTACCCAGAGCAGTTAGCTCATTGACCAGGCTACTGAATCTTTCATCAAACTCGTTTAGAGTTTCACCAGCGCTCATTTTTAGATTTTCGAACTTCTGCATTGCAACAGACAGTTTGTTTTCTTTCGTTTGCTCATTTCCTTCACATATCTGGATGAGCTTCTCCCAAATATCCTTTGCATTAGAACACATTTTGATTTTGCTAAAAGTGTTCTTGTCAAGAGTTTTATACAATATATCCTTCGCCACATTATCAAGGTTGGCCTTCTTCTTATCTTCACTGGTCCATTCACTTCTTGATTTTTTAACCATCTGTGGTGCACCCTCAGTAACAGCAATAGCTGTATTAGGCTTTAATATTTTCAGTGGACCATCTGTGATGACATACCACATGTCATCATCTTGTGCTGCAAGATGGGCTTGCATTCTGATCTTCCAGTCATCGAAATCTTCCTTAGAGAACATAGGGATCTTGCTGAAGTGTGCCATTTGTTGTAGTTTTTCACGAACAAGAATAACCCACTCTGATACCAATTGTTGAGGATCGAAGTTGAGTTTAGAGGGGGGGTTAATAAACTCTACTCGTTTTTCTTTCTTTTCTGATGAGGTACTAAAATCCTGTTAGGGATAGTAGTTTATCTTGTGCGTATACTTTCACCTGATTACAATAAAACGTGCGGAAACAATCTGATGAAATATTTGAAAGACAATAAAACAGTAGGCAGCAGTTGTTTATGGAAGTTCGAAGATAAACTCTTCTACGTCTCCCCTTCTTCTGTTTCCAGAAGGTATAACTAAAAGACTTTGGATATTACAGTACAACTCTTGTACACACCCACTTCAGAAGGACTTACACTTCGGCCTACTGAAACTCTTAGTTTCTCAACTCACAAAAATGCGAAACACAAAGTTCTGAAAAGACTCTTTTCAGATTACAAACTCTTCTAGATAAAGTATAAATAATGTAAAGATTGCGAAGAGTGTAAGAATCAGTAGCACAAGATGATCTTCGAAAGATCAGATATTTGCTATGAAGCGTGTGCTACTTTCTTTGTGTTGAACTTTAAGTACTCAAGGGATTTCGAGATAAGTCTGAAAAGATGAAAATAGCTTTGTTCCTTGAAAGATAATATTATGCGAAGCGAGAGTTGTCGTAAAAGGATTTGATCCAAGTATATATAAACGACTGAATTCAACGTTCACAATCAGAGGATGTCTTCAGATAACTGATACAATCAGCTTTATTACAAAAAGAAGTTCCTGCAGAAAAGCTATAAAACAATCAGTCTTGTTTCATACTTAATTGGGTAAAATGCATTAAATGACTCCGTATAGTAATTAATGCTGCAATTAATACTAGTACTAGGAACTCTTTAGCGTTAACATTTAAGGTAGCAACGTTAGGAAACGTCCTCTACTGGTTTTGTATTACTATCCTTTCTACTGGTTTAGTTTTATCAGACCAGTAGCTTCTGATAAATTAGTCTACTGTTCTGGTCTGCTGGTTTTAGTTTATCATCGCCACAATAAAATTCATGTCTAACACCACTAGCTATAGCTTTTAGTAAAGCGGAAAGCGCTCGGTCCTACAATTGGTATCAGAGTCAAGGTCACAGGTTCAATTCTCATTGATTGCAAGGACTTTAATTATTGGGAGGGAGATTGTTGGGTGCAATAATTGTTCCTACTCGGTAGAGCGATTGAACTATGGTACTTGAGATGTTGTGCGGTTTAAAAGATTTGAGTTGCACCATTACCACTAGCTATAGCTTTTCGTAAAGCGGCAAGCACTCGGTCCTACAATTGGTATCATTGCCAAGGTCACGGGTTCGATTTCCATTGATTGCAAGGAGTGCAATTATTGGGAGGGAGATTTTTTGGTACAATAATTGTCCCTGCTTGGTAGAGCGATCGAACCGTGGTGCTTGAGCTGATGTGCGGTTTAAAAGATTTGAGTTGCACCAATACCACTAGCTATAGCTTTTGGTAAAGCTGCAATCGCTCGGTCCTACAATTTGTATCAGAGCCAAGGTCACGGGTTCGATTCTCATTGATTTCATGGAGTGCAATTATTGGGAAGGAGATTGTTGGGTGCAATAATTGTCCTTTCTTGGTAGAGCGATCAAACCGTGGTGCTTGAGCTGCTGTGCGGTTTAAAAGATTTGAGTAGCACCATTACCACTAACTATAGATTTTGGTAAAGTGGCAAGCGCTCGGTCCTGCAATTGGTATCAGAGACAAGGTCACGGGTTCGATTCCCATTGATTGCAAGGTGTGCAATTATTGGGAGGGAGATTGTTGGGTTCAATAATTGTCCCTTCTTGGTAGAGCGATCGAACCGTGTTGCTTGAGCTGCTGTGCGGTATAAAAGATTTGATTTGCACCATTACTATTAATTATAGCTTTTGGTTTAGCTGCAAGCGCTCGGTCCTACAAATGAACCTAGAAAATCAATTAGACTTTAAAGGTCACAGGTTCGATTCCCATTGATTGCAAGGAGTGTAATTATTGGAAGGGAGATTGTTGGGTGCAATAATTTTCCCTGCTTGATAGAGCAGTCGAACTGTGGTGCTTGAGCTGTTGTGCGGTTTGAAAGATTTGAGTTGCACCATTACAACCAGTTATAGCTTTTGGTAAAGCGGTAAGAACTCGGTCCTACAAAGCAGAGATAGTTGTCATCCTAGAAAGCATTTTTTTCATCGCGTTGAAGAAGTTAATATTAAATACATATGGGAGTTTCAAATACTTAAAGTACAACATACATGAATGCAAAAATCTCAAGGTTTTGTAATATATTTTTTTAAAATCTAAAATCAACACTATTTTATTTTTATAATGCAATTATGATCAATGTTAGTTTGGTTCTTAATTTCCCACTTTGCATTTTGTTACAAACTTATTAAAAAAAAAAATCTTTGCCCAATTATAAGGGAAAATATTTTTTTAGTCTATTAATTTTTTAAGTTTTGAGTTTTGAACCACTATTGATAATTTCAATTGTTTTTTAAATAATTTTTAAACAACTTATTTTAATATCCATAACATAAATTAAACAAGTTCCTTAGTTGTTTTAAATAAGTTTTTAGTCCATTGATTTTTTATATTTTGAGTTTTGAACCACTATTGATAATTTCAATTGTTTTTTCAAATAATTTTTAAACAACTTATTTTAATATCCATAACATAAATTAAACAAGTTCCTTAATTGTTTTAAACAATTTTTAGTATCTAATTTAATATAAAGATAAAATACAACCAAAACTTTATATCACTTTCTCTGCTGCATAATTCTCCCCATTCAACTAAGAAACAAAGAACCATTTTATTTGGATTCAAATTTAGTCACCAAATCTTGAGTGGATTTATACGTTCGAACAAATCTTCTTTTTTTTTTTTTCATATTTTAAACCTTACATAGTTGAAATTAAAACATGCCATTATTTTTTCTGTCTTAAAATTTTAAAATCTAATTATATATGAAAATTAATTATAATCCCAAAAATGTGTTAATCAAATAGGAAGCGTGATCGTATATCAATATTTGATTGCATGAAATTTACAAAGAGGGCAAACATTTCAATGTTGCAGCCAATTTTACATGCAATACATATGATATCCATGCCCGCAATCCAGACTAGCAGTCTTCTCCTTATGCTCATCCTTTTCGCATACCACGCATATCTTCTCGACACTTTTCGCATAATTATATGTATCCCCGTCAACTTCAGAGAACAAACACCCATTCACAAACTGATTTTTTGGATTCGCAAGCAGCTGATTAATCTTGAAGTTTTCACTTACAGCACGACCAAACAGACTGAAGTAAGCGTACTCTTGATTAATGTTCCAGAAATGTCGGGGACGAGACCAGTCAATCTCATCAGATTGTTCGTAATAGAAAGGAACTTGATCGTAAGAGGCAGAGAAGTTTGTCAAGGGTTCGGAAAAGAATCAGAAACCTACGGTGGTCGGAATTTGGAAGCCATTTGCACAAGTTGAGAGACGTATTTTTGAATAGGCAAATTTGTAGCAGTGTGATTTTCGATGGAAGAAAATATTGAGAATGGTTGGATAATGAGAGATTAAAGTTAGATACAAGTATTTATAGAACACAATGTTACCAAAATTAGGAATTGGATATGAGGAAGAAATAAGTGTGTAATGTGTGTGAGGATTTCGGCTGGTATGGGGTGCAAAGGCCCTAGGTCTTTAATTTTATAGATTTTAATTTGCATGTTAATGGGCTTGAGTTTTTGGGCTTTCAAGTTTAGGAGCAATTGAACATATTCATCCTAGGTAAATTAGGTCAAATAACAACTATTAATTTCAAAAATAAAATTTTATAAAGATTATTTTTCAAAATAATGTATTTGATATTTTAAAAGTCTCTCCTTTTCTAAAACCGGATTCTCGGATAAAATCTAGCTTGCCCCCTAAAATAATTTGAATTCTATAAGTTTTAGGAAAAAGTATCATTTTTAATCATATTAATAAGCCTTGAAAATATTTATTGACAAATATTTATTTTGTTTCGGTCATCCTCGGTATCTTTTTCTCAGCCTATTATAGAATATTCAGGTAAAAATTTCATGAAATCATGCCATATAATCATCTAATCATGCAATCATACCTTTAATCATTTAATATGCATCATGCAAGCCTTTAAAATCAATTAATTAAAATAATTATGCAATTTAATTCATTTACTTGCATTTAATTTACGCAGGTTGACTTTTGGACGTTACAATTTAAATAATATTTTGAGTTTTGATCTACTACGTTTTCAAATTTTGGCTTTAGTACTCCAATTTCGAACTTTTTTTGGCTTTTAGACTTATTTCGTCGGAGTGCTAATGTACCACCGGAAATGGTTACGCGACATCGAAAATTGCTGATTTGTGTAATGTCATGTACGCAAAAAAATCAATAGTCAAAAATTAAACGTTAATGTACCACAAATTTTTTTTGAAAATTTAGTGGACCAATTTTTAAGTAGAAATTTTTTTTATAAGCTTGATTTCGAAAATCCACACTTAAAATAATTTAAGATTTCCATAAATCAAATTATTTTTAACATTTAAAAATCTCAAATGCATGACAATCTCTAAATCTTCAATTAACCAAAAATCCTACGTCTACTTTTAACAAGATCAACTAACATCATAATAAAGAAAAAAATAATGTTTCAAATAAATCATTAACAATTTTTTTTAAATCTTTTAACTATAAAGCTAATGCAGAAATAAATGTCCCTCGGGAGTGTACTGTCTGCCTCGATCCACTCAAGCGTCAGCACCTCCCTCACTATCATCACCTGCAACATTCAACCCTACTGAGTCTAATGACTCAGCAGGTTCACATGAGTAGCAAATAATATATATACAAGCACATACACTAAAACTATATTTTTATTTAAAATAAGCTTGTAATCATAAATATCATAAATTGTAAAACCATTGAATCGTAAAGCTATTAATTGTTTATCATTTTGGTTGAAGTTTGATCCTTGAAAATAACTAGTCTTTTATCCTCTGGTCGACTGATCAGTCCTAGCTCATCATTGTGTATGGGGACGGGCACTAGGTACCGACGTAAAAATAATGGAAATACGATCGTAGGGCTCCCTCTGGGCCTTGTCCGTAAACAGACTCCCTCTGGGCTTTTTCCCTCACGATATTTCCAAAAATCATATATCCGCTTTGTCAGAGTCAATTCACATCTTTCAAAACATTTTTCCTTTCCTTTTTATTTCATAAAATATAATGACTTTCTAAAAATAACATTTTACAGTAAAAATTGCATAGCTTTACAATAAATCATAAAATATTATATTTTCACCAAAATCATCCTGGTATATTATTTAACATGTGTTATGACCCTTCGAAACGCTGCCAAGCCTTTTCGTACTACTCAGGTTTAAAATGGCAGTTTTGCCCCTAGACGTAAAATTTCTCGTTTTTGACTTTTTCTTACTTTCGTTGACTCTAGACCATCCCAAATAATTATTTAAGCTTAAATTAATTTTTAATATTTTTATTGGGCTTAAATTCGAGGCTTTCGTTTTAGTTCTTTATTTACTAATTCGAATAGAATTTAATTCTCGAATTAATTCAAACTTTAATATTTTCTTCTAAACTTTTAAACATAGATTTTTTATCCCTAAATTACCCTCGTGAACCATGAATCGACCCTCGTGAACCATAATTCGACCCTTTTCTTTCCCTAGCCCTAGTTCGAACCCTAAGCTAAATCCATCGAGCCCTCTTTTATTTTTCTTGAACTATGGCCGAGCCACCTCGAGCCGTCCCTTGACCAGACCTCCTAGGGACCCTACCGAACCCCCCTGGACCACGCACGAACCGCCTAGCCCACGCGAAGAGTCCATGCGCACAGCCCCTCACAGCCGCATCCCTCTCTTCCAATTTCTTTGAGCCACCATGGACCCAGGGCCCCAGACCATGTCTCGACCCTTCATCATCCTCCCTATAATCTATTGGACCATGTCCCAGCCCCTGCTCGCAAGCCTAAGCCAGCGCCAAGCACTTTGTGCACCTGCACGCATGCGCGGAAGAGTCCCTACTCTAATGGGCTCCTCCTCGGCTGCTGTCAAGCAGTCCTAGCCATGCTATGACTCTTCCTAACCCTGTCCAACCCAGTCCAACCCAGTCCCTAGCCCAGCCTAATCGAGACATGCACTGAGCCACGGGTATTACTCACGTGGGTGCCCTTCGAAAACCCTAAGGCTCCAATTCTTTTGCCAACTTGATTTCCAGCATGTATTCCATCCTATAACGGATCTTTTCCGTCCCTAAAACACCTTCTATTGGCTGCATACTCGTTGGAAATCATAACACGTCCATATATACGCAAAAACTTTCAAAACTTTAAAAATAATCGTCAAACTGTTACGCAATTTAAACAGCAATATTTTTCATACAAAATAAACAAAACATGCCTATTATGAATTGAATGATACGCCAAGGGAGTTTGAAAGCGTGCCTTTGCGTTTTAGAAAGCTCAAATATACGATCGTCGGCGTGGGGTGCGAGGAAGAACGAACAGGCGACGAAGAATCCTTGTTTTTCGCTCTCCAATTTTTCGAAAATAAGTTTGTGATGTGTGTGAGGATTTCGGCTGGTATGGGGTGCAAAGGCCCTAGGTTTTTAATTTTATAGATTTTAATTTGCATGTTAATGGGCGGGCTTTCAAGTTTTGGAGCAATTGAACCTACTTATCTTAGGTAAATTAGGCTCAATAACACCTATTTAATTCAAAAATAAAAGTTTATAAAAATTATTTTTCAAAATAATGTATTTGATATTTTAAAATCCTCGTTTGCCTAAAATCGGCTTCCCGGATAAAATCTAGCTTGCCTCGTAAAATAATTTGAATTCTATCATTTTTAGAAAAAAAATTAATCTTTTTTAATCATATTAATAAGCCTTGAAAATATTTATTTTGTCTTGGTCGTCCTCGGTCTCCTTTTCTAAGCCTATTACCGAATATTCGGGTAAAATCCTTAAATTTCATGAAATCATGCCATATAATCATCTAATCATGCAATCATACCTTTAATTATTTAATATGCATCATGCAAGCCTTTAAAATCAATTAATAAAAATAATTATGCAATTTAATTCATTTACATGCATTTAATTTACGTAGGTTGACTTTTGGACGTTACAATTAAAATACCTATTTTGAGTTTTGATTTACTACGTTTTCAAATTTTGGCTTTAGTACTCCAAATTTGAACTTTTTTTGGTTTTTAGACTTATTTCGTCGGAGTGCTAATGTACCACCGGAAATGGTTACGCGACATCGAAAATTACCGATTTGTGTAATGGCATGTCCGCAAAAAAATCAATAGTAAAAAATTAAACGTTAATGTACCACAAAAAAATTTGAAACTTTAGTGGACCAATTTCTTAAATAGAACAAGTTAGAGAACTCAAATGTAAAACATGTGGTGATAGTAAATCTTAATATGCCCACTTAATTGAATGTAAATTATATGTGCAAGATATTTATCAATTTAACAATTGGTTCAAATTATGAGTTGCATAGTATTATATATATACATATATCATGATTTAAAACTCTAAATTAGGTAGTTTATTAATGCAGGGATCTAGTATGATTCCAATACTTATCAATTAATGAGGAAGAATATATAGATTATGATAATTGGATCGTTAATATCTGATTGGATAAACATAAATTAACTCACGCGTAAAGGAATATAAAATCTGAATAGCACTAGCTTTACAAAATCTGATAAGATATTTTGTAATAATAAATTTTTAAAATATTTATAACTAACTAATTAAAGTAAAATAAAATACGCTATATATACATATGAAATAAAAATATTGACATAATGTATCTTGAAATAATAAAGTTTTATATGGGAGTTTTAAAATTATAAAATTATCAAATATCTTTAATTTAATAGACTCTTGACATAATGTATCTTCGATTTCGAACGAGTATGAACGTGAACAACCCAAATTTGAATCCTTGGGATGTTGGAATCACCTGGAACGCATCACGATCCACACATTTTGGGGAAGAATTATCACATCTAAGCGGAGATGTTTACGGTGAGGCGTCCTAGGGTTTTCTTGCAAGATAGTTGCTGGAGGAGTGAAGTCGACGGAAATGTGAGGTTACGAGAAAAAAGTGGGTCTAACTTTGAAAATTAGGCAAAATCTCTGAAAGGGTATTTTGGGTAGTACAGAGATAATTTATTAGTTAATCATGCCCTTCAAAATCAAACCAAACAAGACAATGTCTACAGCATACCATACAAACCTGTAAATAATCATTTTGCTTATCATTTACGTGATAATCATTCAATAATCCTATCACTTAAACCAAACGTAGCATTATAGTAGTCTTAGTCATGAATAATATAGCTACGAGTATTTCTCAGAATTCTTTTATCTCCCATTTATTTCCTATTAAATTTGTAAACTATTACCAGCGCAAATGTTTTACTTTTGGTTGTTCTCAAGAAGAAAACAACTTTTAAATTTGTATGGATGCTCGTGAAATAGCATGGCATGATTTTATTTTGATGATCTAAACAGATATATGATATAAGGTCTAAGACATATAAATGGTAAGGATTTTTTTAAGAATATTGATCTAAGACTTAAAATTTGTCAATATTTCTAAAAAAAATATTGATATTCGAACAAAGATTTGGCAATATTTCTAGAAAATTATTGATCTTTAAGTTAAAGATCGTCAATATCCATGAAAGATATCGATTTCAGATCTAATATGCAACAAAATTCCTGAAGATAATTGATATTAACTCTACTATAAGTCAATTTATTATCTGTCAATGTTACCGTCACCGAAACCCATGATATTAGATTTGTTAACATTCGTGACAAAGGTGTATCTTAAACATTAGGGACAAATGCTGATATAATATCTTAATATTTATCAATATTTTTTAAGAATGTATATTTAAGTTTTACGATTTGTCAAAATTGTGGAAGAATATTCATTTAATGTAATAAAAATATATTGACTTTTTGTCAGCCAAATATATTGATATTGCATACTCTCTTTTTTTTATCTTTTTACCCTGGCTTGCCCATTACCCTTAGTGTTGCCAAAGCATAGGTTAAATTAAGTATTTTTGTGTGTGTTATAGTCAGCTTAATTTCACATATTATCGTATATCAACGAACAACACAATCTTAAAATTAGATATTTTTTATTTGTTTAATATTATAACTTAGTGTCGATATTGAAGTGGTGGCTTTATAAGAAATACCATAATCTCTACTAATATATAAAATACCATAATTATTTTCTTCAAAGAAAATAAAAAAAAAAACATAATTTATGACAAGTGGTGACAGTTGGCACTATAGGAAATCATGTTTTCAGCCATGTTTTGTACATGAGCCGAAATAATAATTTATTTATAATATGATAATAACTGAAATATAAGGATCGAATGATACCATACCACTTGTCAATAATTATAAATGACTAATCTACTTGTACTGAGGTGGCCAAAACCAATCGCAACATGTATCATAATCTATTTATGACTCACCCTTATTCATATAACATATATACATTCATCTACTTTCTTCTATTTGACAAGTAGGTATTTGAAAATTTCAATACTTTTCAAATATCTACACGAACTTCTTCTAAACCAAGTTCAATGGAAAACAACTATTATTGTGAATGTATCAACTGCAGCCAATGTTATTACAACAGTCTATTTCAAAAAGAAGACAAAAAACTAATAAAATTATTTTACTTGAACCCAGTTGGGCCATTATCTTGCGTAGAGTACTTAATATGGAATCAAAAAGCTTCTTCTTCTGCTAGACTACGCAGCCGATATCAAAACAGAGCTAGATATCAACATTATTAGCTGAATCCAGTATGTACATTAAACAAATACTAAACATTTATCTTACCGTCTAGAAAACGTTCAATTAAAAAATATCTATATCGACCTACTAGAAACTTTGGATTAAGTTTTACAAAACCAACGTTCATGAAACTTGTTTTTATTTATTCTTTACGACGCTTTAATTTCGTTACGCTACAATACAATACATAAATAACCTTTATTATTGTTATTGATGGACCAAATTTTTTTGTTGACATAGCTATTATTGACCATTTGAAGATGTGCATCACTTGACATGTTATTGATAAACTTGCCAATGTCTGATGTATCTATCTGGTTTCCGGTTTTGATCGGTAGATGCTATACATGACCTTTGACTTGTGGATATGCTCAATAATAGCCAATAGTAGCTTATCCAAATTTATTAACGTTTATGAGTGGAGACCTTCAATAGTTTGTATTTAATGTTTGACGAAATAATTATTATAAATTCTAAACGTTTTGTTCTAATAAGTTATTTAGTTCTCAATAGGTTAAGATCATATGCTTATATTTTCTCAATACTTTTGTTTAAAATCGTTTAAATTTCTACGGTTAGATACTGGTAAATACACTAGGAATTAAATCACTTTGTTATCGGGTTTATTTTCCTCAGGTACAATCCAACGGTCGGAAACAAAGATTAAAATAAGTTTATAATATTGTGAATATAACTAGGCGTTTTTTGTACTTTCCAAATATGTAATATCTAAAAATTTTCATAGAATATAATCATGTTTTTATCATGTCTAGATTTTCTTAATATTATGCTAGCAAGATTCAGTCTAGTTATAGCTTGTTTTTCAGTTTTAACAACACTGCCAATATCCAACAAAATAAAAATATGATAAATGTGATTTAAATGTAGGGATGGCAATTTCCTCCGAACCCGTTGGAGGATCCGATACCCGACCCGAATAGAAGAGGGTATGGAGGGATTTTTAGACCCGATTAAATAATTGGGTAATCGGGTATGGAGATTTTCGGGTTCGGGTATGGAGGCGGGTTTGATATAATCCGACTCACACCCGACCCGAATACTCGTTTAAATTAGTATATATAAATATATATATATATATATGTATATATATAGTAATTATACTTATTTATATTAAAGATTCATCTTCTCAAATCCAAGTAAATCAGTACTTTTTCTTTTCTCTTCCTTTTCACTTGCACTTTTACGTTTCAAGGTTTTACCGCTATTTTATTTTTCATTCAATTTCTCATCTTCTCCACTTTTAAGTTTATTCCATGTTTGACTTCAAAAATTGAAAAATATCTTTTTTCACAAGGTTTGTGAAATTAAAGCTTCATGGCTCAAGTGGACCACATATCCTAACAAGGTAATTTCTTCTATGACTGAAAGGATGCTTTCCAAATTTGAGAAGTATTGGTGTGATATTCATGGAGTTATGGGAATAGCTACTATTTTAGATCCAAGATATAAGACAAAGTTGGTTGAGTATTGTTTCAAAAGAACGCATAGAGAGATTGCTTTTAAAGAACCTGTTAGAAAGATTCAAAAAATGTGTTATAATTTGGTTGACAATTATACAAATAATAATGGTTATGCCAGTGTTGAACAAAGATCAATAGAGACTAGATTGAATACAAGTACTGATGATTTTTTCGATGGTTTCGATAAAGAAGTAGCACTTGAGTGTGATGTTTACGCTGATATGAAGACTGGGCTAGATCATTATTTGGAAGACAAAGTGTTGCCTAGAAATGTTGATTTTGACATATTGGAGTGGTGAAAGACCAATGGAATCAAATATCTCACTTTGATGAGGCTGACACGAGATCTGCTTTCCATTCCAATATCAATGGTGGCTTGAGAATCAGCATTTAGTACTGGTGGCAAATTGGTGAGTTCCCATTGAAGCAGGCTTCATCCAAAAACCATAGAAGCGTTGATGTGCACTAAAAGTTGGCTATTAAATGAGAAAAAAGGTAATATAAATTGCATTTTTAGTTTTTATTGTTTTTGAAGAAAAATATTATTAATTTACAATGTACAGTAATGATTTTTTTCTTTGAATTTTGTAGTTACAAGTTCACAAGAAACGGAAGCATATTACTCTTCAGTTGAATTTGATGAGGATACTATTGATGTTGATGTTGTAAGTTTTTAATACAATTTAATTTTGTTAAATTTGACATTGAAAATAAACTGTCGGGTCAATTATTTATGTTATTCTTCATCATTTTGCAGAAAACTACAATGTCAAGTGATGAAGACATGTACGATTAGTTCGAAGATAAACTGCTCTAGTTTGATTTTGGGTTGATAATATATACATATGATTAAACTAGGGGTAGACCATAGATGATTAATCAATTGAATTATGAATTTTTGGATATGATGTAAATTCTACTATATTTTTGTTGAATTTGCGTACTTTTGTTCAACTAATATAAACTATTTTTAATATTTTGTTATTTTTTCTATAAAATTTATTTTGCAAATTTTTATTATTAATAATTTTTCTTATTGTTCAATTAAATAATTTTTAAAATATTCATAACTTAATTGAAACAATTTAAATTTGAAAAAATTCAATTGTATATGATAATAGAGAATTTGGGTAGGGTATAGATATACAATAATCCGATGGGTATGAGGATGAAATTAAATACCCGATGGGTATGTGGATGAATTTAATAAATGGGTATGGAGATGAATATATGAAATCCGATCCATACCCTACCCATTGTCATCCCTATTTAAATGTATCAAAAATTCTTCAGCCTCTACTTATTTTTTTGGGATAATACTCATTTTCGTCCTTTTCGTTAACCGCTTTTCCCATTTCAGTCCCTCATGATTTTTGACTGCTTAAATAATCCTTCATGTTTTCAAAATATTCCCGAATTCGTCCCTACCGTTATCCTGACGTTAAGATTAACGTTGACTCCTTTTACCTTTGAAAACATGAAGGATTATTTCAAAATATTCCCGAATTCGTCCCTACCGTTATCCTGACGTTAAGTTTAACGTTGACTCCTTTTACCTTTGAAAACATGAAGGATTATTTAAGCAGTCAAAAATCATGAGGGACTGAAATGGGAAAAACGGTTAACGAAAAGGACGAAAATAGGTATTATCACAATACTCGACTGACTGCCTTCATAAACAAATGATCATGTGAGTGACACGTGATATGAGTCAACGTTAATCTTAACGTCAGGTAAACGGTAGGGACCAATTCGGGAATATTTTGAAAACATGAAGGATTATTTACGCAGTCAAAAATCATGAGGGACTGAAATGGGAAAAACGGTTAACGAAAAGGACGAAAATGGGTATTATCCCTATTTTTTTTTATACAATTCATTATCTCAACAACTCAAAAACCTCTATTTTTGACAAATATAGATGTCACAATCTAATCAAACATTTCGAATGTAAAATCTTCATATTACTGACCCTGGATTTTTTTCTTTGGGTTTAAAAAAATAGTATCTACATATATATATATTATGTTATTTAACTGGATCATATTCTTTCCATTATTGTTTCTCTCGCCTACTCAAGTACTTACAATTTAATTTCATCTAAGCTTATGGATGGATTTTGTGGGGACCCGGATACTAATCATCTTCTTAATCGTAATTGAGACTAATTTAATTAATTACAATAAACAGGGTCTAATATTTTTTTTTTTTTTTAAATGCAGAAGGTAATGGAATCATTCTATTATACAAACCAGTATAATAATACAAATCATGTATAACATGCATCTAGTTCAAAACTAAGGTTCAACTACTACAATCAAGTAATAAAACCTATCTATATCCAAGTTTGGAATCACCACTTTAATCTCGATCTTTCTTCACCTCTGTGACCCTGAACCTCTCCCACCTGTTGTCATGCACACATACAAACAAAACAACAGTCGGATAACTCCGGTGAGATATAAATATCCCAGTATAAACAATGTATCAATGCAATCATATAAAACATATATAAAAGCATAAACAATCATTAAAACATGTATCCAATCTGACTATATGACTCAATACGAATCTGTATTTAAAACAAGGACTCATTCCTAACCTAGGGATCCCGATCTAATTTAGACTTTGGCATGCTGTATCGAATGTCTACAATAGAAGTTGATCTACATCTAAGCTCATCGATTCTTAGCGGTTCTGACAAAGACTCGGCGGTTCTGCCCTAGCTAGGCTGATCTGCTCTAGACTCAAATTCTTGTTATGCTATAAATTCAATAGACTAAACATATCAATCTGATAATTTGCAAATAACAATGCAATAAAATAAAGTATGTGATTTAGGGAAACTCAAGTCAAACCTAACTTGAGTTGTGCAATCCCGAATCAACATTTATTTATACCTTTCGTTCTGTCGCTCTGATACAATCGAAGTCTCGACTCAAAGTCTGTCAATGTTCAATCTGGCAATGACACTATCAATATTCTGTATCAATATTCTATTCAATTCAAAATATCTCTGTCCTATTAAATTCTGACTGTACAATAGTACAATCTTGCGATACCAATGATACCACGCCAGTATATACTAATCCCAATAACTTATAATCAACTACAGTGCAAATCTGACATCACATCTCAGTCAATTTAACTCTGAAATTCATAACAATTCCACAATTCAATCTGTTTCTTAATCTGACTTCGATTCTATGATTTATGCTATGTCAAGAGCACTATATATGAATCGTATCTGATTCTGGACATAGCATAATTTCAGATCTTAACAAAACGTAACAAAACTTACGTCTTGTAGTAGCTGTCGTTGCTAGGAATACAATGCCGTACTCGGATTTAAATTTGAACGGACGGATTGTTTGAAATCAAATTATGAAATTCAACAGCAATTCTTTCCTCGGAGCTTCGTTTCCTTCCCTTTTTCATTGTTGAACAATGAGTTGTATATATATATATATATATATATATATATATATATATATATATATATATATAGATACGTTGCATGCTTAAAAGCAAGTGGCTTATTCTTTGTAGCACACGTCTCGCGCATATGCGCGACCTCCATCGGCGCATATACGCGAGACACTCGGCCTCCGCGCGTATCATACACATCGCCTCGCGCATATGCGCGACTCATCTACGCGCATATGAGCGAGGCTCTCTGGAGTTCCTCGCATAGGCTTCGCGCATATGCGCGACATCTTCCGCGCATATGCGCGAGGTCTTCTGCCTGTTTGGTGCAGGTGCACGCATCCGGTCGCGCAAGTGCGCCGATGCTACTGTCCTCGCACATAAACTTTCACACATGATATCATTTCGTGTCTCGGTTATCCCTTTCATAATCATCTTGATTAAAAATCAATAATCGTAATTTAACACGATATAAAATCTTGGGCATTACAGATTTCGTTTGTAGTGTATATTTTTTTTAACGAAATTTATACCTGATTTCTTATAAACACCATTATCTATACAATATAATGCATTAAAATTTTTCCGAAATATTAAGTATACAAATATAAACACTTATTTATCTTTTTTATATTAAAAACCGATCGTTTGTTGCACAATAAATCTGGGTAAACACCTCAATTGAGGTGGCCATACCTAGTTTATTTGAATGACAAATAAAAAATTTAAAATAAAATAAATCAAATATTTGAAATGGTTAAAACAATAAAATAGCAATAATAAATAGCATCGTTGCATTCAATGCATGCAATCTTAAATTAGGAATTGGACATAAGGAAGAAATCTATAAGGAATGAGATTCTAATGGCTGATTAAATTGTAAATAAGGTAAATAATTAATTTAGACAGTTTTAAAAAATCATATTTTTATTAAGAGTAAGTCTCATGTGAGACCGTCTCACGGATCATAATCTGTGAGACGGGTCAACCTTACCCATATTCACAATAAAAAATAATACTTTTAGCATAAAAAGTAATACTTTTCCATGAGTGACCCAAATAAGAGATCCGTCTCACAGATACGACCCGTGAGATCGTCTCACGCAAGTTTTTGCCCTTTATTAATGTTGAGATCTGATTATGAGAATTTGATCGTTAATATCTGATTGGATAAACACAAATTAACTCACGTGTAAAGGTAATATAATAGCACTAGCTTCGCAAAATCTGATAATATATTTCACAAAGAAGATAATTGATGTATTAAAAGTATCTTGAAATAAAATAGTTTTATATGGGAGTTTTAAAATTATCTAAAAATGACCATGGAAAAGATATATATCAATCAATTAATACCTACATATTATTGGTACCTAAATTTTTTGCACAAAAAACTTCAAAACACAATTTCTCATATATTAATTTTGTAAGACAGACTCAACTCATGAAAATTATTATATTTTATGTCAAAAATAACGTTTTTTATTTTAAACATTGACATAGTTAAACTATCTCAAATATATAAATAACTGCAAAAATCATCTTAAAAAGACCTACTTATTTTTTAAAAACAAAAATAACAAAAATTGAAATACCTATTAAATTATAAAATATCAAATGGTGCATTTGGATCGAGCAGTTCGAAAATCGTTAATTTCAAAGGGTACATCATAATCGTGTGGATAAACTGAATCAAGAGGACTTTTAGATCCAATGCCTCTTGCAATTTAGTAAAAATCATACTGCATAGTATTATATATATACATATATCATGATTTAAAACTCTAAATTAGGTAGTTTATTAATGCAGGGATCTAGTATGATTCCTGATACCCCCGGATGGAGGATGGGCTCGGCCCGCTCCCGATAGCCCATCTCGAGGGAGGCCCAGCACTCAAAGGAGCACTTGAAGTCATCAGCGGGAGGTCATCCGGGAGGTCATCCCAGCCGACCTCCCAAAACAGCAGGACCGTCGATCAGAGAGGGCGGCTGAGGTCCCGTGCCGACCTCCCTTGCCGACCTCCCCGCATGAAGCCGAGCTGACCTCCTACATAGAGATATCGGGACGATTGGAGATGCATTACCCGAGCTCCCTAGCCGACCTCCCAGAAGGTGATAGAAGGACAATTGGAGACTCTCCGGCCGAGCTCCCGAGCCGAGCTCCCAGGAGGTCCCAGCATCAGGCGGACTCATATCCACAAGAGTTCTTATTCAAACAATAAGCGCGTAGCCCACCCAGATCAAAGCCCAGAAAGGCAAAGCCCATCGGAGATCTAAGCAAATCTATCACGATATCTTATCAAATCTTCCGAAGATTCTGAGGATCCAATCCTACCAAAACTAGGACTCTATCGTTCCCCTATAAATACCAGGTTTCGTTAACTCTAAGATTCATTCATACTTTTTCACATTCTCTTTGCACACACAGTTTTCTCTCTCAGTTTTCTGACTTGAGCGTCGGAGGGGCTACGCCGGAACAACCTTCCGGCCCCCTTCTAACACTCTTGTTTGTGTTTCTGGATTTCGAGGTGTCTGATCCGAGCTCCCAAGGTGAAGATCCGACCTCCCAGACAGCGTTCAAACGTTTGGTCCGAGCTCTCCAAGCAGGGATCTGACCTCCCAGCTAGCATCACCGATTTCAGAGATATCAATTGGCGCCGTCTGTGGGAATACTGAGAAGACGTAGACATGTGGGGACGAACAGGTATAAGAACAGGCCCTGCGCGTGGTAACCGAGGACGCGGAGGTGGCAACCAGGGCCATGCAGATGGTAACCGAGGTCGAGGAGGTGGCAACCAGGGCCATGCAGATGGTGACCGGGCTCCCGGAGGTGGCCAAGGCCGAGGTGTGGCTGATCTTAGTCTAGACCAATTGGCCCAGTTAATTAATAGGTCTGTAAATGAGGCCCTCCGTCGAAATCGTACTCCATCACCACCGCCACAACAACCTCCTCCTCCTCCTCCTCCTCCTCCCCCTCCTCCCGACCATATGGAAGCCATTTGGGAGGAAGTCAGGAGGCTTGGCAGGCGAATGGGGGGCCGACCTCACGTATTGGACAGAGAAAGCCCACTCTCCCTCGAGATACTGAATGAAGACCTCCCCGTTAACTTCCGCCAACCAACCGTCAAGGATTATGATGGAAGTACTGACCCCGAAGAACACCTTGGAAGGTTCAATAATTCTGCTTTGCTTCATCAATACTCAGATGGGGTCAAATGCCGGGTCTTCCTTACCACCCTAGTAGGACCCGCCCAGAGGTGGTTCGATTTGCTCCCGCCACATTCCATTACCAGCTTTCGAGAATTCAGCACCCTATTCATAAACCAGTATGCTACAAGTAAGAAATACTTGAAAACCTCATTGGGCCTATTCAATTTGAAACAAGGAGATACAGATTCGCTGAGGGACTTCATTAGACGATTCAACAGTGCGGCCTTGGAGGTCCCAGCTGCAGCAACAGAAACCTTGGTAAATGCTTTCACGCAAGGGCTCCGAGGGGGACAATTTTTCAATTCCTTGGTCAAGAAACCCCCTCAAAGTTATGATGAGCTCCTGAGCCGAGCTGAGAAATACGTGAATCTTGAGGATGCACAAAGGCAAAGGCGAGTGGATATCCGACCCGATGATAAAAATAAGGGCAAAGAGAAAGTGGAACCAAGTAGGAAAAGGCCTGCAGAAAGAACAGAGGAACGGAGCCGAGGTCCTGGACCTTTCCCTTATGCCCCGTTGGCCATGAGTTTGGAAAGAGCCATGGCAATTTGCGAAGAAAGAAGAAAGTTAGAGCGCCCAAAACAAGCTGAAAAGGGGCCACGTTTACCTCCCTCAGATAAGTTCTGTGAGTTCCATCAAGAGTATGGCCATGTTACGAATGATTGCCAGAAATTAGGTGAGGAGGTCCAAAGGATCATGCAGAGAGACCCTCACATGAAGAACCTCTTAGCCCGACCAGAGGGAAGGTACCGAGATGATAGACGAGATCGAGGACCTCCTGGGGTGAATCAGAGGCCACAAACCCAGGAGAACCGACCCAACCGAGGGGGTCGAGATGACCCCCCGCAACATCAAGGCCCTCAGGTTTAGCAAATTGCTAATGATCCGACCAGAGGTACAATTCATATGATAACGGGCGGCGCCACTGACGGAGATTCAGGCAGAGCTCGTAAAGCTCATGGTCGGAGATTGGAAAATATGGGGTTAGACCTTGCCCCCAAAGATGACCCCATCATTGGCTTCGGGCCAGATGATATGAAAGGTGTTATGGCACCTCATAACGACGCCTTACTGGTCACTCTTACTATCGCCAACTATGACGTCGCAAGAATCTTTGTTGACACCGGAAGCTCAGTTAACGTTCTTTTCAAAAGAACCCTAGACCAAATGAAAGTGGAAGGTTTCGAGTTTGATCATATCTCTACGCCTTTATTTGGCTTCACAGGACATGCGGTCCAAACTGTAGGGCAAATCATGCTCCCCTTATCCCTAGGGACGGGACCTCACCGCATCACAAAAATGACATGTTTTACTGTGGTGGATGCCCCCTCTTCCTACAACGGAATACTTGGCCGACCTGCCCTGGCCGACTTCCGAGCTGTAAGCTCTACCTATCATCAAAAGCTGAAATATCCTGTAGGGAATGAAGTAGGAGTCATCAGGGGGGATCAGAAATCCTCTCGACGATGCTATGTGGATGAGGTAAGGCAAGAAGTCAAAAGATCTCGGACAGAGGTAGGGATGATTGTGGCCCAACCAAATATGACCTCCAGAAGAGAGGTTCAGCTCACCTCGGAAGAGGAGCCAGAAACGGTGGAAATAGGGGTCCAACGGAGTGTCAGGGTGGCGGCTGATCTTGATCCTGAAATTAAGCATGATCTGCTGGCTTGTCTGAAAGCTAATGTTGATGTATTTGCTTGGTCCTCACAAGAGCTTCGTGGGATCAGCCCTGGGATAATGGAGCACCACCTCAACACTCTTCCTGAAGCTCGGCCAGTCAAACAGAAGAAAAGGCATTTTGGTCCCGAGAAGGACAAGGTAATAAAAGAACAGGTAGACGAACTCCTTAAGGCAGGACATATTAGGGAGGTCTTTTTCCCTACATGGCTATCAAATGTTGTCCTGGTCCCCAAGAGCTCGGGAAAGTGGAGAATGTGCGTCGACTTCAGGGATCTTAATAAGGCTTGTCCAAAGGATTGTTACCCCTTGCCGAGGATTGACCAACTGGTAGACTCCACCGCAGGTCATCAGTACTTATGTTTGATGGATGCTTATCAGGGATACCATCAGATCCCCCTAGCAGAAGAAGACCAGGACAAAGTGAGTTTCATCACCTCCGAAGGGACGTTTTGCTATGTGGTGATGCCTTTCGGATTAAAAAATGCGGGAGCCACTTATCAGAGGCTCATGGATAAGGTCTTCTCAATTCAGATAGGAAGGAATGTGGAGGTCTACGTGGACGATATTTTGGTAAAGTCCAAGAATCCGGCGGACCTTATAGCCGACCTCCGTGAGACCTTTGCCACTCTGAGGTCTTATGGGTTAAAGCTAAACCCACAGAAGTGCACTTTTGGGGTCAAAAGCGGAAAGTTCCTGGGATATATGGTAACAGAGAGGGGGATTGAAGCCAACCCCGAGAAGGTAAAGGCCATCCAATCCATGTCACCTCCTGGGAATCTCCAAGAGGTCCAGAAGCTTGCCGGAAGAATCGCGGCTTTATCACGGTTCATTTCGAGGGCGGCACACCGAAGTCTGCCTTTCTTCCGAGTTCTCAGAAAGGCCAAAAAATTTGAATGGGATGCAGAGTGCACGAAGGCATTCGAAGACCTGAAGACATATCTGGCTGAGCTCCCGATACTAGCAAAGCCATCAGCAGGGGAGCAGTTGTATGTTTATCTATCAGCCACCGAAGCAGCTGTGAGCTCAGTCCTGGTCAGACAAAAGGGCACCGAGCAGAATCCCGTATATTATATATCCCATGCACTCAAAGGAGCTGAGCTCAGATATACGACAGTGGAAAAACTTGCTTTGGCCTTGATCACCACGGCTCGGAGACTGAGACCTTACTTTTTGTCTCATCCTATTATGGTCCTCACTAACAGCCCTCTCGGAAAGATAATGACTCATGCTGATATCTCAGGAAGGTTGGTAAAGTGGACCACGGAATTGGGAGAATATGACATTCAATATGGACCTCGAACCGCAATCAAAGCGCAGGCCTTGGCCGATTTCTTGGCCGAGACTTTGCATGTGGAGATGGAAGACCTTTGGAAGGTCTATGTGGATGGTTCATCCACCAATGAAGGCAGCGGAGTTGGTGTGTTATTAATCTCTCCAAAAGGGGACGAACTAAAGTTAGCCGTGAGACTAGACTTTAGGGCATCCAACAATGAGGCGGAATACGAAGCGGTCTTAGCGGGTCTAAGAGCAGCACGGCAGGTCGGAGCTGCTCGGGTCCACATCTTCTCTGATTCTCAGCTGGTGGCCCACCAGATGAATGGATCCTACGACATCAAGAATGAGAGATTGATAGAATACGTAAAAGCAGTGGAAGCAGCTAAAGAACTCTTTACAGAATTGGTTTTTAAGCAGATCCCCCGGGAGGAGAATGAGGGAGCCGACGCCCTTGCTAAAATGGCCAGCTCGCTCCACAGCTGGAAATCAAGAGAGGTGGTGGTCCAAGTAGAGCTAAGCCCTTCTGTGCACTACCCATCTCCTGAACACGAAGAAAATGACTGGCGCGCCGAGTTGTTGGATTACATGAAAGATGGGGTGCTCCCCGAAGATCCGAAGAAGGCTTACAGGATGAAACGAAGAAGCCTTCGATTTGTAATGGTTAACGGAACTCTTTACAAGAGGTCAGCCTCTCGGCCTCTCCTCAAATGTTTGGGTCCCAAGCAATCTGACTATGTACTGAGGGAGATACATGGAGGCTGTTGTGGAAATCACTTGGGGCCTTACTTTCTTGCACGGAAGGCACTCTTGGCCGGATATTTCTGGCCCACTATGTTAAAAGACGCTCTAGCCATCGTCATCTCAAGCGACAGCTGCCAACGTCATGGTAGGCTCCAACATCAACCAGCTGCATTAATGAAGAGTATTGTGGCGGCTTGCCCGTTTGACCAATGGGGGATCGACATTGTGGGACCTTTTCCCCCGGCCCCAGCTCAGAAAAAATTTTTGCTCGTAGCCATAGATTATTTCTCAAAATGGGTAGAGGCTGAGGCTTTGGCTAAGATAACTGAAAATGAGGTACTCAAATTTCTCTGGAAGAACATCGTCTGCAGGTTTGGGGTCCCGAGGAAGTTGATATCCGACAACGGAAGGCAATTTCAAGGAAGCCGGATCCAAGCCTGGTGTAAAGAGATGAAGATCCAGCAGCACTTCACCTCCGTGGCCTACCCTCAATGCAATGGCCAAGTGGAGGTCACCAACAGATCCTTAGTGCAGAGCCTGAAGACCAGACTCGGGAGCGCGAAAGGTAATTGGGTGGAGGAACTCCCCAGCGTGCTTTGGTCATACAGGACCACCCCAAAAATAGGCACGGGGGAGACGCCTTTCAGCCTAGTCTATGGAAATGAAGCCGTGCTTCCGGCGGAAATCGGTGAAGAGTCACCTCGCGTCACATTCTATGATGAGCAAAACAATGAGAGACGGGCAGCAGACTTGGATTTCGTGGAAGAAAAAAGAGAAGCCGCGGCCATAAGAATGGAAGCTTACAAGAGACGCATAGCCCAGTCCTACAACAAAAAGGTCATTCAGAGGAGCTTCCAGGTGGGGGACTTAGTCTTTAAGAAGGTTCAGGAAGAGAAGGTCGGAAAGCTCGATCCAAAATGGGAAGGGCCTTTTAAAGTGGTGGAAAAGCTCAGCTCGGGTGCCTACTACTTAGAAGACGGGACAGGGAAGAAATTGAAGAGGCCGTGGAATGCTTATCACCTTCGCAAATATTATGCTTAGATATTGCTAGAAGCTTTAGTTTTTTTTTATGTCATTTACTTTCAATGCAAGGACGTCAGGTTTTGATGCTTTATTCAGATACATTAATAAAATTATGCATTTTTGTTAGAAATTATTATTATTGCAGATAAGGGTTTTCACCCTCAGTCAGTTCAGGAGCCCAGAGCTCACCTCATCTTGGTCACGCCAAGTATGATACGGGTTTTCACCCTCAGTCAGTTCAGGAGCCCAGAGCTCACCTCATCTTGGTCACGCCAAGTATGAGAAGGGTTTTCACCCTCAGTCAGATCAGGAGCCCAGAGCTCACCTCATCTTGGTCACGCCAAGTATGAGAAGGGTTTTCACCCTCAGTCAGATCAGGAGCCCAGAGCTCACCTCATCTTGGTCACGCCAAGTATGAGAAGGGTTTTCACCCTCAGTCAGATCAGGAGCCCAGAGCTCACCTCATCTTGGTCACGCCAAGTATGAGAAGGGTTTTCACCCTCAGTCAGTTCAGGAGCCCAGAGCTCACCTCATCTTGGTCACGCCAAGTATGATACGGGTTTTCACCCTCAGTCAGTTCAGGAGCCCAGAGCTCACCTCATCTTGGTCACGCCAAGTATGATAAGGGTTTTCACCCTCAGTCAGTTCAGGAGCCCAGAGCTCACCTCATCTTGGTCACGCCAAGTATGATAAGGGTTTTCACCCTCAGTCAGTTCAGGAGCCCAGAGCTCACCTCATCTTGGTAACGCCAAGTATGAGAAGGGTTTTCACCCTCAGTCAGATCAGGAGCCCAGAGCTCACCTCATCTTGGTCACGCCAAGTATGATAAGGGTTTTCACCCTCAGTCAGATCAGGAGCCCAGAGCTCACCTCATCTTGGTCACGCCAAGTATGAGAAGGGTTTTCACCCTCAGTCAGATCAGGAGCCCAGAGCTCACCTCATCTTGGTCACGCCAAGTATGATAAGGGTTTTCACCCTCAGTCAGTTCAGGAGCCCAGAGCTCACCTCATCTTGGTCACGCCAAGTATGATAAGGGTTTTCACCCTCAGTCAGTTCAGGAGCCCAGAGCTCACCTCATCTTGGTCACGCCAAGTATGAAAAGGGTTTTCACCCTCAGTCAGTTCAGGAGCCCAGAGCTCACCTCATCTTGGTCACGCCAAGTATGAAAAGGGTTTTCACCCTCAGTCAGCTCCTCTTGGTCACGCCAAGTATGAGGAGGGTTTTCACCCTCAGTCAGTTCAGGAGCCCAGAGCTCACCTCATCTTGGCCACGCCAAGTATGAAAAGGGTTTTCACCCTCAGTCAGTTCAAGAGCCCAGAGCTCACCTCATCTTGGTCACGCCAAGTATGAGAAGGGTTTTCACCCTCAGTCAGTTCAAGAGCCCAGAGCTCACCTCATCTTGGTCACGCCAAGTATGAAAAGGGTTTTCACCCTCAGTCAGTTCAGGAGCCCAGAGCTCACCTCATCTTGGTCACGCCAAGTATGAGAAGGGTTTTCACCCTCAGTCAGTTCAGGAGCCCAGAGCTCACCTCATCTTGGTCACGCCAAGTATGAGAAGGGTTTTCACCCTCAGTCAGATCAGGAGCCCAGAGCTCACCTCATCTTGGTCACGCCAAGTATGATACGGGTTTTCACCCTCAGTCAGTTCAGGAGCCCAGAGCTCACCTCATCTTGGTCACGCCAAGTATGATAAGGGTTTTCACCCTCAGTCAGTTCAGGAGCCCAGAGCTCACCTCATCTTGGTCACGCCAAGTATGAGAAGGGTTTTCACCCTCAGTCAGATCAGGAGCCCAGAGCTCACCTCATCTTGGTCACGCCAAGTATGATACGGGTTTTCACCCTCAGTCAGTTCAGGAGCCCAGAGCTCACCTCATCTTGGTCACGCCAAGTATGATAAGGGTTTTCACCCTCAGTCAGTTCAGGAGCCTCATAGCTCACCTCAGCTCGGCATAAATTTTACGGTCCAAAATTATGGTTAAGTTGCTGGCCGAGCTCCCATGGCCGAGCCGATCTCAGCGATGTTTTACTTTTACCAAGTTATTATGGTTAAGTTGCTGGCCGAGCTCCCATGGCCGAGCCGATCTCAGCGATGTTTTACTTTTACCAAGTTATTATGGTTAAGTTGCTGGCCGAGCTCCCATGGCCGAGCCGATCTCAGCGATGTTTTATTTTTACCAAGTTATTATGGTTAAGTTGCTGGCCGAGCTCCCATGGCCGAGCCGATCTCAGCGATGTTTTATTTTTACCAAGTTATTATGGTTAAGTTGCTGCCGAGCTCCCATGGCCGAGCCGATCTCAACGATGTTTTATTTTTACCAAGTTAGTATGGTTAAGTTGCTGGCCGAGCTCCCATGGCCGAGCCGAGCTCATCGCTGTTTAATTATTACCGAGTTATTAAGGTTAAGAGGCTGGCCGAGCTCCCAAGACCGAGCCGAGCTCATCGCTGTTTAATTATTACCAAGTTATTACTGTTAAGTGTTCGGCCGAGCTCTAAGGGCCCAGCCGACCTCTCTTATGGTTATCGTGTTTGGCCGAGCTCCATGAGCCCAGCGGACCTCTAACAGCTCGGTCTCATTAATTCATTATTCTGGCAGTGCTTGGCTGAGCTTCGAGAATAATACAATAAAATGTAAATAGAGTACAACTCAAACTAAAAGAAGACTCGGGGGATCAGGCATCAGGGGGGAGGTTCTCTACAACCTTTTTGGCATCCAGGAAGTCAGCTGAGGTCCCCTCTGGAGGATAGCCAGCGTCATTGAATTGGGCCACCGCACCATCAAAACCCACATAGATGAAGTTGAGGGCCTTTTCAGCGACGATGTCCAAAAACTCCTCCGACTTCAAAAAAGACTCTTTGAAGACCTCAGTCCCGTTCGCGAGGTCAGCCCGGGCTGAAACAATCTCCTGCTGAGCTACGTTAAGCTCCTCCTTAACGGACTTTGTTTCTTCCTGAGCAGCATCCAGACGAACCTCAGCCAAGCGCAGCTCGTTCTTCAGCTTCCTGGTCTCGGCAACAAAGCCCTCCCGCATGTCGGCCTCCCTCCTCGCCGAGTTGGCCCGTTCCTTGTCCAAGGCCTCCGTGAGGGCAGCAAGTTTGCTTTCCAAATCGGCCGAGGTAGTTTGGAAGGACCTCGCCTCCTTGGAAGATTGCTTCCGGATATTATTGGCCCTGAATGCCACCTCGGCATTTAGCAGAGCGGCCTGCATTAGAAAAGTGTTAGCCAAGTTTAAGTGGCGTAAAGAAACAAGCTGAGTTCCGTTACCTCAGCACTTGCGCTGGTGGACCTCCTGATGAGCTCAGCCCAGTTCAGCCCATCCAAGAATTCCGCATCGGCCTTCGAGGCGATGTCCCGGAGAAGGGCCCCAGCAAGAGGGGATGGCCCTGCCCCCACGATGCGCAGGTCCTCCCGATACATATCGTACAGATTGGAACGGCAGCGGAGAACTTGTGAGGAAGTATCTGACCTCATCTGCCGAAGGGGCAGGACTTCAGTTTGAACAGGACCGAGCTCCCCGCTGCTTCCAGACTGCCCATGAGAACGGGGGGTCTCGGGAGCTCGGCGTTTCCGGGAGGAGCTCGGGGGAACCACTCGAGTCTCAGCAATGGAAGCAACAGTAACCTCCTCCGCGTTGACCTCAGCAACCACGGCTTTGCCTTTGTCTGCACCGGCCGAGCTGGCCTTCTGTTGCCTCCGGGCTTCAGCCTTTTTGATAAGGGCATTCATGACTCTGGCAGCTGAGACAAAAGCAGTGGCTCAGGTTAAAAAAAAAAAAAAAAAAAAAAAATGTGTGTGTGTGAGGGGATCAGCAGGGGTCCGGCTAAAATTCCATACCCTCGTTGCCTTGGGATGTGACCTTGGCCGAGCTGAGCCCATAATAACTCAAGAGGTCCTCGGCTAAGAGAGTGGGTGTATGGAAACGCCGACCCCTGATCGCCCCGAATGGTCCCAGAAAGGTGCTGCTCTTGCGAAAGCCCGAGAGGGGGCACGGGAGCTCAGGAAGAGAAACCCTCCACTGAGAACAGATGTCCCACTGATCGGAGGGATGAACAAAGAAAAAATGGTTTTTCCAGTGTTTGTTAGAGCTCGGGGCCCCCTCAAAAAACTGACAGTTAGGCCGAGCTGAGAAGTAGAAGGGACCCTCCTCTGACCTTTTAGGGAGGTAGAAATGGGAGAAGGAAATAGGGTCGACTTCATAGCCTAAGGCTTTGAAAAGAACTACATAATTGCACAAGGTACGGAAAGCATTGGGAGTGAATTGGCCGAGGTGAATTTGGTAAAACTGGCTGAGCTCCTGAAAGAAAGAAGGAAGTGGAAATCGGAGGCCAGCCTCTAGTTGGTCCTGATAGAAGGTATA